>NW_022436989.1:14582276-14737257 GCF_009761245.1 Sapajus apella | reverse complement strand
TAGGATTGGAAGCTACTGGCTTCAACATAATTCTAATAGAGGAAAACCAAATTTAAATATGTGATTCTAAAATTTCCCTGTTTCTTCCTTTCACAAGTACTGAACCATCTTCCACTTAAACAGCTGTATGTGGTGCAATTTATTTACTCACAAGATTCTTTAGTTTTGAAGAAATAAAAATCTGAAATTGGGAATGCTCTAAAAATTATTTATATGAGTCCAAAACACTAGAAATTTCTACTCTGGCAACAGCAGCCTGGGTTTGCTCTGCTATCAAAATATACTCTAAATTGCAACATTTATAGTGAGCATTCTGTAGGTGCCACGTACTTTCTAAATGCCTTTTAAGTATTTGAATTTTGAGAACCTTATGTGATAAGAATTATTATTATCCCAAAGTTAGAGTAAAACTTCTCAAGCCTCTTAATACAGCATTAAAGGCCCGACCCAAATTTAGCTTCATTCTACCTATCCACCTTACCAACCAAAACCACTAAGACAACAGACAACTTAAAGTCTTCTCAAATACACCTGTGCCACTCCAACCTCCCCAGCTTCCTTCTTGGAATTCCCTCCCTTCAATGTCTTTTCCATCCCATAGTTACAATTTCTTGTGGTATCGAATATGCAGAGATTTGCATAAGACGTAAGTTCCAATCCTGGCTTAGCCATTTACTCACTGTGCTCCTCTAGGCAAATTTCTTAAACCTTAAGATTCTGTTTCATCATATGTAAAAGAGGTTTTATTTTTTCAACAGACATTTATACATGATTACTGCCTTCCAGGTATTAATCTAGGATCAAAGATGCAGAATGAAAGGACCTAGAAAAGGTCTTGCTCTCAAAGGACATGTATTCTGGCAGAAAAAGTCATGCAATGAAGATGAAACATTTTTTGGTTCTTCTTAGCGGCTCTCATTGGTAAGGTGGATAGGTAGAATGCAAATGAATTTGGGTAGCGCCTACATTAACTTGTTCACAGTGACTGCTATCATGGGATAGGATCAGAAAAGTTGGGGACCTTTAGTTGCAGGTATGGGTGTAAACAGAAGGGTGGGGTGGCTAAGGAAAGACCTGGAGAAAAGGATGAGGACATGAGCCACACAGACAGGAAAGGAGAGGGAGGAAGGGAAGGAGCTCCAATCAGGGACTGGAATTGGGAGCAAGTCTGGCACATACAAAGACAGCAAGGACACAGGTTAGAAAGGGCTCACATCAGGGAGGGACTGATGGGCCACAGGAAGGATTTGACTTTCATTGTTAACAGTTCTAAGCAGAGGAGTGAGATCTGACTTAGCCATCCTGTCTGTTGTGATGAGGAAAGGCTCCAGGGAACTAAGACGGGAAAAGGGATGGAGGTAAGGCCACTGCAATAATCCGGCAAGAGGGTGATGAGGGCTTGAACCAAGTGGCAGCAGTACAGATATTGAGAAGTGGACAGCTCCAGGTGGGAGGACAGAATTGGCAGCTTTGGCTGATGAATGGGCTAAGCAGGAGAACAAGAAAAGTCAAGAATGACTCCAGGATTTTTGGCCTAAGTAACTGAGAGGATGAAGCTGACCTTCATTAAGATAGAGAAGACCGTAGAAGGAGCGGGGTTAAATAGATCACATGTGCAAAATGCTTATGAGCACAAGGCCTAAGACACAGTAAGAACCTGATAAAACACTAACAGTATTTGTGCTGTTATCATCATCAGTCCACATGAAACCTTGAATCTTCCAGCTCACACTGATCATTCCTTACTGTAAACTCTGCTATGTGTTCAATTCATTTCGGCACATAATAAATGCTGACTTAACTTGCATTTTTGTGCAGTTTTTCAATGGGGATAAAAAAAATAAATTTAGTTTATAGAATTGTTTGAGTTTCCTGAAGGCAGTAAAGCACATCCCATTAACACTTCTTAAAACAAACTGAAATGTCTAGGGAACCAGAATTTGTATTCTGAAAAACAAAGATCCTGAGGCTTAGCTGCTATATGACCCAATCAGGACCTTGCCCAGAGTAATGTAAGAAAAAAGCAAAACAAAACCCAGATTTCATGTCCTTGTTAAAAACTCTAAGGTACAGCAGGGCAATGAGATTCCTATCTCTACTACAGAGGACATGCTAAGGAGAACTGTGAAATTAAGATCATTGAAATATAGAAGATGAGGCTGGGGTCAAGACAAAACCTGCCTTCTGTGGTGCAATGCTCTATTATACTGACATTAGCTGTCCAGATCTTTAAATCCTATCTGATTTTGAAAATGAGATTCTTGAACTGACAGAGGGCATGGGTCAAGGGTTCCCAAAGGCCTGTCTGTGGACCGGTGCCAGGTCAGTTCCCGGAGAATTAGCTGAGGAATTTGTTAAAAACACAAATTCCTTAGTCACTGCCCTAGGAATCCTGACTCAAGAGATTAGGTGTGGGGCTCCCAGGCAGTTTTTAACAAATTCCTCAGGTGTTTCTGGTGTTGATTCAGCTTTGAGATCCACGAGGTAAAAAAATAAGTTGGAAAATATAGAACACTACACAAGCATATAGTATGATTAAACCATTAACTCAGGAGTAGCACTAATGATTGAGCTACCCTTTAAAGTCATCCCATACTTCCTTCCTTATCACCCTATGATGATGCTTGTTTAAAGCCACAGTTCTCCTCCAAGTGCTGGATCCCAAGTGGCCAGCCACTGGGCTGGGCAATGATCTCGGCTGAAAGGTGGAGTGCAGCTACCACTGACCTGAAACTGGAGTTAGCACCTTAGCTGAATAAACTGAACGAGATAGTGGGTATAAGGTTTCAGTTATAGCAGGTGTCCTGGGCCAGTGTTCAATCTAAAAAAAGGGGAGATAACAGGTAAAGTGTTGGTCAAATCACAGAAGACAAAGCTGAGGCACACATAGATGTCCAAGGAAGGCAGATGGGCACAAAAAAAAGGCATCACACACCTTCTGCTAGACCCTTGATACACAACATACAATGTTCCACAACTTCCATGTAAAGACAAGAAAACGTTGCTCAGAGACTCCAAAGAGACTTATCTAAAGCTGAACAATGAGTTAAGCAGCAGAGCAAGAATCCAAGAGCAAGTCCAATAGCTACATCCACATGCATACTCTTGCCAACAGGTAATATATATTAAAAAGTATCAGATGCAAACAAATGGAAAGGACCCAGGTTCGTGAATTGAAAACTTAATACTGTTAAGATGTCAATCCTATACAAAGCAAGCTATAGATTCAATGCAGTCACTATCAAAATCCCAATGACGTTCTGCTGAAATACAAAAAAAAAAAAAAAATTATCCTAAAATTCATATAAAATCTCAAGGAACCCCTAATAGTCAAAACAATCTTGAAAAAAAAAAGAATAAAGCTGGAAGTCTCACACTTTCTGATTATAAAACTTATTACAAAGCTACAGTAATCAAAACACTGCAGTATTTCAGCATAAAGACAAACAAACAGACCGATGGAATAGAAAAGACATCTCAGAAGTAAGCCTTCACGTATATTGTCAAACGATTTTCAGCAAGGGTGCCAAACCACTCAATGGGGAAAGGATAGCCTTTTCAACAAATGACGCTAAAGCTGGCTATTTATATGCAAAAGAATGATGTTGGACCTTTAGCTAACGCCATATACAAAAATTAACTCAAAATGGATCAAAGGCCTAAGCATAATTACTAAAACTATAAAACTCATAGAAGAAAACACTGGAAGAATGCTTCACAACATAGATTTGGCAATGATTGCTTGCCTATGACACTAAAAGCACAGGCAACAACAAAAATCAATGTGTCTTTCATCAACACTGAAAACTTTTGTGCATCAATGGACACTATCAAGTGAATAAAGTGAAAAGGCAGCCCATGGAATGGGAGAACATATTTGTATGTAAACCATGTATCCGATAAGAGGAGTGTCAACAGCACACTGTTTCTCACTGGCCCCAGCTGCCTGCCAGAGGCTGGGATATCACCACCATGGCGGAGTCTTGCTGACTCCAGCAAGGGTGAGTCCTTTGGTGCTGAATCTCTAGGAAGACTCATCATTCCAGCATCTACGTCAGCCACCTAATGAACCCTCCCGTTCCACGGCTCCCCCGACACAGATCTCAGTTCCTCACAATTTCAAGCACTTCCCCCCCTCTATCTGAATAGTATATGAAAATAAATTAGTTGCATGGAGTATCTGCTGGGCTTTGACAAATGGAATAGATCAGTTGTAACTGGTAGCTTTATACTCACAATCTAAAATGGCAATTCATACTCATAAATATAATACATTATGACAGGACAGAATTACTTCCACTGACAACATCAGGTTTTGATCCTACGGTAATGTACAAGATACAGTTCCCAATCACCAGACTCTAAGCTATAGGTTTAGGGTCCACTAGTCCAAAGAAAGATAAAAGGGAGTTTAATAAATGGCTGAAACATCAAGGAGCTAGGTTCCCAGTCTGCCAGAGAAAGTACGCTAAAGCCTGAGAAACATCCACAACATATGTTTTTTTTTAAAACTGTCATAATTTAAAGTCTCTCTAAACATCTACTGTTTAATCTAATTTTCCCTCATGAATGTCTGGCTTCAGCTCAAATTGAATCAACATTTCCATTATAAATCTCTATTTTCACATTTTCCTGGTTTGATTGTAAAATGTCTTCACTCCGAAACATGACACAAGCAGAAGACGGAATTTTAATGTTCTTCATTGGCAAAATGGTTTTACTACAAAACCAAAATCGCAGTTTTCTCAAGCCAAATGTCTAGAAAATTAATCTAAGCAAAAAAGAAAAGTAAAATTCTGTAGAAGAGTTTTCAGTTACACATGCTCTCCGAGATTCTAAAAGAATAACCTGCCAAATTATTATTAATTGCCATACATCTAAAGAAATTACATTTAACTTGAATATGAATATGTATCATAAGCCTATGTCCAAATGCTACTAAATGCCAAACTTTAACACATCAAATGCATTATGTCTCACAGTAAGGAATTCTGTACTCTATCATTAGATAGATGCCTTTTAACAAGTTACTTTGTGAGGTATGTATTATGAATGTTGAAAAGCAACAAAAAATTGGTATTAGTCATTTTTATTAGGCCTACTGATTTTTCTACATATTAAAACAGAAACATAAATGAGGCAGACTGCTCATAAAAGAGATTTAATGTTCCATCAAAGTTATAAATGTTGGAGTCTGAAGTGACTTTCTCTTAGGGACACGTTCTGTAGCTAAAACAGGTGAGAATTCTCTGAAACTTGGATTCCAGCAGCTGACAGAGCAAAGGGCACACACTGCCTGGGAAGCAATACCAAGGACTTGCCAAGGAATCTGGTGAGAAGAGATCTGGCTGCTAGGTTAGAGACAAGGAGACCGAGGAAGCACAACAGGCCTGAAATCAGAGAGCGCTGGAGCTGGGAAAGGGGTAAACAAGGCTATGTTATCTAAAAATCAGGTTATCCCATTCCAGCTTGGGCCTGCTCTCTTTTGGCGATGCAGCCTCGCCTCAGTAAACATGAAGCAGAATATTCTTACACCAGACAGCACAATGTCTGGTGTATGTAGATGGTTTTCACATGCAAAACACCTTTAAGGAAACTGGAGGGAATCTAACTTAAGGCCTGGGAATTAGAGACGCTCAAAGCTATATTCTAGCCGTTAGGGTCCCAACCAAGCACTCTTCTGGCCTCTTGAATCACTGCTTATGAGGGACCACCTTCCTCTCACCCTGTTTCAGATGGTATGTGACTAACACCAGTGATGCAAAGCCCAGGGACTGAGAGAAACAAGCCCACCAAATAAAGAAGGCTTTAGGCTGAAATCAAAGACAGCCTATATATCATTGTTAAAAATCTGTAAGCAGATTGGTGAAAAAGAGTTCTCCAAAAGGGGAAAAGAAAACAAACAAAAAGTCAGAAGTTCTAAATCCAGTAAGTTCCTTCTTTTTCTCTTGGAACTGCAATATTGCTATGGATTATTTCACTATATAAGTAATAAATAAAAGGTTCTTCTGCCTAAAAAGAAATTAAGATGACTGATAGGAGTAACTGAGGTGATAAAGAGTCAAAAACCAATTTCTCTTGTGTCCAAAGATTTGGGACGTCTGATGGCTGAAGATGTTTTATCTCAAAGAACGTGCTTTAATTTGGAAATATTCTTTTCTATACCACATCATGCCATAATTACTTTATAAGCCAAGCATGGTGGTTCATGCCCATAATCCCAGCACTTTGGGAGGCCACAGCAGGTGGACTGCTAAATCTCAGGAGTTTGAGACCAGTCTGGGAAACATGGTAAAACCCTGTTTCTACAAAAAAAAAAAATAGAAAAATTAGCCAGGCGTGGTGGTTTGCATCTGTGGTCCCAGTTACTTGGGAGGCTCAGGTGAGAGGATCACCTGAGACTGGGGAGGCTGAGGTTACAGTGAGCTGTGATTGTGCCACTGCACTCCAGCCTAGGTGACAACGTGAGACCCTGTCTCAAAAATAAGTAAATAAACAATAATAATAATTACATCATATATTAATTTGTAAATACAGAATGTCCTACTTCTTGGAACAAGAAATTCTGATCAATAAAATTAAGAAATATTCGTATGTACATAAGTATGCAACTAAACCAATAGTATAACAGCAAAACATGAGAGCTGCTTAAGAACATTAGTAGCAATGCATCCCTTTATGGTTCCCACATTAAAAATATACTAAAATTCAACAGATTAAAAAAAAAAAAAAAGCAACAAGGAACACGTCACAAAATAGGAAAGTGATAAATTTTCTTAAGTTAAAAATCCCTAAAGCTTTGGTTTTGTGTCTATCACCCTTGTTTAGTGGAAGCAATGGTGTAATCATGGGCTGTGGAGTCAGATGCCAAGGTCAGAACCACAGCTCTATTTACCAGACCATGTGTGGGCAGGCAAGTTAGCTAACCTTTGTGAGCCTCTATCTTCTCATCTGTAAAATGGAGAATTAATAGAACCTAACTCACAGGAGTGCTGTAGGGATTAAATGAGCTGAGGCAGGTAAGGCTTAGAATAGTGCCTCCCACATGCAAATGTGTTCAACAGTTGTTATTGTTCATTCATGATCCTTAAACCAGCTACATATAACGTTTCTACCCCAATTATGATATTTAAGCTTATCCGTTATACATTCACTGATTACAGACGCCCTAAATGACACACATATCCTAAGTGTAACCCATTTTGTAACAAACATCAATCATTTAAGGTATCTGTGACAGTCTCCCAGGCAAATTCTCTACCTTATCAGTGAGGAAATGCTAGTTTTAAACTCTCATTAACACTGGATAAATATAAACAACACAAAGTCTCCGTAATTTCAAAGGTAGCCGCATAAAGCTGAAATATCTCCATTTTACCACAGGTGAGAACACAGTCAGGCCAGGATGGGGACAAGATGGGGATCTTCTGCTGACACCTGGCTCAGCAGGCCACCGGGCAGTTGAGGGCATGAACAGAAAACATTCAGGCATGTCAGACAAGGGGAGGGGCATGGGGCAGGCTAGGAAGGTCTCCTAACCCTACAAACCCACTTCCCTTCTCAAACACAGAGGGCAGCAGCTGGCCCTCGGCAGGACTTATACCTCCAGAATGACTCAGGGTGAAAGAATGCCTGATGCCTGTGCAATATCTGATCCTTTCAAAGCATCGTTACACATGAGGGCACTCACTCTGCACAGCACCAGCTCCCTTTCCACAGAGCCCCCAACACCACTTCCTATTAAAACCTTTCAAACAGTATACTTAAAATTGCTGGTTTCAAATTATCCAAAGAGAAGCAGTACAGAGAATGCTGCCATCCTTAAGATCTTTTATCATGCTAATTCCTACTTCATACAATCTTAAAGTCCCCTAAGCTTAGTGCTTTGTGACCCCCTCCCCACCCTATACACACATGTGCTTGTACACACATACAGCTGACAAGAAAAACTTTCAGTAACTTTATGGTCACATGAAGGTACAATTTGAGTAGAGAGCTCAAAATTTCCCAGCCATCAAGAATGTGACAGTGGGTGGGTGAGCTGACTCACCACTAAAAAGAAAGACAAAATTTGACCTCAGCATCTAAACCTGCAAGTGTATATAGAATATCATGTTCTTTTTTCTATTTTTGTTACCTATTCAGACAGCTGATGAATATTCCAGAGATGAAAGTTTTATCTACCTTATTTTCTACTCCTCTTAATCCTGTTTTGATTGCTGGGGGAAGTAGCAGTCACATGTTCTGTTTATAGCAGCACAGAATGAAAATCCTCTCCTCAGAGTTTGCTTGTCAAGCAAACAGCAAATCTGTTTATTCATCATCTTCAGTTCATAGTCTCCAGCCTTCTACCAGGCTAACTATACAAATTACTGCAGGTGAAGCACCTGAACTCCTCTGTCTAACCTGATGCCAGTTGAAACCCTTGGGCTAGGGTCTTATCCAAGGCTTCTTGGTAACTAGCAGATACCTTAGGCAAGGCCCTGAGGGGTTCAAAGGAATCTGAGTCCTTCCTAGTACTTCCTACTGCAAAAAGTCTAAGAGCCTGCCACTCAAAGCTCAAACTAGAATATTCAAATTCACTTAAACTTCATTTGGCCAAGAGAAATTAAGCAGTTTCCTAAAAGTCAAATAGCCCTGAAAACCACCTGAACATCTTCAAAGACAGGAGAAGACGTAATAAGAGATTTCTCCTTTTGCATTTTTGTCTTCAATTCTGCACTCCTCGAGTAGATCTGGGCTTACTACCTCAGAAATTTGGTACACAGCATCACCAGCCCAACATGCATGAAGACCGAGGTTTTAGAGGGGAGGATCTCATGCAGGTTGTACAGTAATAGCAAAGAGAACGGACCTGGAGCAGCTCTTCTCTCAATCTGCGCCCCTCCATTCCCCCACGCGCACCTTCCAGAACCAGCTAGAGCTGGGATCCCAGCTGCACCCTGTGGCCAGCCTCTTTCTACCACGAGCCCTCTTCCTTTAGAAAGTCCCAGTGGCCTGCCAATCTAGAACTGGCTCCTTTGAGCTTAATTCTACCAGTTTTGTTATTCATTCTTAATTCTGTGCAGACTACAAGGTCAAAACAAAAATGAAAGGTCTGTGTCTAACTTGTCCCTGCAGGATGGAGAAAGCTGCATGGTGCCCAATACCAACACCTGTATCGCATGTAAGATAGTGTCCAGCTCTCAGCAAGTTCAAAGTTCAAATAGAAAGCACCAACACTGAAAGCAAAATAGCAATGAAGTGGCACCTTCAAACTGGAGTCTTCATTTCACTGAGCCAGCCTCTGCCATGACAGCCTCTCTGCAAACCTTCATTTGTTCGACCCTCCAACACCTGTTTCCTCCACTGCCCATTCCCTCTCATTGAGGGAAGGAATTCACAGTCAGAGGACACGCAAGTGAGTCAGGAAAATAAGTAAGACAGCAAAGGTCAACTAGGGGTATCTCTGACAATTTCCCTAAGTGTTAGAGGGGAGGATGGCAAAAGGATAGAATGGAAGGAAAGGGAGAAGGGAAAGCAACTGAAGAAAAAAGAGAAAAATGCAAGAAGAAAACTGGGTCAAGAGAAAAAGAATTAGGTAAATGCAAGAGGGAGAAAGAAAGGAAAGAATACGGATCTAGTTTGTAAAATTTAAAATTTGACCAGAATTATCATTATTATTATCATTATTATAAGCAACAGCCAATGCCTTCATCAGGCACCTTGCCATTAACACTCACCGAGCACTCACTGTTGGCTGTTATATCAAGTCTTTAAGAATGTATCTCTCACAATAAGGAACAAGATCATGTCCTTTGCAGGGACATGGATGGAACTGGAATCCATTATCCTCAGCAAACTAACACGGGAACAGAAAACCAAATACCACATGTTCTCACTTGTAAGTGGGAGCTGAACAGTGAGAACACATGGACACAGGGAGGGGAATGATGCACACTGGGGTCAATGGGAGGGGCAGGGGAAGGGAAAGCATCAGAATAAATGGCTAATGCATGAAAGGCTTAATACCTAGGTGATGAGTTGACAGGTGCAGCAAACCACCATGGCAAACATTTACCTATGTAACAAACCCACACATGTATCCCATAACTTAAGATAAAATAAAGAATATATCTTCTGGGCTTGCCATTTATTAATAATTTATTATTTTTCAACAAGAAAATAGCTCTAAATGGTCTACTAGGTACATTTAACAAAATAGCATTTGGAAATAAGGAAGACATATAACCTTAAACAGTAGGTTCTGTGAGTTTCCTGAACTCTAAGGCCCAAGTGCAAATAAGGCTTTCTTTAACAAACCAGATAGTTTATTTTTCCCCAAAAACTCCAGGTTTACTGATGCTAAACAAGTCCTAAATTCTTTTCTTGACAATATCTGCATCTCTGAGTTAAGATAGTAAGTCAGTATGTCAGTTCTTGTACAGTAAAAGTGTTTTAAACTTAGACTTCCCCATCAACTTTAGCAGCTCATTTGATGTTTTTTACTGATATTTAACTCTGTAGAAATAATGAAAGAACAACACATTAACACCTTCAGAAGCCCCGTTTTCAGTACACCCTTTCAAATAAGCCCTCTCCAGGAGCATTCTTCACAAAAGTAGAGCTCATTTCTATGCTCTGGGCAGCAAGGACTGGCTTGATCCTACAGAATAAAAAAATAGGTAATTCATGAGGAGGAACTGGGGCAGGGAAAGAGTGTTAAATCTTGGGCTGAGCCTTAAATCTCTCTATCTCTCTCTCTGTGTAATTTTAAAAATACCTATCTAAACCCTTAACAGAAGACACACAGTATTTTTATTCCTGCTTTTGTACAAGATTACATGTGATACATAAAAATGTCTCTGAATATTTAGCATTTGTAGTGAATGATGTAATAATGTAAAGTTATCAGTATGATAAATACAAATAGCACTGGACTGCTACCATCTACTTAGGTAACTTGGGAAAGTCTCTCTGCAATATATACTAATTTCTCTACTGCCTGAAAAATGATTATTTTAAATAATTATCAATTTAGTTAAACTTCATAAAATTATTTCAAGGATATTCAACATAAAGAGAGAGAGCGACATGATGAAGCACAATCTCCTGCACTTATGCTATGCTTAAAGATACTTAAAGATGTGGGCATTTCATCTATCAGAAATTACTCATTTCTAGAGCTCTAATAAGATGCATTTACTGTATGCAAAATGCACTCTCATACACAGTGGGTATTTACTTTATCATAAAGTTCTAAAACGCATCTACTCTAGTCTTAGGGCACCAGAATGACCTTCATAAACATACACCTGCTCATGTCCAGTCTTTCAAAACCTGTAAAAATCTTCATTTTCCCTCTGCCACAAAATAAAATGCAAATTTCCCAGCCTAGCATTCAGGGCCCTTCCAACATGTCCCCAAACAACTGTACTTCCCAGTATCCAAGAGGTCAGGGACTAAGTTAAAGTAACGGAGGCCAAACCCCACAGAGTGAGGGAGAAAGAAAATGCCCTTACCTCAGGTCGGCTATGGACTAGGCCCTGGCAAGGTGTTTGCGTTGACACAATCTCACTAATTCTGGTAGTCTGGGTCTTCCCACTTCGACTCCAAGGCCCAGCTGAGCCCTGTGAGAAACTGCACATTCCTTTCACTCATATATACTCCTCTCTATGGGTCTGCAAATAGCCTAAGGCTATGAATGGAACATGCCTTGTTTGTACACACTGGTATTTGCACATGACAAAAATCAGGCTTTGCCACCTACTAATTCCCTCGGATTCAGAAAAACAGTGAAGTTTTCCAAGAATCCTCATGAAGCTATTTTAAGTAAATTTTATAAAGTTGTGCTTCTCCATGGGACTTAATTTGTACTACAAGGGTCTCTCAATGGACAGTATTATCTAACACAACCAGTCACTGTCTTCCAAAGGACAGCTTGTGACTATGCTGCTATGTAAATCAAATGAAGAGACACACATAGCAAGGCCTTGCTACTATCCTTACTGTGTATTTTCATCTAGGTCTGTCTAATTAGAAATAGAAAAATGTATCATATACAAACATTTATTTGCATGACTTGCCAAAACATTTTTTCTCATGATTCAAATGAATCAATATAGCTGGCCCTTCAACAACGTAGGTTTGCACTGGATAAGTCCACTCACACACATTTTTTTTTCGATGAAACTAACACTGAGTGTGCCTGCCTCTCCTGGCCCCTTCCACCTCCTCCACCTTTGCTATCCCTTTCTCTTCCTCTTCCGCCTACTTACCTACTTTATGTATAGACCTTTATACTGGCCCACTTTCACTTAATAAACAGTAAAAACATTTTTACATTTTCTTGTCTCTACCTTACTGTATTGCAAGACTACAGTATATAACACATACAATGGGCCAGGTGCGGTGGCTCAAGCTGCCTATAATCTCAACGCTTTACCAGGCTGAGGAGGGAGGACAGCCTGAGGCCTGGAGGTGAAGACCAGCCTAGGCAACACAGCCAGCCCTGTCTCTACAAAAAATTTTTTAAATTAGCCAGGAGTTGTGGCACATACCTACAGACCTAGCTACTTGGGAGGCTGAGGTGAGAGGCTCACTGATCCCAGGAGTTTGAGGCTACGGTAAGTTATGATTGCCCCACTGCGCTCTAGACTGCGTGAAAGAGCTCAATCCTGTCTCAAAAACAAAACATGTAAAATACAAAATATGTTAATTGACTGTTTATACTGTTAAGGAAGCTTCCAAACAAGCCATTGGTAAATTTTGGAGGGAGGGGGTTGGTGCCCCTAACCCTCACATTGTTCAAGTCAACTGTACTTCAGAATGACTGGAGTTTCTAAAATTACCATTAATATTTTCAGAACAAATATTTTAGATATGGGCATAAGTATACACAAAACCATGTGCACGTATTTATGTACCCCCCCAACACAAACCTTCCTGTTATTTTATCCTCTTATTCATGGAATAAGTCTTGAAATGCATGGAAGAAGGCACTGAACTACTTCCAAATTCTGAGATGTCTTGGGAGATAGGCGATGCTTTACATGATTTAATGACTGTAATGACTTTCTAATATAAAAGTGCTTGAATGACAATAATGATCTTTATCTCCCAAAAAGAGCATCTGCTCTAACATATTTGACAGAGGCTTGGTCAAAGTAATTAAGAAATGTGCTGGGGGAAAGGAAGAAAATAATACAAAGGTTGCTCGGGACATCCCTGCCCTGCAGCCACCTAATTTACTAGCAAAAAAAAGATACCTAATGCGCAACACAGCCATGCCTTCTTGCACAAAAAGAGGTAAGTACCAGATGCCTAAAACTTTATCACTATGTTATTACCACAATCAAAAAAGCTCCAAAAGCAAATTCCTCTTTCTCTGAGGCAGGGGTCACTGTATAAAGGCATAAAGCCTACCACACTCTGAATCCAGCATATGAATTCTTTTTAAAGGCGTTAACAGGGATTATACATCTGTAAATGGGACAGGCCCAGCGACACAACTGTCTGCTCATTTTCATACCTTTTCTTCCTGAGAAAAAAACCTGGCAAAGTGGTAGATGGTTACAGAAGCACAAGAGGAGCCAACCTCATAGGAAAATAAGATACTTCTATTTGCAAGAACGTTTTTAAAAACTACAGAAAAATCTGACAGCAATTTTTATGCCTTAATTTTTACTAGACCACTCAGCAATTCAGTAGGCATTAACTCTTGTACATGGTGTCCTGTGGTACAGCACTAATAAGATAAAGCACAACTTTCACATGGACTTATACCTGGCCCACAAACAATCTACACTTTTTGACTATATGATTTCTAACTTTCTATTATACAAACTACTTACTTGTTTTTAACACCTTTTTAAAATTTTGAATTAAAGCACTAGACTCAAATATCTATTAGGCTCCGTGTGGGCGCCTAAGCTCTCTAGAAGAACCATGGTTGGCTTTGTTTGTTTTTCATTACAGAAATAATCTACTTACATTACAAAACTATAAGACTGAAGAATAAGTATATAATCACACATAATACTACCACCCTTACAGAAGCTGCGATTTTTGTGTATTTCTTCTAACCTCTTGTTCTTGGGCTGTTTTTCCTAATAGTAAGCTGAAAAATTCATAGCTTTTTATTCTGATAAAACATAATTGTTTTTAAAAAATTCAAACAGTCTAAAAAAAACACTTTTCTCAACCATTATTAACACTTTGATACATACAGCCTTCTAGTTTTCTAATTCTCCAAATGTTTGTAATTTAGCAGTAATAAAATTACATAATAGTATATACGTGATAATGTTCTAACCTTTTTTCAATTTGTGTATTAATAACTTCTTTCCCTGTCAACACACAAAAATCTAACTTCTTTAAATAAGTCATAGCTTCCTTTAAAAGTTAAACATAGACGCAGATCTTTATGCAGAATTGCTGGACAACAGAATATAAACTATTTACAGGCTGAGAAGTTTCTTCCCTTCTCTTTCTCGTGTCATTACATAGACACAATCAGCAACCATACGGTCATCATGCTGTGTTAGGAATGTGCAGATCACAGAAAAGCACCATTTTAATCTTCTAATACACCTGGAGTCCCGTCTAAATCTGGAGGCTAAAGAAAGCTAGAGCAATTTGAATACATAAATTGTAACAGACTGAAGAGAAGAAAACTATACCATGCATTTCCTAGGCAGCCAGCCAGTTACACAACATAACCTTACTTTTGCATGTAAAGATGTCCCTTCACCTTCTTCTCTTCTCTAGATAAAGGACTTTTCTACTGACCTCCACAGGAGATAGGAAAGAAAACCCTAAAAGGCCACTATTACGCCAGGACTTCACCTTTATTGACTTATCATTTTTCATCTACTTTTACTAAAGGGTTTTACGGCCCATTCCTCTTTCATAAGAGTCAACACAGTTTATGAACCTCCCATTCTGCCTAGTAAAAGATTTAACAGAAGACTCCCCATCCAGGCAATCAATGGCGCTGAATGATAGCATACAGGGTACCAGACAACATGGCACCTGCCTTTGAAAAGATGTCTGGGGTAATCACGGACATGCTCTAACCTACTCTGCGTGAGCAAACTGAATCAAAACCACACAAATAGTGCACTAATGAACACAGTTCATTCCGTTCACTGACTACACGTCTAGGCTGTTTCAGGGACTGTGTAGGACAGGCGGCATTTTGGAATACAACAGCCCAGTTCCTAAAAACAAGTCTAGTAAAGGAAAGAGACATGCACTAAGACACGCTGATAGCAACATAGTGAAAGAGGTAACTGCACTGGGAACGCATCAAGAAGAAAACAGCAAAGTGTCAGGGTGGGACTGGTCAGGAAGATTTCTCAGGAGAAAGGAACACTCCGATAGGGCCTCAAGGATGAGTAGGAGTCTGCCAGGTGGAGAGAAGAGACAAAGGCATTCCAGACGGAAGGAGCAGCTGGCAAAATTACAGCTTGACAGAGCACTGGAAAATTGCAGAATATACATCAGTACCTGCTTGACTATGCAAAGGAAATCTCTGAAAGAATACACAAGAAACTACTAACACGAAAAAACTGCGAATACTAGTAATACCGTAAGGAAGTGGAGGGCGGGCAGAAGGTGGGAGAAGACTTTTCACTGGCTATGTATGCTTTAGACAGTATGAATACATCTTTCTAAGTAAATAGAATTTTAAATAAATAATAAATAAAACTCTTGTCCTCTACCCCATGAAAAAACCAGCATTTTTTATGCAGAACTCACAGCTGGGATAAATAACAGACAGGAGACTGGTGCACACAGCTCTTCCCCAAACCCTGTCTGAGTGACCCTGGGATACGGGGACGCAACCCTCATAAGATGAAATCACCCTTTCTGGGTAAGGTGGTCTCTGTGTAACAATCAAGAAATCCCTAGGGACAGAATCACAGGTCCGGTTCTACTCAAGCGTGTTTCACAGTATTCAAAATGTGCTCTAATGATCACTGTGGTACGGGGTGGGGCGGGGTGAGGGCAGGGTGGGGCAGATAAGAGTGATAAAAAGTAAGAAGTTTGAAAATTACCAATCTAGGGATGAACACCAACATCCAAATCCTACTTATTCAAAGACTTTCGGACGCCTCTACAGTGTTTAAGGAAATAATTCCTATTGAAAAGTGATTAGCCAACATTATCTCACCCAGTACATATCTCATTTCCAAATCCCTTGATCTTTAAGTAGTTTCCTTCAGAATAATAAACACCTAGTAAAGATCCCTAGCCTGCTGACTGTGAATGCAGTGTCAAAGACACAAGCGACTATTCTCAGTGGCAGCTCCAACAAGGTTGCTGTGCAAAGGTGGCCTCCTAATACACAACAGCACACATGGTCTGACACACAATTGTCTGTCCCAAAATGTGATTCCCAGTCTTCTCAAACACTAATCCCAAGAACAAGTAGAAAGCCAATTTTCTAGAGAAATAATTACATAATCCACTTTTTACAGACAGGCCCTTCTACAGAGTAATTACTTGAGTAAAAGAAAAATAAACACTAGTATGATTACTACAGTAATCATGAATGTGCTGAAGGCAGGGCCCAAATCTCCAAGGGTTCGAATGGATTCTATAAACCACAGATTCGAGAACTGTAGTTTTCTTCTTGCAGCTCCCAAGATGCAGGCTTAGTATGATAAGCAAACACAGCTGAAGAGCCACCCTTTCTCCCCAGGGGAGATTCTCAGACTACAAACACCCTCATTCGCCGCCTCCATTTGCTTCCAACCTCCATATATACTTTTCTCAATTCATAATTGGTGTGAAACCCAGAGTATCTTAATTGTTTGGTATCCACCTTCCCACAATACGAAGTCTCATGGAAGACAAAATATTTGTTTTAGAACCCCAAACAACGATAAGTTCAATAAATATACTTCATTCATTTACTCTTTCAATAAATATGTAGTAACACCCCTACCTGAAGGCAGGTAACAAGCCCGGCACTGCAGGAGTAGTGAAAAGAGGGACACAGCAAGGCCTCCCACAGTCTGGGGGGCAGTGTAAACCACACACTCCAACAGGATCCGGGCTCCTCTGAACAGACCAACTGTCAGAACAGGACAGGACACGTTGCAGAGGGATGGCATGGATCCAAGCAGGAGACGCAGCCTCTGTGAAGGCATGAAGGAAGAGCGAGCAGGGTCCGTGCAAGGACACAAAAGGAAAGCGAGTGGCAGATGAGATACAGAAGTGGAAAGGCCTAGGCCAGCTATGCAGGGAGGGGCAGAGCCTTTCAGAGAGCCCAAGGGGCTGGTGTATAGCCAGAGGCTTGAATAACTCTGAAAAAGGGGGTTCTGCAAGAAATAACATGGGAAACACAAGGAGGAGTTTCCTCTTACTGGTCAGGATTTGCACACCAAAAGGGACATGGAGCCTTGATGCTGGGCCTGCACCACCAGCACCCTGTTCTCCATACAACTCAAGTGAGGTCTCCCCCGACCAGAGGTAAGAGGAGTAGCAAGCAAAGTCCCCACTCCACTGCC
The DNA here is from genome assembly GCF_009761245.1 of Sapajus apella. Lineage (NCBI taxonomy): Eukaryota > Metazoa > Chordata > Mammalia > Primates > Cebidae > Sapajus > Sapajus apella. Next base: position 14,719,759 of record NW_022436989.1, on the reverse strand, counting down.
CTCACTTCCAGCTTGCCTGGACGACCTCCCAGCGCCCTCCTTTCGGCTGACACAGGACCTTCCCCCTTGATCATACACCCACCTTTCTTCCTCTTAGGGCTTGACTGCAAATGTTTCTAGCCTTACACCGTCATCCTTTTCAACCTGCCTTTCACTCTTCCCAGTGGTTTTCTCTAATTAATCCCAAAAGAAGAGATCTGAAAGCCAAATCCTCACAGTTGCAGAAAAGATATACAGAATTAAAGCTGACCACTTTAGAGTGTAAGCAGTTGGTAGGGAAAAGCCAGGTAGTATAAGAAAACTCTCAGGAATTGTTAACTTGCAAAATGATTGAGATCAGTGTGTTATCTGATGTTGATGGGAGCTTCTATTATGTGGGAAATTTACGTAAGTGGAACACATTTTTCCCTAATGATTATAAATAAGTGAGGCAGGGTACCACTATTCAACAAAAATTGGGGGGGGGGGGATTGAGGAGAGGAACTGAGGTACAAATAAGGGAAGAGAAACTAAGCTTTTCCTGAAACTGAAAAATCTGCTGATCCAGCTTACATTTTAAGTTTCAACAAAAATCACTGGTCAATATTATTTTTCTTGTTGATCATTTTTATTTTGTTTATGTTGCTGATTGACTATACCACTGCTGCCTTAGATTACAATAACCAGCAAGGAGAAAGAATGGCGCTCTACCATCATTCTGAAGCCCAGTCACCCACAGGCAGAGACTCTTAATAAATACAGTGTGATGGTGATAACCATAACAGTGAATTCTTTTTCATTTCTGTGTAGAAATGGAGAATAGCTATTCAAATGTCTGAAGAGGGATTACACACTTAACTATCTGTAAGACAGAACTCAGAATTTTGCTAAACTGTAACTACCCACTCCCATTTCAGATTTTTGTTGTGGTTGCTGCATGAAATATTTATTAATAATGCTACTTCATTATTTACCAAATGGCATCTTGCTGTATTCAAAGGAGAGTGCTCATTACTCAAAAGACCATCTGTCTAAGAGCTCAACAGACGGTTTAAGTAATCACGATTTAGTGCAGGATGTATGGCTGCATTATATGAAGTCAAATATTTGCATTTCTCAGTATTTTAAATACGAACGTTCTTATCTAGCCACCCACCACAAGTCAGACTTAATTACTATCTATTTTCAAACCAATACAGAAATTTCAATACAAGGATAGCTTTAACATAAGCAAACAGGATTGCCAACCACAAGAGTTTGTGCAGCCACCTTCCTTTATATAAGAAATAATCCTGACAGCAGCAATATTTTCAACCAGAAAAGCAGTTAAACACCATTACACAAATCAGAAGAACATTTGGAAAAACAGCTGATTCTGCCTTTTGGAGCATTAATAATTGTGGCTGTTTTTGCTACTATGATCAAAATTAGCAGCAGCAGCAGTAGCAGCAATGTTAATCTCATTTAAAGGTATCCAACACTACCGTCTTCATAATGCAGACAACAGAACCAAGGCTGGCAACTCTTCTCCCCTGGGGGTGGTGATGTATTGAGAAAACTTGAGGTGCGTGGGCCAAAACAGACAGAAACACTCAAGTCCTCTTTCCAAACTGTTATTTAAAATATTCGAGACTATTAAAATATTCAATAATATTTTAAATGGGAAAAAAGGGGGGGAAGAGCAACATGGAAGAAGCATTGCTAAGTCAACTCGCTAGGACCTGGTTTAAAGCAGAGAGTGTAGTTGAGGACAATGAAACAGAAACAGTAGACTGGGAGTGAGGAGATAGGTAAAGACCAACCAGAAGTGAAAACAGCAAAGACTCTGGAAAAAAAAAAAAAATCAAGCCTGAATGGGAATCCTCCTCCTACCACCTATTAGCTACTAGGTGGCCCCAGACAAACCACCGTGCGTTTCTAAGTCCGTTTTCTCATCTGAAAAGAGTTAATGACGGAAACAGAAGGGTTGGTAGGAAGATTAGATAAGATAATAGAATGCATGTGTCCGGGACCTAATAGGCACTCCAAAACCAAAAAACAAAAACCACAGAACACTGGTGTAGTCCCTTCTCTCATGTTCTCTTAAAGTCAGTTCTGTTTTTATTATATGACCCAGAACCAGCTCTTTCTCCATCTGTAAGAGAAAAGGGGTGGACCTGAAACACTACCTAAGAGAGGAGTCCTCACCGCTTCTACACCCAGTATCTAAGGAACATTGGCTGTCAGCAGGTTTACTGCTCCGTGCTCACTGGGAGGCCTAAGAACAAACTAGTTAACAACGAAATGAGGATGAGCCACGAGAATTTGAAAAATTAAAAATAATGAAGGACAATGTCAAACTGACAAAGTAGCAGTACTCCCAAGAAAAGTAGTGAGAATTTCCAGGAAGGAGAGAGGCCCAGTGGGAGAGGTGAGAAGGTGGCCTAGAAAGACTGTTTGCCCTCCGCAGAGGGAAGAGGCAGAGCACCGCAGGCTGCCCACAGCCCCACGGAGGAGGAGGGCTGACGGGCTCCACTGGAGCAAATGAGTTGATTCCTAGGAACAGTAAAAGCCTTTTAAAAAGCTAAAGCCAGAGTAATAGTTGTTTAGCTAATGGGTTGAGCCTTAAAAGCCAGGCCAAGGAATTTTAAGTTTTCCATGAGAACAATAGGTTTTTAGCCCAGAGAGTGTTAGATTTATATATTTAGTGCCCAGTGCCTCACAAAGAGTGAGCAGTGATTAAATGTCAGCTTTTACTAATACTGATAACAATATGCTTATATACTACATTTACCTGGCATAATAGGTTTTTCTTAATTCTTGGGTAAAAGGTTGAAATCATGAGATTGGTAGCTCTCACTGACTTATGAAACTGGTAATTTGCCTAAGTTAATTAGTAAATATTTGTTTTCTTTTTGTTTTCGTTTGTTTCTTTTTTAGAGAAAGGGTCTCTCTCTGTTGCCCAGGCTGGAGCACAGTGGTGCAATCACAGGGCTCAAGGGATCCTTTTGCCTCTGCCTCTCAAGCAGCTAGGACTATAGGCGTGTGGCACCACATCGGGCTAATTTTCTATTTTTTTTTTTTTTGTAGAGTTGGAGTCTTGCTCTGTTACCCAGCTTGGTCTTGAACTCCTGGGCTCATGTGATCCTCTCACCTTGGCCTTCCAAAATTTTGGGATTACAGGCGTGAGCCACCATACACAGCCAGTATCTGTTGAATCAAAGAATGCTTAAGTGAATGGATTATATCTAGCAAACACTGGATAAGAGAAAGATAACATTAATGAAATAAAATACAGATTCTTGTATTTTAACACCATAAAAATGGACATTACAATTGAAACAGGAGAGCTCCCTGACCCCCTCGGTTGGACATGCGATAGGGGTGTGCACTCCTTATGGAAGCAGGAGCACGCATACTGGCAGTTGCAGGAACTGGGTGAGCTCTTCTGGGCTCCGGCCACACAGGAGCATCTAGGGGTGGGTGCCTGTGACTCCCAAAGCCCCAGTGGGCATGCTATACAGCATTTAGCTCTGCCATCTGCAGGCGGCTTAAGTGTTTACCAGCTTGAGGCCCTCTTGGTACTGGGGTTCTTATCCGGAGTCCAGGAAGAGTCAAGACACGCACAGATTTGAAGGATAGTGAATGCAGGGATTTTACTGGGTGATGGAGGTGGCTCTCAGCAGGATGGATGGCAAGCTAGAAAGGGGGGGAGTGGGAAGATAATCCTCCCCTGGAATTTGGCCACCCAGTGGCTGATCTCCCCAACCATCCCTAGCAGAACTCCTCTTGATGATCATATGCTCCTTCTCGTCTCGACTTCTCTGCTGCTCTTCTGCTCTTATGTTCATCTGCTTGTCTGCTCATGGAGTCTGAGGTTTGGGGTTTATATGGGTACAGGATAGGGAGGAGCACAGGGCCAAAAGGCAACATTTGGGCATGAAAACAGGAATGCCTGTTCCCATTTAGGGCCATGGGTTTCCAGGCTTGGGGGTGGGGCCTTTGCTGGGGAACTGCCCTCTTCTACCCAGTATTTCCCTGTTTCCTGTCTCTTTTCCATACCATTGTGTGACCCTTGTCTCTGGCCTCAGCTACACCTGGAAAGTGGCCAAGCTGCCAGGAGCAAGGACCCAGCACAGGATTTAGATAGAGCAGTTAGCTGCTCAACTGTCTCCTTTATTTATACTCTTACCCCTGAGCATCCATTTAATGTTTTCTTCCCCTTATAAAATATATGTCTAAATCATCTTCTACCATAAAACTCATTTTAAAAATCAGCCTTTTCTGTAGTTTGTGAATATTTATCTCCATTGTCAGATAAACTCCAAGAGTACAAACACATATTTATATTCATTAGAGAAGTGAGCCATCTGTAAGTGATCAATAAAAATTTTCTCATAAAGAACAGAAAAGGCAGCAGCATAACGAAAGTTCTGATAATCCATGTTCACTCTTTCATTTAAGCATTGATTAAGAATTTACCACGCAGCAAGACCCCATGGTAGGCAATGAAAAATACTTAAGGCAAGCGCCCTAAACTACTGCAGGAGGCAAGATTAACAAACAAATCTTTCCACAACACTGGTTTCAATCTCTAAAAAGTTATTTTCTCTACCAGGGTAACTATTAAGAATCAAAATGGATACATTTGGTTTTAAACTTCTATCTTCCTCTCCTGTCTCTCCCAGAGACAAATGTTAACAAGCGCTGGAATTATTTAAATGCAGTCATCAGAGCAAACTAGAAGAGAAGGACTAAGGGAGAACAATCTCAGACAGACACAGCACATCAGTGGCTGGACAGTCTGAAACTTCAATAACAGGACACAATACCAAGAAGAACGGCTCATACGGGAAAGGATATGTTTAAGTGGCTGCACTAAAAGAAATGAAATATTTACATTTAAACTCCTATTTTTAACAAACTTAATTTATCCAGCCTCTCAAATTCTAAAGCCTTCAACAGAACAAGTCTTTCCACAATGCTACCCTAAAAATAGTTCCCTTTATTCTTTCTCAGGGTACCATTTAGACTTCCCTTCAGTTTGCTTTTACAAGAACACTGGTGTCATGAAGAATGAAACAACTCCTTATTTTAACTAGAGAGCGATATTTATTGTAGTGCACACATATCCTGACACTATCACACACGTGCTGATGTTTTCTTTCTAGAACTGGGATCTGCATCAGCCATGTTTGGTGTGCACCCTGGCCTTGCAGCTGTTGTGCTGTCAAGTTGGGTGTTGTTCCCAGGCATTCCACGGAGTTTCTTGGTTTAATTTTATCTAACAGGCTAAAAAGGGTACAATTATTTTTTGTCAAAATAACAATAAGGAAATAACTTCAAACAATGAATTTCTGAGTGAAAGAATCTGCACATCATACATTTGTGTCTGTAATTAGCAAAATTAAATGTCCCTTTCTCTCTGTCAAGTATTTGGCTTGCTTCCTCATAATAACTGTCCATGGAATAAGAGCAAATAAGTTAAACCAGAAATAGAGTTTACGAAGTTCTGGACATTAATTATTCAATTTTGGCAGAGGTTTTTACTTTAAAATCAGTTACAATACAAACATCTGAAAAACTTCTAGGTTCTAAATCACATCACTAATCCCAGCAGTTCTGAGAAAACAAGTAGCACTCCTATCGAACAAATGAAACCACCCAAGCATTATTTATTTTTCAACTGCACTACTCCCATTCCTAAAGTTAAACAGAAAAAAAGGTTTCAGACTCCAAAATTCACCTCCACCAGTAATCTGAAGCCAGAGTGGGAGAGCAGGTATTTGTGGAGCCACGTCTGAATGTAATTCTATTTACAAGGCCATGCTTTGCCCCACTAATGCCAACCTGCCATGCTTTGCCCCACTAATGCCACCCTGGAGCAGCATAACCCCACCCTGATCTTTATCACCTCCATCTGGAGGAAGAAGTCAGGTTCCCCAAGGCATACTTTTTTTTTTCTTTTCTTTTTTTTTTTTTTTTCCCCGACTGAGTCTCACTCTGTCCTGTCGCCCAGGGTGGAGTGCAGGGGTGCGATCTCGGCTCACCGCAACCTTCGCCTCCCGGGTTCAAGCAATTTTCCTACCTCAACCTCCTGAGTAGCTGGGATTACAGGTGCACACCACTACTCCTGGCTAATTTGTGTATTTTTAGTAGAGACAGGGTTTTACCATGTTGGTCAGACTGGTCTCGAACTCCTGACCTCGTGATCCGCCTACCTCAGCTTCCCAAAGTGCTGGGATTACCGGCGTGAGCCACAGTGCCCCAAGGTGTACTTCTAACCAGAACTCCTGAAGACAGACTAACCAAATGTGTAATTAACAAAGAGAATAAACTACAATTGCTCCACCATAGATAGGCTTCACTGAGGCTATCACCAAGTCCAAGGCAAAGGAGACAGCTGATAATACAACCCACTTTTTTCAACCCCTTCTAACAAAGCCTCAACAGCCAAATGTAATCTAATAATTAGCATATGTAAGAGTAAAGGTCCAGACCATGACATCAGCTTCACAGAAAAACCAGCAGATTCAAAAAAGATCCACAGAGCCTATGCAATCTTTGGAAATTCTAAATAAATGAAAGGATGAAAGGACAGAACAGCAGGAGACAAGAGAACTCTACATTCCAAGTCCTAGAAAGCACAATACAACATTTTTAAACAAAACCATTCTGCAAATTCTCTATTATAGGAAAAAAAAAATCCTTGAATAGCATTTTGCAGCGATGCCAAGCTATAGTTAACCCAGAAGGCTGTCAACAGTTCAAGGATCACCTAAACTTGCTGAGAGCCACTGAAGAGCTAACACAGGATTCCTTAAAGATGACATTACTGCTAAAGATAACATGAGCGCACACATTCTGAAATATCTGTAGCAAGAACTCAGGATCCACTAAGATGTTTAAAGAAGTTTAATGTGTACACTGTGATAAAAGCTTACCTTCTGGCCTGTTAGAAAACTTACAGAGGAATGAGCTGAACTCAACTCAGCTTCTCTCAACAAGGGCTTTGCTGGCAGCTCGTGCCCCTGCGATTTACCCAACATCTATTTCATCTGTTGGCATGTCAGGTTTTCTGTTGTTGCTGCTGCTGTTACTTAAAGATAGCCAAACAATTATCTCAATTACATTTTTAAAAGACAGAGTGAACCCAAAACGTCTTCCCTCCCTTTAGTGATAAGGTATGGCCATAGTGCAGTTTAACACACCAGGTGATAAATTCTGCAAATGAGCTCTGATGTTGCATAGACAATGATGGGAACAGAATCCATGCAACTCAAAAGGCAGCTATCAATGGCACATAAACCCCATTCAGATATGGAGAAGCCAGACAGATAAGTGTGTCACCTGGTAAAAACTAACAGAGACAGAAACAAGATAAAGTCAAAAGAAATTATGTGTCTTCAGGAGCTGTTATCGATCGCACTTAAGAATCTTTGAACTTTTGCTTTGTAAAACTAGGCATCTTATCCTCTCTTATACAAACAGTTAAAAAAAAATTGAAAAGCTCCAAGTTGGTGAACACTGGGGTCAGACTCAAGTCTGCAAAAAGACAGATAAGGCAATTTACCCGGGAAAAGTTAAAGCACACTTCTCTGAAAGCTCATTTAATTTCCCTCTATTTTTTAAGATTCAGATAACAAAATCTCAAGGATTTTGCAATCCTTGAGATTTTGAGGAAGGAGGCAATCGTTGGGCCCGGAGACACAGGCTAGCTCTGTGACAGCAGTCAAGAATGGAGAGAGAAGCCGTGTGGATGAAATCCCACACTCAACAAAGGTAAATTTTTATCTGTGCTCTGTGAGCAAAAGAGGATTCACAAAAACTCATGAAGGCAGCTCAATAAAATACCGAACTAGAAGGGCAGAGGCTGACACTGCACACTGCCTGTGCAATCCACAGCAGGTTATGGTGAAAACATTTGTGGAGTTGGTCTCATTGCTGTCACACAGATTCAGCAGGCGTATAGGACAAAGAGGAAAATATACACTGAATGCCTGCCAGGGGTTGGGCTCCATTTACAGTATTCGCTTCTATATGATGCCTCATAATGTGGTCATCAGTCTCCCTGTTAAGATGTGTGAAAAGGGACTCTGAGAGTTTAGGCAGCTTTTCAATCGTGGAACTCACATACAGTAGGGGTAGGTGTTTAACTTTGGTCAAAGGTTACAAAAATCTCCTTGTGCACTTCCTTCTACGCAAATCATTTACTATCCTAACCCCACAACACATCAGGCCCCACCAAAGAATGACTTCAACCAGTCTTTCCATTCCCAGCCAGTGAGTTTCCTCTCACACTCTTGTTAATCCAAACTCCAGGCACTTTGAAAATTCCAGTATTCCAAAGAGTATTTCCCCTCCAGCTACCGTGTCTTCCACATGTTCTCACCATCTCTGGCAAGCCATAGCTCTTGCCCTATTCCGTGTTCTGACAGACATAACCCAACATTACCATTATTTGTTTACATGCTTGTCTAGCCTATTAGACTAAGGATGGAGAAATCAGAGAAATCCAGTCAATGCTGTGTTGTCTTGCCCTGCCTAACAAGATACCTGGCACAGTAAAGACACAAAAGATAGTCAGCTCAATGAAACATTGCCAGCATGTGCTGAGAAGTGTCAACAGACCTAACACCCTATGCCAGGCATGACACTGACTGTAACATCACCAGTCCGTAGATAAATCATATATTTGAAACATTTAGACATTATTTTTATATAAATCATTATTCCACATCACCAAAGTAAGGTCTGTACGGAGAGTAAGCCAGAACAAAAGTCTTACTGGAAAAAGGGACAAGTCATAGCTGCACTGTTCACAAAGAACCCTACCTGGAAAGCCATAGGCTTTATCTCACACAGTGAAACCTCCCCAGACAGCTTGAAATGAGGAGAAAGGATAACCCACTGAGATTTAAACTTCAAAGAGCAAGAAGCCCCGAGGTCTGTAAGATTTGACTGTATCCTAATTAATGGCAAAACATAATTAAAGGAAGAGTTTTCATCAGGAACTGGGGACATGGAAAAAGGAATATCTTGGAAGAAATTTTGGCATCCAGAGAAGGAACTTCAGCCACCAGTCGGGCAGTCCTCTCCTGGGCAGTTCTTGCCTGAAGCCAGTAATTGTTCAACTCACTTCTCTCCGTGGTTCTGATGGCAAATGTGCCAAGCAACCTTTAGACCTCTATCTTCAGGGAGAGAATATGGCACTGAGAAGAGGCTGGCATTCAGGTTCCCACGATGAGCATATTTATTTTTGTAAATTACTAAGTAGGCATTCTTATTACATACTCGGCTAGTGAGTTTGGTTAAACCAACTAAGTCTGAGAGATAGCTCCATTCTCAATGCATTCCCACAAAAAAAAACATTTTTTTAAACTGAATGCCAACTAATAAATATCGCCCATAAAAGTCTTCTGGAAGAATTAAGCGGCATTTCTCCTGGCTAATGCATGATCCTAAATCTTCGTTTTTATGCATATCTTCTTTGAATTTCTATACCAAGTAGATCAAGTTTTATGAGGGTAATCACTTTTAGTCAACAGTGGTTTTTACCAAACATATAACAACTTACTCAATTAGACGCTATCCTAGTATAAAACAATCATCTCACCTCTCAGGGTAGAAGTGTCATGGAAACAGTTTGGTTTCACCAGTACTGAATTAATACTGCTTTTGCAGGGCTGAGGCAAAAATTTAATTTGCAAAAACCAGCCCAAGGCTACCATGATATAAAATTCACTTGATGTGTTAATTTTACCCTCTAGAGTCCTCATCCCACTGGTGGGTGGGTGATCCGAATTATGCAAAGCAGAAGAATGTCTGAATTTACCCAGCAACCCCAGACATCAGCACCCTAGGCACAGCAGGAAGCCGGAGCTCAGCTTCCTTCCTGCCGGCCCTTGGGATAGCAGGGATTATCCTAGAAGTCAGCCAGGCTGAGTAAATATTTTTCACTATGCATAGCTCAATCATAGGGCACCAGCATCCTTTTTAATAAACTTTTTCTTCTACATCTTAACATAGAAGGGATGGTTCCAATATGAACAAATAATAACATCAACTCAATCAGCTCCAGTAGACCCAGCACACAGAGTGCTTTAGGTTCTGCAATCACAAGCACTAAGCCTGGGAAGTGCACAGGCAGAAACTGTAAACCTCCTTTTGCCCAGGTCTGTGTTCTTGAAAAGAAATGTGCCAACTCCTATAAAAGAAATACATTAAATGTTCCAGCATAAAAAATACTATTTATAAAGACCATGAAATAATGAAATGTGCTTTAAAAGCACACCGAAATGTATATGCAGTCGATACAAACATACATACACAGACATATCTATTTATAGAAAAAAGATGAAAATTTTCCAAATTTTCATCACTGGGTGTTGACAATTGAGGAAATTTTATTTCCTTCTTTCTATACAAATATATATGATACATATTACTTTTAATAGGTTACATATAAAACGAAGAAGCCTTGTTTCAAAATATAAAATAGCTATAAGTAAATGAAGATTAATGTGTATTACTTTAAATCATTAAATTGCTCCATTAGAGTAAGCTACAATGTTTCTAGTATAGGCTAATTCAATGAAGATATAAATTGATTATTGGTTCGTCAAGGAAATAAAAGTTCTGTGATTCAGAAAGAGTAATAATCCTACCCATCAGCAAATCAGTCTGGAAACAAATTTCCTTCCTGTTGGTTCCCCTCAATTCATTCTTGATTTCTGATGCCTGCCTAATCTGTTATCTCTCTCCCCCACAGAACTACTGGACTTTTAGGGCCCACAAAGGAATTAGCTCAGAAGAGAAATAGCCCTTGGCCTGTCCTTTATTGACAGTAAAAAAACGTAGTTTGCGTTTTTAAAAACAGTTTTCCCTGTGAGTTGGTGGTAGCATGGTAGCTAGCAATTCCATTTTCCTGTCCATCAGACTATTAGGATAAAATGGCTTAACCACCTTCTACCCAAACCACATCCCCAGCTAACAGCACTATACCAAAATGTTAGTAAGAAATCAGTAGTCCTGTATTAGTAATTTATTTAACCAAATAATATCACCTGAAAGCTGCTATGCCCTATTGCTCATATGCTACACTGGTATTTAATAAGGCCCTCAGGAATAAAAAATTTAATTCAGAGTCATCATTTTTTGATCATCTGCTCATCAAGTTGAGTACTTATTAAAGATTCCTTTAAGAAGGCATAATTCTTTGGATATAGGAAGGTTTCCCAGTGATTGTTTAATCCTCATGGGCAGGAAGATGCTGCATACTACTGCTCACGTTGCCCAGCAGGGAGGACCTCTAGCTCTCACCTGCCTCCTCTGCTGTGGGAGACAGGCCCAGAGGCCTCAATCTTCATAAGCCTCAATGGCCAGACCAGGACACAGCAGCCCCAAGGCCCTGGGCCATGTACTGACAAGTTCTCACATTAACCAGAAATGAAAGCTTCTAAGTTTCTCAAAGGGGAAAAGAATCATGAGAGGTACCACTGCTGGAAAAACACCCCGATATAAAACTTGGATAAAAAAATAAATGCAAATTATCCACTAAAGATGCTGGATTTTAGAGATTTTCATGAAGAGGAAAAAAATAGTAAATAAAAACACTGCAGTATCCTGAGCTAGAACTTAGTAGAAATAAAAATAGCCTTTTTTAAAGCATTAAGCTTTCGTTCAAATATTTATTAACAATCTACTATGTTCCAGACAGATACATTGTGACTTTTACACATTTGCTCACATGTGTAAAAACAGTCATTTGGTTTAGACATTCCCACCGTCTATCCTGCAATCTCCACGTCAAGTGATAAAGATAACAGAAGACAAAGTCAGTCAAATAATAGGAATTCCAAGACCTTTCTAATTAATGATACAAAGGAGCACAGCATCTTTCTCAACTCTCTTCCCAACTCCTTATAGTTATGTATCCTGGTAAAAGAGAATAGAGTTTCAGATGAATTTTCAGGAAGCCAACTTTTGATTACTTTAAATGGGATTACAAACATCTATGTGTCACTATGTGATCATAAGACATTTTGGACATTCTCATGCCAGACTCTGACAGCCCCTGCTGTGCATCTGTAATTAACAGTAATTATTTCCATATACAAAACCACAAACTGGATCCCATTTTCATTACCTTTTGGGTTGGAGCTGGATACATAGATCACATGTTCATCTTATGTCCTTCTCTGTCACAGGGAGATACACACAATGTGCCACCCACCCCCCCTCCACCCACTAACAGGAAATGAAACACTAATGAGCAAAACAGCCATTTGCCTGTATCCAGGATGAATAGTCCAATGAGCCTGTCAGTCCTTTCCTATTCTACAGATAGAAAACAAAAGTAGAGAGTACATGCTCTTTTACCTTTGACTGGCAGGTTGTCAAGAGTGATCCTGGATAAGTTACTTAACATCGCCAGGCTTTGATGGGAATGGTCTTAATGAAAGAAAATTCCACTTTCCAGCCCCTAGCTTATACCTACTGAGTCAAAATGCAGAAGCAGGAGCTAGAGATATACAGATTAGTGTACAGGATGTGCCTGGAAATGGGTACATCAGCAAAGGCCTCAGGTGACTCTTGATACACAGGCTTAGTGATTACTAAACCTTTTCCGGGGCCGAAGGTAAAGAGGCGGCCATTGAGCCAACCACCTGATGGGTCCCACTGCACCAGCTTCTCTGAGAGGCCCTGAGTGAGTAAACATGGCATCAAATATGGATAAACTGCTGAGATCACCAACAAATCCCAAAGGAGTTTTGGAGGCTATAGGACACTGGAGAAGCGCTGATGAGAAGAAATGGGGAAAATGACCCAAAATGCTGCCCTTGGCAAGACTGCCCACACCTATCCTTACAGAGTGGCAGATATGTCAACAGCACATTTTGAATGCCAAGGAGATACATGCGTCTGTAACCAGAGCAGAAAGGAGTTAAAAATATTCAGGACTAATCATGAAGTTGTCAAAGATAACTTAGAGTCTATCCCCTCACTAAGCATTGCTAAAGAAAAATCTTTACTTGGCTAATTGCCTGGATGAAAATTAGTTTGGGGATGATCTGCATAAAGACACATGCTTTAAAAAGTCAAAGCTATATAGTAATGTTAATACACTACCTATTATAGCATTTTAATGGAAGGAGATAGAATAAAGGAAGAAAAGAATCATAAATAATACCTAATCTATTATGTGGACACATTAAAGGCATCACATTATTTTATAATGAGGTTTTTTTTTTTTCCATTGCAACTGTTAACAACCTAGTACTTTTTCATCCTAATGTACTGATGTGTATTTCTAAGAATGGATTCAAAGCCAACAAGATCTGATTGCCATTTTGAAAACAAATGTAAAATAATAAATATTTACTACTGACTCTGTTTAGTCCACTTCATAATCAGATCTGGACAAGGGGGTCCCCTCAGCAAATAAAATGCATCATCAGACAGAGGACAGAGACCCGCAAACAAGAAAATGCTTCACATGTTCACTTTTTTCCCCTTAGCATCACTAACTGTGCACATTTTAGCACATTTTGTAAAGGAGAAAAAACAAAAATTAGCAACCTAACAAACACCTGCGAGGCTGTGTCTAAAGAACCCCGGCATGGAAGGAGGGCTGTGTAGACAGCTGGCATCACCTGACAGACTGCCAAACCACTGTATTTTTAAGCTATTCAGATGCTTTCTAAAGAAGACATAATAAAAATCCTACATGCCTGAACTGTGAGGCGGGGGAGCCTCCTTGTAACTCAGCTCTTGTCAGACAGACTACAGCAGCCTCAAAAGGTTCAACAGCCTCTTTATAAACCTATTGTGTGGTGTAGTGCCTAAAAATAGTATGGTTCAGCAAGTAGATCATATCAAGGAATAATCCTACATACTAAACTCCTAAACAACAGACAAAGGAATAGAAAAGAAGACTAAATTGTGTTCTCAGTCTGCATCTAAGTTCCTGTGGCTACCTCTTAACCTGGACTCCTCTAGCTTCCTCACTTTGTCTGAACACACAGCAAACCTCAATTTTAGCCTTTACAGCCTATATAAGAAAATGAGAGGACTGGGGGGACCCAGGCAGGTGAACAGAGGAGGGGTACAGGACTGAGCCACACATTTCTATAGTATACACTGCCATGCTTAAGAGAACTTGTAGTGTCCCACTGAAAGAGACATGAAAGTGATTATTACATTATAATAATGATTGACTATGGCTCTTTCAAGTTTTCCTTATACTGAAGTTCTTAGCCCTTCATAGCTTTTAAAAATTACCTGGGAAGTTTAGGAACATATAGATGTCAGAAATTCAGTTTTTAATTTAGTTTTAAGTTTCTAAGGTGGACAACTAGGTCTCAGACCACTGCTTAAAACAGCAAAGCCCTTTTTTGTTTTGTTTTGTTTTGTTTTGAGACAGAGTCTTCCTCTGTTGCCCAGGCTGGGGTGCAGTGGCGTGCTCCCTTGTAGCCTCTGCCTCCCAGGTTTAAGCGATTCTCCTGCCTCAGCCTCCTGAGTCGTTGGGATTATAGGCACCCACCACCATGCCCAGCTAATTTTTGTATTTTTAGTAGAGACAAGGTTTCACCATGTTGGCCAGACTTAATAACAAAGGTCTGTTTTTGGAGTTTTGAGATGAAATTTCGCTCTTGTTATCCAGGCTGGAGTACAATGGTATGATCTCAGCTCACTGCAAACTCTTATAGGCATAAGCCACTGCACCAGGGCCGACAAAGGTTTTTAGACCACATCAGGTCGACTGCTCAGGCCACGGAGCCAGGCAACAAAAACGAGGAGAAAGGGGATCAGTAAGTATCAAGCACTAAGTCTTCCTGCAATGGATGGGCCACCAAGAGGCCAGGAGTGCCACCCTTCGAGAGAGCATTGCTGGACAGAATGAAAATCAGGCCACAATAGGGAACTAAAAGAAACCATCAGATGAGATTATAAAAAAGTGAAAAGTTAAAAGCTAAATGTTAACACTCCTCAATCCCCAATTATAATTGAGCATTTACTTTTCCTTTTCTCAATATATTTATTTGAAAAGAGATTCTTACTCTGAGTTTTTATTGTGGGGACAGGACGGGAGACACAATAAATAATACTTCTGGGAGAGGTATTAATCTTCTCTCAGAAGCATTAATAAATACATATTAATACAGATGGGAGAAAAATAGTAAGTGTACACATGTTCTCACTCATACGTGGGACTTGAACAAAGAGAACATGAGGACGTAGGGAGGGGAACAATACACACCGGGGCCTTTTGGGGAGTGGGAGGCGAGAAGAGGGAGAGCCTCAGGACAAATAGCTAATGCTTGGGGGGTTAAAACCTAGATGATGAGTTGACAGGTGCCACAAACCACCATGGCACGTATATACCCATGTAACAAACCTGCACATTCTGTGCATGTATCCTGGAACTTAAATAAATTGGTAAATCAGTAAGTACACTAAATGAAATTTAAAGATAAAAATGATAAGTGTCTTACCAACAGAGTTTAGTTGATTTTTCAAATAAAAGAAAATAGCTAGATCAACAAGCATCATCTCAATGAATTTGGATAAAAACCTTAGATAGGTGAAGTCGCTTGCCCAATGTCACATCAAGTTAATAATCTGACACCTTGGATGGCAAATCAGGTTGCTGTCTAACTCTCAAATTAAGTTTCTTTCAGGTTTTTTCATTAAATCAAACTGTTTCCACCAAGCTCATTTGCCAGAATATTTTTCTGCAAATACATGGGTGTCAACATAGGCTTATGGCTAAAAGCCTGACACTAGAATCTCCTTCAGGCCAAAGTGCCTGCTCCACTACTGACTGTGAGACCTGGACAAGTCCCTGAGGCATCTCTGTGCCTCTGGGTGCTGCATCCACAGAGCAGGAAAGACAACCTGAGCTGCTTCGTACTAACTAACAAAAGAAAGAACACCTGCAAAAGGCATACAGCAAGACTTAGAACAGGAAGGACTCAATAAATGCAATTATTATTACCAAGAATTGAATCTGAACTTAGAATGTGTTACCATTTGTTAGTAGGAAAATCAATATAAAAAATTACCACAATTTACTGCACATATAGACTCTCTATTCCTTTCTCTCTCTAAATAAACTTTTTTTAAATGGGTGACTGCAGAGCCTTTATTTCTATTGTGTGTGCCTTAAGGGACACAATGTCCAATATCCTGTGACTTCCTGGACCACAGAAATGGATGAGGCAGAAGGAATGTCTGAGTTTGAAAGGGCCCTCCAGATGGGATGGTTCCTACAGTACACACTGTCGGGCTTAAGAGAACTTTTACCCTGCCACTGAAATAGGCATGAAGGTGATGATTACATTATAATAATTACTGACTATGGCTCTTTCAAGTTTCCCTCACACTGAAGTTCTCAACTCTTCATAGCTTTTAAGAATTGCCTGGGGAAGTTTAGGAAAATATAGATGTTGGAAATTCAGTTTTTAATTCAGTTTTAAGTTTCTAAGGTGGACAGCTAGGGCTTAGATCACTGCTTAAAACAACAAAGGTTTTTCGGTTTGTTTTGTTTTCGTTTGTTTTGAGATGGAGTCTCAGCCTTTCAGCCCCTATCAGACACATTGTTCATTACCTCGGAAAGTGCTTTCATTGAGGAAAAACAGTTATCTCATTAAAGAATCAAAACCTTAACACTATCCATTGTTCCTCACTGAATTCTTCCTTTATAAAGCTTTCCACTGATATTTCCTCCAAAGAGAAATGTTTAATAAAAGCAAACAAACAAAGGAAAGAAAACAAACCATACATACTGAGACTTAGCTTGTAAAATCACAGCATGGCATATGGAAAAGTCCTGCTGGGTTTCAGATCCATGAACTAGGAGTGGTATTAGCAGCTCTTGCTAAGGGAATATACAAAATTATGTCTTTATAATATGGTACTATAAATGCTTTCCAAATAATAACACTGTAGAAGACTCGTACAAGGCAATGACATTACATTTTAAACATTTGTAGGGATAATCCTTAATATAACGACTTTCACATTTCACACTTCTTTCAGGTATCTTAACCATTTAATCTCCACTTAAGCTGAAGATTCATCAAAACAAAAAAGAACCCAATGTTCACAACACTCAGGGGTCAGTGTGTTTTGAGAAGTCTGATTATTTCAAGCAGGGCTTTAGGCTATGAATGGATCAATTACTTCATTTGAGTGTAAGAATATGCAATAGTTGTTTCATATTACTCTAGTACACATTCTTGAAGTCTTATGAGGATTCTATTTGGTTTTGCACAATATCAATATGCTTATCTTTCTGCATGAACAATATATGAATATATAGATGATAACAATATAATTGTACAGATGCTTCTTTTTGGTTCTTCTCCTAACTGCCTGCAGAAGTAAAATAAGACCACATTCTTACATTAAAATACAACTACTAAAGGGGTGACTTGGCCCCTCCTGAAGTCACTACCCTTAGGGCACTGCCACAGAGATCTGGTAGTTTGCTCCATTGTAAATTAGCTATACGACCCTTAGGGAAATCACAGAGCCTTCCTGAGCCTTATTTTTTAAATGGGGACACCTACTTCAAAGCATACTGAAAGATTAAATGAGAAAGGTAAAATACTAAAATATTGCCTGTCACATAGTGTAAGCAAATAAAGCTGCAATAATAATTATTCAACAGAAGAGGAAATGGCCTGAAAATATACTGCAAATGAGGGAAGGCATCTGTCACATTCAGTCATAAAGCGTGTCTTATGTGATCAAGTTGATCAGCATTACATTCTGGAAGACCTTATTAGTAATATAATCAATTGTAATTTATTCAACTAGCTATAACCTAATGGTAAGAAGAGATATTGGAAAAAGGGAAGGAAAATAAAGAAATTTCTAATTACCAAGTAAAGTATATCCTTACCTTGCCAAAAACAAAAAAAAATTCCAAGTTATAAAGGAGTTTCTTTTGAGTCTGATTAGCATGAATCAGTCCACGAGAAACCAGAGTATTGGACTGTGATAGTATAAAATATATATTTGAACTTCAAACCCATTTCCTGGTATATAACTCCTAAAATCCTTAAAATTTCCAGTGACATATTTTTGTATGCTAATGAGTGAACTAATGGATGACAGCCCTGAGGTTACTTTGGGATGGGGCTGGTTACTTGAAGGACCAAGGCATGATCAAAGGGTTGGGACTTTCTGCCCCATCTCCCAGCCTCCAGAGGAGAGAGGGTCTGAAAGTTAATTTCATCACCAATGGCCAATGGTTTAATCAATAATGCCTATGTAATTAAGCTTCCGTAACAGCCCAAAAAGACAGGGTTCAGGAAGCTTCCAGACAGTTGAACACATGGAGGTTCCTAGAGGGTGGAATGTCTGTAAAGCACATGGAAGCTGTGTCCCTTCCCCCTTACCTTGCCCTATATGCATCTCCTCATCTGTAGAATAAATATGTAAAATCCTTTATAATAAACCAGTATATGTAAGAGTTTCCCTGAGTTCAGTGGGCCGCTCTAGCAAATTAATCATATCCAAGGAGGGGGTTGTGGAAACCCCAATGTAGTCGATCAGAAGCACAGGTAAATTCACCTGGAGCTTGAGACTGGCATATAAAGGGGCAGAGAAAAAAGGGAGAGACCTGGGACTGGGCTCTCAACCTGTGGGATCTGACACTATCTCCAGGTAAATTGTATCAGAGCTGAATTGAATTAGAAGACAGCCAGCTGGTGTCAGCTGCAGAATTGCTTGCTTGCTTGGTGTGTGGGGGCAAAACCAACAAACATGTGGTCATGGCTTCTTTGTTGACTGTTGTGGTGTGACAGCAAGAGAAGAAAACAGTTTTTCTCACTCTCACAGACCTACTTAATTAAGGACCAAATCTTACTTTCTTTGTGCAATGGGGTGAGATGCTGCAGAAAAAAGAGAGAGTTCCAAGCCTTGGGAAGAGGAGGCTAAGAAACAGGCAGAGCTGTCTTAGGTACAAGAGGACACAGAGTGGCCCATGGGCTAGATTTCTGCTCAGCTTGCCTCAGGCCCCTGGTGACCTCATCAAATCCTCAAACCCTATGAAGCCATACCCAAATCTAACACATTATCTCTTCCTATACATCTTTTTCACTCTGAATAAAGTACACCAAAATGCACATGCCTACATGCGTTCATTTATCCACCCAAATGTGTATAGTGAGTGCCTACAACGTGCCAGGTGGCCTGGAGATCATACAGACCCACGGTCGTCTCAGCTCACTAGCATTCCCCCAGTATTCCATAATTACAGCAACTGAACCTTTTATCAGAGCTATTTGTTTATATTTGCTTCTTCCCCTTTAGATTATAACCACTTCTTGGGGAAGGGCTGCCTTTTCATCGTCTTGTTCCCCCCGGCAACTAACAGAGTATGGCACTTAGAGAAATTATCCAGTAAATATTTACTGTACTAAATCACTCTCAGGAAGCCCACAGTCTCCTTCCCCTGAGGTCTTCAGATTTTAAGACCATCTGCCTGAGGTGGCTACATCTTTCTAAATATGGTTGATAGTGCAATATGAAATAAAATGTTTCAAAACATAATCTGGAAAGTGTTTGTGTTTACCCACCCTGAAACTGTAATTACAGCCAAAAAAAAAAAAAAAACAGAAGCAGCAAAAAAATGGAACTTAGGAAGAGATATGAAATCATCCAAACATTTCATATATAGGCGACTGCACTTCCCAATGGTGAAACATCCGAGTGAAGAATCAAGCACCAGCACCAACTTGCTTTTGACATCCCGATCCTGGCAAGAGATGGCACACATCCACTGTAAGCAGGCAAAGGATGCTGCTCTTCCCCCTGTACAGATCTAGCAACTACAATGTTTGTTCAGAAACTTGGGCAGGACAATGGGAAACTCAGTCTGAGAACATTTTAAAAGTAGATGAAGGCCAGGCACGGTGGCTCACACCTGTAATCCCAGCACTTTGGGAGGCCAAGGCAAGCAGATCGCCTGAGGTCAGGTGTTCCAGACCAGCCTAGCCAACATAGTAAAACCCCGTCTCTACTAAAAATACAAAAATTAGCTGGGCATGGTGGCACACGCCTATAGCCCCAGCTACTTGGGAGGTTGAGGCAGAGGAATCACTTGAACCCAGGAGGCGGAGGTTGCAATGAGTTGAGGTGACACCACTGCACTCCAGCCTGTGCAACAGAGGAAGATTCCATCTCTAAATAAATAAATAAATAAACGAAGATAAATTATAGACCCTCTAAAGATCCATTCAAGTCTAGAATTCTGCTGGCCTTACGAAACTGACCATAAAATTAAAACATGCAGGATCAAAAAGAAGCCTAGGACCATCCCTCCAATACTTATTTTCATTCCCAAAGGGTGAAAGGCGGAAGGCAAAGGTAAAAGCAAAGAGGAAGAACAAAATATTCCAGGCATCAAAACAGCACCTTTCTGATAAGAAAATACCTAAGGAGTTAAAAATTCTTACTAGAAATCTCAAAGCTGAAACACAGACCACTATAACACTACAGTGCCAGCTATCTTGGAAAATTCTATCCATCTTTGTAAGGACAAGAATTTGGAGCTAAGCCCAAACTTGTCTCAGCCACTTCTCATGATAATAATTTTGACTTCTCCCACAGAACAAGTCTCCTAATCCTCTGATAAACAAGTTTCTAAGCCTTTACGATGGGTAAGTGAATAAATCCTAACTTCGCCAATGGGAAAAAGAGGGCATCAAATGGTAAAATCATCTACAAAGGAGTAGACAACAAGTCAGTAATTAAACAAGTATGCTGTCTCCTCAGCTCTGATGCTATCACACAATTTGTAGATTTTAAACAAGGTAGGCTTTACATATAAGTTAACTGGAGAATAATAGGTCACTGCTAAAACTTCCCTACTCCACAATTATAAAAATTACTTTCCATGTTTTAGTTTAAAATTTACATTTAATGCTTTTTTCCTTTATTTCTGCATGTGGAATGAGTTCCTGATCTAATTTGTTCCCAGTCTGTTAGCCCAACTCCAGGTATCCTCTCTTATTTTAAAATTTAATTTTATTTATGTTTTTACTGTTTGAGTTGCTTTTGATGTGGATCCAGATGATGTCTTTAAGAGCATAGTGGAAAGTAAAGCTGTGCTTTCTTGAAAGAGCTGTTGTGTACCAGGTAGTCTTTCTTCTCAGTTGAAAATTCATTTTAAGTGCTATTTTAACATAGGTTACAATCGGACCCTAATTAAAGGGGAAATCACAAATCCATACAACATATCTGTTGATAAAAAGTATGAATGAAGTTCAATTGCTTTGGTTCTTTTAGTTTTCCTTTCCTTAAACCCAGGTGGGAGGCACCTCCCATTTCCTGTGCTGAAAATGTTAATTACTTCCCTCTAGTTTTATTTCCACATCAGAATTTACTCAGTCTCAACTATTTTCATTAGTACTTCAGCCAAGTCTCTTGATTCCGATTAAGAGGGAACACAGTCTTTTCAGGCAAAGAGTCTATCTCTACTGTTCTCTCCTCCATCCCACCTCTTGTAGGGACTTTCACAATTTCACCACGCAACACGTTTGTACTTATGTATTTATAATTTATAAGAAACACCTGGTGGATAGCCATCCCTCCTCCAGTGGTATTTAGCCACAGTTTAAATGCTTATCCTCAAATCATTTTTAAAGGCACGCTCCCAGGCCACAGGCCTCAAAATGCAGGTAACACGCATAAAAGACAAAGGCTGTGGAAATAAAGATTGATCAAAGGACATGGCAACTAAATGCAATGCCTGACCCTAGAGGGACCCTATATGGAGAGGGAATGACACTGCAAAGGACATTTTCAGGCAAACGGTAAAACTGGCATACAAATAATAGATTCTGTGTGAGTAAGGAATTGATATAAAGCTATCTGAAGTTGACAACTGAACCTGTTACCCAAGCAAATATCTCTATCGCACTCAAGGGTTTCGGGGTATAAGGTCAGGAAGTGTGTAACCTGAAAACCGTGTGTCTGGGTACATACATGTGCCATGTGCCTGTGTGTAAGCTGTGTAGACACAGACTAAGAGGAAAGGATAAGAATCCATGTTTGACAATCCAAGGCTGGAGGACAAATGTCCTGGGGGTGGATACTCCTGACGGGGCTCCTTCACAAGCCCATCTTATTTCCTGCTGCTAAAGGAAGTGCAGTATTTGTGAACACACACAAGTAAGAGAGCACCTCTGCCTTTATTCTGCAGCCAAGGAAGGGGTTTAGGTGACAGTACCCTCGGCCCTGGGCAGAGCAGGCTAGACTTCACCCCACCACTCCCTGGATCACCTTCCTCACAGCAACCACCCTCAGCGTGTCCAGGGCACATCCTATACCGAGACAGAAGCCTTTGGCAGCTCTTTATCCGCCAGCATGCTCGCGTGTTATGCCTCTAATACAAGAGACGCTCCATGGAGATAACATACAAACCAATTATAAAAAGCAGGTCCTTTTAAATGCTTAAAGGATGCTCAAAGGAACTTGTTAGTGACTCCTTTCAAAGCCTCCATCCAGAAGCTTTGAAACTAGGCAACTACAAAATTCAAATGAGCTTTCTTAAAACAATGCTCACCCATGTTTGCTGTCGCGGAGTGACAAAATAAAAACATACACTTTATCATCCTAGGGAAACTGAAACAATCTTTAAAAAAAATTAATGGAACACAAAAAATCCAATTTAAAAATCAACATGCCTCTCTGAAGTGAGGATGCCTTGCTTGCAGGCTTACCTGAGTAGGGAAGAGCAGCAGGCTCCTGCTCACACAGCCTGGGCAAGAACCTACAAAATAAGAAAGAGGCCCATTCAGACTCCAAGGACGAACTCTTGGTCAGCAGTTTTGGCATGTGATCTGAGGAATCCCCAGGGGTCCACAAGGTCAAAACCATTTTCATGTTGGTACCAAGGGACTATTTATCTTTTCTACTCTTCATCTCTCCCCAAAGTAAAATGGAGCGTTCCAGAGGCTGAGGAACATACTATAGCACAAGAGATTGAATGCAGAGGCAGGTAAGATAATCTAGCTGTCTTCTCTTCAGCCACACATCAATGAAATTTGCAAAAGTGTACAACAATATTATACTGCTCATTAATTTTTGTTTTGAAAAAATATTTTTATAAAATGCTATCTATAATAAAATATAAAGGGGTTATTACCATCATTTTAAATTAATAAATATTTTTAAAACTTCTCAGTTTTAATTCTGTATGATAAACATCAACAGAGATAAGCCACATAATCAAAAGCTCCTTGGGACTCCTATAATTTTTAAGAACATCAAAGGAATCCTAAAACTAAAAATTTTGAGAACTCCAGGTATCCATTTTGGTACTAAATTCTGTGAACTGCATCTTCTTTTAATGGTAATGGCAATGGTCAGTATTAGGTATGCAGCACCGTGTGCTAGACACTACTAAAACACTTATTTCCAACCTCACCACCACGTTAAAAGAAAATAACAACAATTGGCCTTTTCTGTCTCCCTGGTTGAGGAAACTGGCACTCAAGAGACTGGTTATTTGCCCCAGGTCAATCAGCAGGCGCAGGATGTGAAGTCAAGTCGGCTGGACTCCTAAGATCCTGTTGAATGTGCTTTCAACACGTTCTTTTTTAAAATAACCAACGTAAGAATTTCTGCAAACTCAACTACAGCAAAGTGTTCACATTCCGACCTGACACTGCATAGACTCAAAATGCAACAAAATGGAGTACACACTTCAAACAAAACTATATGGGCATGGGTTTATGAAGACAGTGTGGCTTTCTAAGTGCTGGCAAGATCCAGCACTGCTTCCTACAAAAGACAAGACAGACTCCAAGAAGGAGAGCACCCCAGAGACACTCCCAGCTTACACCTGTTAACCTAGCATAGTATTAACAGCGTCCCTTTCATTTCGAGAGGAGATAAACTACAGAGCCACCTACCAAGAAGGCTATGACTAGCCTTAGTTTTAGACAGCCCTCCTTTTTCAATCTGTCTCCATTTTTACGAAGCACAGAAATAATAGATGAAAAATTACTAGCAGTCCCTCAATTGTGGCTGAATATAAGATTATGTGCAGTGGTTAGGGTTAGGGTGGGGAAAGAGATTCTCACACTGACAATTTTCATAGCCAATACAGACAGCTCTGAGTTTAAAAATCTAATGTATAGGCTGGGTGCAGTGGCTCATGCCTGTAATCCCAGCACTTTGGGAGGTCAAGGTGGGTGGATCACTAGGTTAGGAGTTCAAGACCAGCCTGGCCAATATGGTGAAACCGCATCTCTACTAAAAATACAAAAATCAGCCAGGCATGGTGGTGGGCGCTTGTAATCCCAGCTACTCAGGAGGCTGAGGCAAAGAATTGCTTCAACCCAGGAGGTGGAGGTTGCAGTGAGCCGAGATCGCACCAGTCCACTCCAGCCTGGGCAACAGAGCGAGACTCTGTCTAAAAAAAAAAAAAGTAATACATAATATAGTGGGTACCTCGAAAAACAAACGAACAAACAAAGAAACAAAAAATATTAAACACATTACCCTACGACTCATCAATTCAGCAATTCTACTTCTGGGCACACAGTCAAAAGAACTGAAAGCAGGGTCTCGAGGATGAACTTGCACTGCCACATTCACAGCAGCATTCTTCACAGTAGCCCAAAAGGTGGCAGCAACCTAGGCACCCACTACAGATGAATGCAGAAACAACACAGGGGGAATATGCGCAACGAAGTATTACTCAGCCTTAAAGAGTAAGGAAAGTCTGACACAAACTACAACATAGACGAGCCTTGAAGATACCATGCTAAGCAAATAAGCCAGTCACAAAAAGGACAAATACTGTATGATTCCATTTATATGAAGTATGTAGAGTAAGTCAATTTCTTAAAATCAGAAAGTACAATGGTGGCTGCCAGGGACGGGGGTGAGGAGAAATGGGGTTACTGTTTAATAGCTAGAGGATTTCATTTTTCAAGATGAAGAGGTCTGAAAATGTTTGGTGGTGATGGCTGCACAACAGTCTCAATCTACTTCACATCAGTGGACGTCTAGTGCTGGGTCAGGGACTCAGACACAGTCCTAGATAGAAGGTGGACCTCATGTCACTGTGCTTTGCAAATGCTGTGTCTTTTACAGACTGAAGGCTTGTGGTAACTCTGCATCGAGCTAGTCTATTGGCACTATTTTTCTGACACTAAGTGCTCCCTTAGTGTTTCCGTGTCACATTTTGATTCTCGCAATACTTCAAACTTTGTCATTATTTTTATATTTGTTACGGTGACCTATGATCAGGGATCTTGGATACAACTAGTGTAACTGTTTTGGGGTGGCATGAACCATACCCATATAAACGGTGTATTTAATCCATAAATATTGTGTTCTGACTGCTCCACCGACCAGCCTCCCCTGTTTCTCTACCTCTTAGACCTCCCTATTCTCTGAGACACAACAATATTGAACTTAGGCCAATTAATAACCATACAATGACTTCTCTGTATTCAAGTGAAAGGAGAAGTCAAACAACTCACTTTAAATCAAAAACTAGAAGCAATTATGCTCAGGGAAGAGGGCATATCAAAAGCCAAAACAGGCCGAATGCTAAGCCTCCTGTGCCAAAGAGCCAAGTCATGAATACAAAGGAAAAGTTCTTGAAGAAAATTAAAAGTGCTACTACAGTGAACACACAAATAATAGGAAACCAAAACAATCTTATTGCTGATATGGATAAAATTTGAGTGTTCTGGATAGAAGATGAATTCAACCACATTTCCTTAAGCCAAAGCCTAGTTCAGAGCAAAGTCCTAACTCTCTTCAATTATATGAAGGCTGAGAGAGGTGAGGAGGATGCAGAGGAAGGTCTGCAGGTAGCAGAGGCTGGTTCTTGAGATACAAGGAAAGCTACACTAAACAGCAAATGTTCAGTGTAAATGAAACAGCCCTCTATTAGAAGATGTCCTATAGGACTCTCATAGAGAGGGGAAGTCAGTGCCTGGATTCAAAGCTTTAAAGGACAGGCTAATTGTCTTGTTAGCAGTTAACGCAGCTGGTGACTTTAAGTTGAAACTCATGCTTAGTTACCATTCCGAAAATCTTAGGGCCCTTAAGAATTATGCCAAATCTATTCTGCCTGTGGTCTATCATTGGAACAACAAAGCCTGGATGACAGCACATCTGTTTACAGCATCATTTACTAAATATTTAAAGTCCACATTGAAACCTAGGGCTCAGAAAAAAAGATTCCTTTCAAAATGTTACTGCTCCTTGACAATGCAACCTGGTTACCCAAGAGCTCTGATGGAGGTGTACAAGGAGATGAATGCTGTTTCATGCCTGCTAGTAACCTCCATTCCACAGCCCATGGATCAAAAAGCAAGTCTGATTTTTAAGTTGTATAGAGGTATTTTTTGTAATGTTACAGCTATCACAGATAGCATGGTGGATTTGGGCAAAGTAAACTGAAAACCTTTCAGAATCACCAACCTAGAGCCATCAAGAACATTCGTGATTCATGAGTGGAGGTCAAAATATCAACTTCATTAACAGGAGTTTAAAAGAAGTAGACTCCAACCCTCAAGGATGGCTCTGGGCATCTCAAGATTTCAGTAGAGGAAGAAATAGCAAGAAAACTAGTAGAATTGGCACCTAAAGATCTAAGTTGCTACAAACTCATGATCAAACTCAAATGGATAAGGAGTTGCTTTCTGTAGATGAGCAAAGAAAGTGGTTTCCTGAGATGGAATCTGTTCTTGGTGAAGATTACATGAACATTGTTGCAAAGGTCTTTAGACTATTACATAAACTTGGCAGGGCTTCGGGGAAGAGACCCCAGTCTTGAAAGAATTTCTGCTTTGGGTCAAATGCTATAAAACAGCATGAAGTGGCCAGGCACAGTGGCTCATGCCTATAATCCCAGAACTTTGGGAGGCCATGGTGGGTGGACTGCCTGAGGTCGGGAGTTTGAGACCACCTGGGCCAACAGGGCAAAACTTCGTGTCTACTAAAAATACAAAAAAATTAGCCAGGCGTGTTGGCACATGCTTATAGCCCCAGCTACTTGGGAGGCTGAGGCAGGAGAATCACTTGAATCTGGGAGGCGAAGGTTGCAATGAGCTGAGATCACGCCATTGCACTCCAGCCTGGGCAACAAGAGTGAAACTCCATCTCAAAAAAAAAAGAAAGAAAAAGAAACAGCATAAAGTCTTTCATGAAAGAAGACCCAATTGATGTGGCAAACTTCACTGTTGTCTTATTTTAAGAAATTGCCGTAGCCAGCCCAACCTTGAGCTACCGCCACCCTGATCAATCAACAGTCATCAACATTGAGGCAAGATTCTCCATCCCCAAAAATGATTTGACTTGCTGAAGGCTCAGATAATCATTTGCATTTTTTAGCAAAAAGTATTTCTGAATTAAGGTTTGCACACTTTTTAAACATAATGCTATAGCATACCTAATGAACTCCAGTATAGTGTAACTGTAACTTTTATATGCCCTTGAAAAACAAAAAAGTCTGCGTGACTTGCTACACTGAAACATTTGTTTTATTGCAGTTGTCTGGAGACAAGAACACCTCTGAAGCAAGCCTGTACTGAAAAGCAACCTGGGGAAGCCTAGGTAAAACACATTACTGAACTATAAAAGATAAATATTTCTTGGAAAAAAAAAAAAAGCATGATATTCTACAATTTAAAAAAATTCAAAGCCTCTAAACCATCAGTATTTTTTAAAATGCTGAGATCCTTTTTTTTTTCTCTAAGGAAGCTTTCTATTGTCATCTATATTCTTTATGCTAATACATTATGAGGGCCTCAACTTTGGTTTACAAAATAAGTCATTTAAAGTCCTGTTAATGAAAGAGTCTGTGTTTTGTGACTAAATATTTTGTGCTTTACGTCTCTTCTCGAGGAGAGACACTTGATGCTGTAATATCCCCAACACAATGAACAGTCTGCAAAAGGCACTTTTCCTTCCTTTGATACAGCAAACATCCTGTAAACAATTAATGCTCCAATCTTTTAACGGACTGCTTTTGTTTACTGACAGGAAAGGAAACCACAAATTCTTCAAGTAGCACTAGGAACTCGAGTTTTACTTCATTTCCTACCGAGCAGGTGGTTTACATGAGGCAACTGGCGATTGTATTTTCCCTTGTTTTGGCTTTAGACAGGAAAAAAAGAAACGAACTTTCAGCAGCACAATCTTCTCAAGCAACAGAACTTGGGGCCAGGAGTGATGCCATGTGTGAGGGAGGAAGGTTCTCCCCTGTTCCCTGGTGTATCACTGAGAGGGGGCTCCTCACACTTCAGCAGGACGCTCTGTGTGAAAACCAGATTTGCGGACACACAGAGGTCTGGCTCTGTGTTCTTACCAGCAGGTTCATCAGCTGTTTTCCCAGCAAAAGAAAGTTCTGAGAAAGTGAAGGCAAACATTTTCTTTCCATTAAGATGAACAAAAATATTCCGTCAGCTCTGTTTCTCCACTTACTGTTACAATGGACTTGCTAGTATTTGGGGAAAGCCAGCATTAAAGAAAGGCTGCTTTTTGTTTGTGTTTGTTTTGCAGCCCCACACCACCACGCCTCAGAGTTTGCTATTGGCCCCAAAACATTCTGGTCTAGATTCTAGACACCAGCAAAGTCCAGTTCAGGACCACATATCCACCACTAAGCACATGCTCTGTACTTAAAAACCACCCAGTACATATTTTCCCAAAGAGAAGAAGAAAGGAGGAGGGAAGCAGGGCATTCCGCATAGGTTAAGCAAGCATCTGTTGAAAGAAAGAACACAGCCATTCCCATAAGGGAATCCCAAAGAATATGCTGAACAATATGAAATCACCAAAGTTTCTCTATTTTTGACCTAAACGAAGCGGCAATTTCGTGCAATCCAGTCTAATCTCTGATGCTCCCCTCAATGAGCTTACCTATTCCATGCCTATTGTAGGAGCCAAGGGAAAATTTCCTCTTCATTCTCCAAAGCCTTAATGAAAAATCCACTAAAGGCAGATTAATAAGAGAAAAGGCAAATGTATTAATATGAACAGAAATCTTACAAAATAAAAGAACTCAAAGAAATGGCCAGACGGGTTGAGCTTTTTCTGAGGTTACGAAAAGAATGGGAACTTGAAGTGTTACTGAAAAGGGATCCTGATCCAGACCCCAGAAGAGGGTTCCTGGATCTCACACAAGAAAGAATTCGAGATGAATTCATAAAGTAAAAGCAAATTTAGTAAGGAAGTAAAGAATTAAAAAATGGCTAGTCCACAGGCAGAGCAGTGGCATGGGCTGCTGAACTGAGTATATTTATAGTTATTTCTTGATTATATGCGAAATAAGGGGTAGATTATTCCTGAGTTTTCCAGGAAAGGGGCAAGCAATCCAAGAGGTCACTGCAGTATAAGTTACACTACATGGGGTAACTTCCTGATATTCCCATGGCATGTATAAACTGCCACGGTGCTGGAAGGAGTATCTTTTAGCATGCTGATGCATTGTAATTAGCATATAATGAGCAATGAATGTGACCAGAGGTCACTTTTGTCACCATCTCGGTTTTGGTGGGTTTTGGCACCTTCTTTACCACAACCTGTTTTATCAACAAGATCTTTGTGACCTAAATCTTGTGCTGACCTCCTGTCTCATCCTGTGACTAAGAATGTCTAACCCTCCTGGGAGTGCAGCCCAGTAAGTGTCAGCCTTATTTTACCCAGCCCCTGTTCAAGATGGAATCACTCTGGTTAAAATGCCTGACAGCAGCATGGCCAAAACCAGATTATGATGGTACCTCAAGTTACGGTGACAGGACAGGTATGGGAAGGGGAGGAGTCCAGGCTAGCAAAGATGGCCTCGTTAGGCAGATGAAACCTCACACGGGTAGCAGCCCTCAGAGAAAATAGATGGTAAATTTTTTTTCAGACCTTTATAGGTGTCAGACTCTCAGTTACAATCTTTCCTAGATCAGGCCAAGGGAGTGCCTTAGAGAAAGCCTGGCTGCATTAATGCAGATCCCCTACAGATGCAGATCTCCCCCGCAAAAGACGGCTTTTCAGTTATTCTTGTATTTCAAGCCCAGTGAATAGCCATCTTGAAATTAGTATATTTCAAGATAAAATATTTGGTTCCCTTCATTATCTTTATCATCAATCAATCACTTATTCCACTACAACTCTACCCTTATCCCTCTCCTTTGTGCCCTAACAGCCAACTGCCACATGAATGACCCATAGCACCTATCACTCAACATGCAGAGGATGGAGTCGGCATCCTCCACCCACATTCCGACCTGGGCTAACAGCTCCAGTCTTCTCTTACCTTCCCTCTTGTGCTGCAACCCTGGCAGCTAAAGTTTCTGTCGCCTTGTGTCCCTTTCCCACATTCCATTCTGGTTCTTGTAAGAAACCATCCCTGCCCTTGATGGAATGCTGTCCCCTGGGCTGTTCTGGGCACACCATTCCCTTAGCTCAGTGACACTAGTTCAGGTTTGTATGCAGGCCATGGCACAGTCATCTACAGTCTTCTCTCGGATGATGTCAAGATCTTAAGAAGTTCAGCTCTGACAAAGGAGCTAAGTTAGGAGGGGGTGGGCTGCAGCTGCTGGCCACTGTCTCATAGATCACAGAGAAAGGGCTTTTACATAGAGCTCAACGCAGGAAAGGCAGAGCCAGGACAGAGAGAGAGAGGAAGGAAAGAGGCCTTCTGACAATGTGTGAGCCCCTGAATCCAACAATGCCTGAGGTATGCCAACCCTAGACATCCCAGTTACTTGAACTATATCTTTCTTTTTTTTTTTTTGGCTTAAGTTACTTTAAGTTGGATTTTTTTCACAGATAACCAACAGCTCACACAGACACATCTATTCAAAACTATGCTATGCATGACTTAAATCTCAAAATAACTTTCAAATAATTCTATAATATGGCCCAAGTACCTTCGTAACTCTACCTCCCTACCTTACAGAATATACATTAAATGGCCCTTCCCAAATGAATATGTCCTAAAGTTTCCTGCCTCTGTTCCTTCTATCAAGATATTCTCATTACTCAAAATAAGCAGCAACCTTTGTGCCTAAAAGCTTCTTATTCTCCACAAAACTTTGTCAGACATTTCCAAAGGAAAAGCTGTTAAAGAAAAACTTCCTAGATTGAAAGTATCTCTTCCTCTCTACTACTCATTTAGAATACTACTTGTACCTTTGGCTGGAACATTTTTCAGTCAGTCTCTTATGTAACTTCTTGACAGATATGTCTGTACCTTCAACTGTTAATTCTTAATGGGCAGAAGCCTTATGCATAATAATAAACAGTTGGTGAAATGAAGTTTTTTGCATTGAAGAAACATTTGCTGCTGATGATATAACAATTAATTCACTGTCTATGCTTTTTCCATAATTTTTTTTCAACTTTTATTTTAGATAAGGGGGTACAGGTGCAGGTTTGTTACATGGGTATATTGCACCCAGGCAGTGAACACAGTACCCAAGAGATAGTGTTTTATCCCATCTCTTCCCTCCTTCCTCCCTCTAGTAGTCCACAGTATCCATTGTTCCCACGTTTACATCCATAGGTGCTCAATATTTATCCTCCGCTTATAAATGAGAACATTTAATATTTAGTTTTCTATTCCTGTATTAATTTGCTTAGGATTAAGGTCTCTAGCTCGATCCATGTTGCTATAAAGGACATGATTTAATTTGTTTTATGGTTGCATTGTATTCCATAGTGCATATGTACCAAATTTTTATTATTTAATCCACCACTGATAGGCAGCTAGGCTGATTCCATGTCTTTGCTATTGTGAACAGCACAGTGATAAACATATAAGTGCATGTTTTTGGTATGTGATCTATTTTCCTTTGGTTATATACGCAGTAATGGAACTGCTGGATGGAAGGGTAGTTCTAAGTTCTTTGAGAAATCTCCAAACTGCTTTCCACAGTGGATGAACTAATTTGCATTTCCCCCAACAGTGTATAAGAGTTCCCTTAATTTTTTACATTAATTCTTCTCTGAACTTTTAAGAATAAATAAGTAAGTTACTGTAATTACTGGGATAGCCTCCATGAGGTTGAAAATTCTGTGGCTCTTTCAGTATTTCCCACAAACAAGATCCATAAGGAAGACTGCTTGGAAACCAATATATCCCTGCTAAAGTAAAGCTAAAAAGCTTTAACTACTCCACAATGACCACAAAGTGCAAATTTCTAGCCAAGGCAACCAGGCCACTGGCAGTATCTCCCATTTATTTTTTCAGCTTCTTGTCCTGCTGGTTCTTGTTTTCACACTCACATAGCTATTCTTCCAACTTGCCAAGGTAAAGGGTGGAGGAGTGAAAAGTCATGATGTTGCTTGGAGAACACTCACCTCTTCCACACAATTTGTAAAACATTACAAATAATGATATCATTTTAGTATGGGAAGCAGGGACAATTTTATTCGCAGAAGAGATGTAAGTCAAGAAGTAGTAAGCATTGCCACAAGGATGCCTATCCAGGAAAAAAAAAACAGAGCATAAAATTTGGCATACATAGCTGATACATGTTTTTCCATCACTTACTAGTTTGTTTTTACCATGTGCTTGTAAACAGCAAAACATTAAAGATGAGAAAATACCTCTCATTAAAGTAGTAGCTTATATTTGAAGAGTTGGATAGTGATCCAGCCCAAAGATCATCCATGGTCAAATGGAGCACAATGAAAACCATGGTGTCCTCCATTCTCTGTGTAGGTTAAATAAAGCTCTAACTTAATAATGTTTCAATGCCATAAGCATTTTAAGACTGGGGAATTCTATTATAAAGCTGTAATAGTACTCATTAAATCAATAAACAGAGAAGAGAATAAATTGTACACGTGAAAATTAGTAATATTCTCTATTTCATGGACAGCTACTAAAAGCAACCATAATAAACTAAAATCTAAATTCACTCAAATGACTACAGGTGTCCATGAAAGGTAAATATGCCTCAAATTGATAACTTGGCTCATAGTACTATCTCTATTTTCTGACACTGAAAGATGCTGGGGCTCAGAAACACCAAAAGATAGGCCTCAATAGCGGCTCTCTCTGCCCTCTTGTCTCTAGTCTCTCATTCACCTTTGAAGCAAGCCACAGAAACTAGAACCCCTCTTCCCAAAGATAGGTCATAGAAACTAGAATTCCTTTTGCCCAAAGCTAGCCATAAAACCTAAAAACATTAACTCTCTTCTGCTTTCTGTATAAAAACTGGCCATAAAGAAATTATCTGACCTACCATGTTTGATTGTAGATCACAAGATACCCATTCTAGAGAGAGTCCTGCACCATTTCCAGAAGGAAGGAGTGCATACTCAAGAGAGGCAAGGAAGATTCCAGACAGACAGGCCTTGCTGCAGGGCTCCCCATTCGGTCTGTCAGCATTCAATCATATCCTTTTAGTCCAATCACATTTCTACACAGCTATGCATACTTTGTTGAGCCTAAGCATAGAAATGGACAGTTTCTCCTGTATCTCTGAGTCTTCATTCTCAAGGCTTCCATGTCATATAAAACTGTGATTAAATAAATTTGCATTTCCTCCCCTTAATCTGCCTTTTGTCAGTGATTTTCAGTGAACCTTTTCCCTTGGCCCCTACAAAGGGAGAGAACTCATTATCAGATGAACTTCTTAAACCATACTTAAATGACCACTTATATAAAACGCTGAATAAAAAGGCTATGATGAGTTGGGTCCATCAGACAGAAGAAAAATAAGAAAAGAAAAATAAATTTGTAGAGATTTGTCTACAATAGGCTTGAGCACCTCTGGAAGAGAAGAAATAAATCCATCAGTGGGAGGTTACATAACCATGTTGCCATATATGGGGGAGAAAGGCAGCTGATGTATATCAAACACTCACTAATAGTACGGGGATATTTCATTTAAGCCCCATTACTTCACCGTGTTCAGATTTAAACCATTATATATCTACTAAATTGGGGTAGAGATCTTGATTTTATACACCTAAAAGTAGAAACACAAAGCTAACTTCTGTAATGAATGTACAATTTGGGGAAATACAGTGAAACCATGTGAAATGTAATAAAAGTGAATAACCTTTACTTATCCATTTAGGTAATTTGCTGTATTCAAGTAAACACAACTTCTATCAATTTTCTCAGCAGTAATACATTAGAACCAAAGATGACAGTTCTACAAACACAGCAGAACATATTCTTTTGGAGGCTTACGCTTCTTTTCTAGCAGAGTGCCTTTCTCCCCACAAAAAGAAGATATTTACAACCTCATCTATAGAAATGGTCACAGGATCACCACAGAACAATTCAGATCTCATTATGTAAGCACAGATGAAGAGGGCAGTGTCTGTCTAAGGGGACCAGGGGAAAGGAACAGACCAAAGGTTAATGCATAATGGAAACTGATCAAAAGAGAATAATTTTCTTCTTTAATATTCTCTCTCCTCCTCTCTCTTCCTGTGTTTCTACATCTCCAAAACTACTTCCTACTCCAAAAAACAGCTCGATACTGGAAGCTCTGTACACATGTAAAAAATGAAGCACAACAATGAAACAACACAAAGAGAACAAAGGAGGAGGAAGGCCAATCCTGGAAGACTCATTCTCCATAACAATGTTCTCTTAATCTAAAAACCTACCAAGGGAGGAAAACACAGAAAAGAAGCCGCTAAGAGTGCTGATACTGAACATGCAAATCAAAGGGCTTATAGCAACCGTGGAAAGTAAAGATGCAGGTTTCGTAATAACACAGCTACTGACTTGCAAACACTCCAAAAATGCTTGCTGAACTGAATTAAATAGTTCACAGCTTGAAGCAGGAAAAATGATGAGCAAGACTGGAAAAG
This sequence comes from Sapajus apella, assembly GCF_009761245.1. Classification (NCBI taxonomy): domain Eukaryota; kingdom Metazoa; phylum Chordata; class Mammalia; order Primates; family Cebidae; genus Sapajus; species Sapajus apella. The sequence continues at coordinate 14,684,980 of NW_022436989.1, read as the reverse complement.
GTGGTACCTCTAATCTGTAAAAATAATAAGAGCAATAAAAAGAAAACTATGTAGGGAATAGTGTTGGAATATTTCAAAACAAAAGGCCAACACAAAAAGAAGGTAATATTTACTTAGCTTGGCTTCATCAGCTAACTCAGAAAAATCCCGCATGAAAGCAAAGCACAAGACTCGGTTCCTTCGTGAGGCCCTGCTTGTCAGCTCTGTCTCTGCACAGTAATACAGTTTGGGCAGCGAATTTTGCCACAGTTCTGCAACCTGTACTCTGATATTTTCTTAGTGATCATGTGGGTCCTCTCTCTGTGTCCAGGGAACTCAATTAAAAAGACATTATTAACTAGAATATGTAGGTTTCATACATCCACATCCTCAGAAGCAGGTGTCCATTATAATGTATTTATTAATGTTTTCCCAGATGTCATTTTATCTAGACAAGCCCATCATCACCACAGTTATTACTAAGGAGTCCTAAGGCAAAGGGCAGTTGAAGGGCACCTGGCCTCCTCTCAACAGGCTCCAAAGACGGAAAACTTGAGTGTTCCAGATTCACAGGAGGAGACCCTCGTGTAATCACACAAACCACAAAACTGAAGAGAAAAATACAATGGTCAAAATATCAACTCACACACACACACAAAAAAAAACAGCCATTCTAAATGACTTAAAATGTCTTCTAAAGAAGAATATTTAAAATGGCATCTATAGAAATAACAAGGTATTCTTCTATGTTTGAAAGCTTTCTCTTCTAGAGCCACCCAAGAAGAACACACTTGTGATTCTTCATACACAGAAAACAAGCAACCATCATCACCACCTAGTTACAATGTGAAATCGCTGGGAAAACAGGAGTGAAGGACGGTCTTTGTCACAAACAGCGTCAATTATAGAACCAATTTGATGCTATCCCTTCATACTGGGCACATTCCCAATCACCGGAAAGAACACTGGTCGGCTTTTAAAGCTAATAATGATAAAGGCTGCATCTATTATTTTTGGAGTATGTCTACACAGCTGGCGTCGTGGGTCTTGATGGTAGCAGGAAACAGACACACAAGGGCTAGGGAGACTGAGGATGATGGTATCACAGGAAGGTGGAATGGGAGAGGCTGTACAGCTACATTCACAACTTTATTACTTTTGTAATACAAAAAGATTACCCTGATTAATCTTTATTACAAACAAAAATCCCATTTGACTTTTTAAAAGCCAAGGAATTTATGCAGCCATTACACTTGTCCTAATTATTCAAACTACTCCACAGAAGTATGAACTGATGATACACTAGGTACAGATGTAGATGTTCAGACACAGGAGTCCACAGCCAGTGCCACAACTCTCTTACACATCCATCCCACATGGCCCCACACGTCTATCACACACATATTAGGTATCTGACCCAGTTCTGTAATACTAAGTTCATAACGAATCAAGTCTAGTTCTGTCCCATGTAGTATCTTTCCCATATGTCTTGAAGCCATGGTTCTCAAAAAGTATGAACCATGGACGACCCCTTAGGATCCCTGAGGCTCTTCAACTGGATCTGTGAGGTCAAACTAGAATTCAAAGCTATTATTTGCCTTTTTCTACTGCATCAACAGTATAAGACCAACAGCATGTAAAAATGCTTGTACCTTACCACAGAGTAAGGGCAGTGGCCCCACACTGTACTTACTAGCTGTCATCCTATCACATAACTGCAGTTAAAATAAAGAGGTCAGTCACCTCACTTCCTGTCCTTATGGATGCTATGGTATGGCTGTGTCCCCACCCAAATCTCATTTCGAACTGTAGCTTCCATAATACCCTCAATATTGTGGGAGGGACCCAGTGGGAGATGCCTGAATCATGGGGTGATTTCCCCCACACTGTTCTCGTGGTAGTGAATAAGTCTCACAAGATTTGATGGTTCTATAAGGGGAAACCCCTTTCACTTGGCTCTCACTCTTCTCTTGTCTGCTGCCATGTAAGACATGGCTTACACCTTCTGCCATGATCGTGAAGCCTCCCCAGCCACGTGGAACTGTGAGTCCATTAAATCTCTTTCTTTTGTAAATTGCTCGGTTTCTGTCTTTATCAGTAGTGTGAAAATAGACTAATACAATGGAGAAGTAAAATATTAATTGTATTATGTCCTGACTCTTGAGCACGCACTCTTTATGACTGTGTGTCATGGAAGGGAAAGCCCTGATGCAGTATATACTGATGGCTGTCACAAGGGTCAGCACCTATGGGTGGACCTATGAGGTGATGAGCTACTTTTCTTCATTGACTCCCGCCTTGTACTTGACAGAGCAGTATATAAACAGTGGTTATTCAGACAAGCCTATCTGGCAGGCATTTTAAAGGAAGGGGACAAAATGGGCCCATTTTTGAGAAAAACAGTAAGATTTAAGCTTTTATGAAAACTTCAGACTTTCTGAAAACTTGTATATCCACTGTGATCTTGACAATTTCCCCTACACTTAAGAATTTTCTGATTCATGACAAGAATTTTTGATATTACAAGTGAAATCTATAAACATTTGGGAGATTTTCTAAGTGGCTAATGCATGATATTCAAAATAATACATAGAACAGAGTTTTTAAAGTTCATAGATGTAAGACACAGCTGTCTTCTAACAAGCAGATATTAAAGGTATTTGCAAAAAATAATGAGGTATACTTCTCATTAAGCGTCTTTGTTTTGGAAAAGTTATTTTTCATGAAAGTATTATTTATGTTAACATATAGTGGGTATACTGTTATTTTAAATTTAATAATGATGACCAGGGGTGGTGGCTCATGCTGTAATCCCAGCACTTTGAAAGGCAGAGGCGGGCGGATCACGAGGTCAGGAGTTCAAGATTAGCCTGGCCAACATAGCGAAACCTCGTCTCTACTAAAAATACAAAAATTAGCTGGGCATCCTAGCATATGCCTATAATCCCAGCTACTCGAGAGCCTGAGGCAGGAGGCAGGAGAATTGCTTGAACCAGGACCCGGGAAGTGGAGGCTGCAGAGCTGAGATCCCACCACTGCACTCCAGCCTGGGCTACAAAAGCAAGACTCCATCTCAAAAAATAATAATAATGATTTCTAAAATCCCATTTTTATTTCTAATACGATAGATCTTGATAGAACTCACATAAACAAAAGCTCTTTGGAGTCCTCAATTATTTTCCAGAGTGTAAAAAAATGGTATGAGACTAAAATAATTGAGAAACACTATCTGAAAGAAACATTTAGGTGGCAATTCCCATAAGGAAACACAGGGGCAGGTTTATGAAAAAGCATTTGAGACGTAAAGCAGGTAAGCTAAAATTTCCTAATCATCGGGTAACAAAAAGCAGTTCCATTTCAATTCATTAAGCCAAATATATATTTGTTGAGATTTCTCTTTAGGGTCAGACAATGATTAAACTATTTAAACATTTGAATCTCCATTAATCCAATGACTAGTCTTGTGTAACACTACAGTAACACAGTATGTAAATTCACCCAAATAGCTCACTGGTACTTGTATACTCTCCCAAACCCACTAACATTCAATACATTGTCTTTTGCCACCATTGGCTGAGAGACCTCTCACTGAATTATTGATTTTCTGCCAAGTAATTACTGTAGTTAAGATTCAGCTGAGCTTATCTTCACAGAAACTTCTTTTTTCCCAATCTCACCTATCTTGTACCCGTTGGAGTCTGCTGGGGAATCAAAATAATTGGAAACCTAAGGATAAGATACTGAATTCTAAACATATCTTTGGCATAACTTACAAATAACTCAGTTGTCAGACACTTAAATGGGCAAAGCTCTGTTCTCCACTGGGTTCCACACTTGGACGCTTTTCACCTGATCTTCCCTCAACTCTCTGTCAACAACTTTACTACAGGAATCTCAACACAAATCCATTTTACTGAACCCAGGGGAAAACTGATAAGTATATTTGCGTATAGGCTCCTGTTTAGAAAAATGGCATGCTTGAGGTATAAGAACTATAAAAAAGAAAAAAAGAATTTCCTTATCTATGGTAAAGCATATGTGTGTCAGGAAAGGAAACACAGTTTCTAATTACTGAAACAATACTTGCACAGCTAAACAGACACTTCCTGCAGCAGTTCAGAAACTATGAGGAGGAGGAGGAGGAGGAGGAGGAAGAGAAGCAGGAGGAAGAGAAGCAGGAGGAAGAATAGCAGCAGAACAGGAAATCATCACTCTATCTCAAAGCAAAGAACCTCTGAGGGCTTCCAGAGCCCACTGGCATGTGCCTGCAATCCAGCAATGCAGGCTGGGAATTCCAGCTCTCCTAACCTCTTCCCCAGCAGGAAAGTTGAGTCTCCAGCTAACTTGTTGGGGCACACCACGGAACAGGCAGTCCTCATCTTCCCATTCCCACAGTCTCTCACCTCCACTTCCAGAGCCCTCCCATGCAGGCTACTCAAAATCCCTAAAGAGTTTATCTCAAGACGCCCCATAAAAATGACTCTTGAATTAATTTCTCTAAAAGGTGTGTGTCACCAGTTGAGCAGTGAGATTCGATAAAGCTCCATTTATTTTTGTACACAACTTGAGTCTGAAGAAATTAAATAAACCAAAACTTTAAATAAAGTTGAAGGAGAAATACGAAATTTAACTCGGTGATAGCACCAGCATTATAAAAAGATTGCTGGACGAAAGGGAGCTTGAACTCATACACACTGTTTTCTGGAAAGCAGAGGGCATGGAGGAGAAACATAGTAGACCTGAGGTCACATGCTGATTCAGACTCCAGCTCTTAAGCCCTACCTACTTCCTGAAAGGGAACATGGTTTAGAGAAGCACATGGCACTGGGCCTCTCCCATGGAGCCTGCCACACACAAATCAGTTCCCTCCCTGCCTTCCTCCTAATATCTCCACCACCACAAAAAAAAAAAGCAAAAAAAAAAAAGGAAAAGGAAAAAGAAAAAAAAAAGTTCCTGCAGTGAAAGAATATGAGATCTTCCAACTAACAGCAGACCAAAGTCAGTCACAATATCAAACAGTGGACTCATTACCATGCTCTAAACAAAAGAAAAACTGGATAGAGAAGTGACTCTAAGAGAGAAATGAAACCCATCCCACCAACCTAAAATGTAGATAATATAAATAGAAGGGACAGTGCTTTGTAAGTTTCCTGAGCGTAGTTTACAACAAACAAAAGGGATTAAACCTTGACCAAGTTAAAGGGCTGGCTAATGGAAAGCCTGGTAAATCAGAACACGGTTGATTTCCAGGTGTGTGTCCACTTCCCGGAATGCAGGCAACACAGGGGAGCACTGAAGAGTGCCCACTGTCTCTCTTGACCTTACTGACCTCCAGCACCCTATCCGAAAATAGCAGCCCACGTAGGAACAATGACAAAACAGTCAAAAGTATTTAAAGAGTAAAACAAAAATTAGTAACTCTGCCTATTACAAAAATAGTTCACATGTGACTCCCTATTTCCTTGACTAAACTGGAAAATAAAGTAGCTGTTTATATTTCAGGGAGAAGATCAACATACACATATACTCCAGTACTGAAATTTCCATATTGGTCATGACTGGATTCGAATCAGTCCTGTAAGGTTTGCTACTAATAAGTATGTGCTGCCCATTACTGTCCTTGTTCTACACCAAACCCGGCTCCTCCCTGGGTCAGCCCGGGCTGGACAGTGGAACCCTCAGGCCAGCAGCCCCCACAGGGCCAGGAATGTGGCTGTCTCTGCTGCATCTCCAGGGAGGGCAAGACTTAACCTTTAACGCAGAATGGCATGGCTGTCTGGCACCTTTGCCTTTTGTTGTGTTTGCCTTTAAGCATTCTCTTTAGGCCTCTTAATGCAGTTTACTGACTGGCATGGTTTTCTCTCAGTTTTCTAGTCTCCTTAGTGAGGCCATGATAGGGCAGTGTCTAAGAAAATCAAAGATACAGCACCTTATGACAAGGAGAGGAGAAAATGTTTCAGACCTTGTACCAATAAAATCCTCACCAAGTAGTCAATGAACAGAGGCTGCTCTACTTCAAAATCCAGTTTGCCCTGGCCCAAGAGGAACAAGAGTCACTTCTTATGTTTGAACTTTTAATTTACCAGAACTGGCTGAGACTCTTGCTTAAGAAATAACACCGGCCGGGCGCGGTGGCTCACGCCTGTAATCCCAGCACTTTGGGAGACCGAGGCGGGTGGATCATGAGGTCAAGAGATCGAGACCATCCTGGTCAACATGGTGAAACCCCGTCTCTACTAAAAATACAAAAAATTAGCTGGGCATGGTGGCGCGTGCCTGTAATCCCAGCTACTCAGGAGGCTGAGGCAGGAGAATTGCCTGAACCCAGGAGGAGGAGGTTGCGGTGAGCCAAGGTCGCGCCATTGCACTCCAGCCTGGGTAACAAGAGCGAAACTCCGTCTCAAAAAAATAAATAAATAAAATAAGAACACCGTTGAAATGGCAACAGCCTAAGCCTCTAAGTGCCACCTGCCAGCATAAAGGGCCACTTCTATGGGTGCTTCTAGTGGGACTGAGCCCTTATGTCTCTTTTTTCCTGCTGATCACTCCTGGAAAGGGGCTATCAGAATAAGAAAAAGAAGGAAAATATGACTGAATTATCCACTGCCACTGTTTTACCACTAAAAATAAACTGCCAAAGAAAAGGGAGGAAAAAATATAAATATAAAATTATCAATTCTTTTACACACACACACACACGCCGCACCCCACACATACACACACACTTACTTAGAGGCCGTCTGATAGCAAGAGGAATATTTAGCACAGACATTTGCAGACACTTACCATCAGAATTAAAATGGGAAGCTGCATAGATAGAAGTCACTGAATAATTAGCCGTGAAGACAATTTGCCTCTGTTGTCTGCCAGATACAATTACTTTCACTCCATCTCCAGAGGTAAACACATCTAAACTGGTATAGCTGAATGAGACCACCTGCCACGTGGTTTGCAAAGGTTCTTAATTTGGGGTACACCTGTAGCCACCTAAAATGTTCCGACCTAAAAATGGAAGTATTCTATTGCAAATCAAGTTTGTTGATCTTAAATCAAATTTACTCTAGTTTATATGAGAAAATAAAATTAAAACTGATTTATCATGTAGTCCATACATTCCTGACCCTCAGGTATTGAAGGACTAAGAAAAACTTAATGAAAAATGAAAGGAACGTTTACCGTTACCTAAAAACTTTGTCAACTGTCAAGTTTTCTACAAGTAAACGACAACCACAACAAAACCTTTTTTATGACCTTTCCATAAAGAACCTTAGAAAACTTGCAACAAAACTACTTTAATATAAAATTAAAATGAGCCCTAACATTTCAAGCTTAGTTTATCCTTTCCAGTGTTCACAGGAAAAAAAAAATGAAAATGTCCTTTTCTTCTCTCCTTAAATCATCTATCTCATAGTCTTCTGTTGTACAACTAGAAAAGTGGAAGAAGGGGGAAATTAGTCCCAAGTAATGACGAGAATCCCTGTAATTCCTGACTGCAGGAAATTTCCAGTTTTAACAGTGGTGCAGGTGCTAGACACAGTCAACAAAATCCAAATTTTTACCTGGGCTGAACACACCCAAGAAAATCCAAATGACTTAGTAAACTCAGACAGCAGCTATAAAATGACTCTGAAGACAGTGTGTTCAGGGCTGCCTAAATTATTGCATACTATATCACACATTTACAAAAAACAGAAAACACATTTAAGAAAAACAAGAATATATTTTCTCTAAAAGTCCTAAGTCAAATATTCAACCCTCTCATAGAGATATCTTTAAAATGTTGAAATGAGTAATCTGGTCAAATTCCTGTTTAGCAACATGAGTAATAATGATGAGCCACATTTCCTGAATCCTTTCCACAGCCTGGGAGAAAGGCTGGGGTGAAGAACCTGCTCAGCACGCACAGGCGGTATGCTTCCAGCTTCTGTGCTAACATCTTTTTCTAGATATTCCTGAATATAAGCAGTATATTAATGAGGGACGTTCATTTTAAGGCATGGCCTGGAGACTGCATTAGAGTTCTTTTTGTTTTTTTTTTTTTTTAAGACACCTGAATCTTGCACTGTCACCAGGCTGGAGTGCAGTGGGGTGATCTCAGCTCACTGCAACCTCCAACTCCCTGGTTCAAGATATTCTCCTGCCTCAGCCTCCCAAGTAGGTGGGATTACAGGCTCACGCCACCACATCCAGCTAATTTTTGTATTTTCAGTAGAGGCGGGGTTTCACCATGTTGGCCAGGATGGCCTTGCTCAATCTCCTGACCTTGTGATCCGCCCCCTTCGGCCTCCCACAGTGCTGGGATTACAGGCATGAGCCACCGCGCCTGGCCATATTTTTTTTTTAAATGTAGCTCTGCAGAATAAGAATTCTAAAACCAATCTTAGATTTACCATCTCCAGAGTACTTTTCATAAAATAATTTGTTATGGTTTTGTTCAAATGATTACATAGAAACGGTCTGAACTATAGATAAAATGTCAGTATCTTAGAAGTCAGCACAGTGGCCAACATTTTCCAACAAGTTGTCAAAATTAAATGAAAAGATACAATTTCTCAGTAACACACACACATACACCAAAATAAAAACATTCCACTTAAGAAATCATGTCAAATAAGCAATATTCAAAGTATGAATGGGTGTTTAGAAAAGCCACCTTTCAGCAAATGGGTGCACCGTCCTCACCTAAGGGGCCTCTTTTATACTCTGTGGGCATCCAGGGCAGACCCTGCTTGGGCAGGCACAGTCTGAATGGCCCAGCCCACCTGAATGGTCATTGCCAATTCCAACTACGGCTGCTCACAGCCACAAGGGCAAGCTCAGGCCCCTCAGTTAGCCCTGCTCAGATGGCTCCTGCCTAAGCAGTGGGACCTCTGATCCTCCAGTAATCTCTAACCTCCTGTCTCCCACAAACCTGACCTCAGCTCCCTATTAATTCTCAAAACCGCCCCCTGGCTGCATCCTCAGCACTCCCCTCCAATCTTCTGATGTCTTCATTCCATCTGTCCAGTCCGACTAGAACAGGCTTGTACAGCGTGACTCCTACTGACTCCATGTAACTGATAACATAAAAAGTGAAAGTAAAACATGAACGAAGGAGAGCATTGCCACCAGAGGGGAAAGGGGACGGTGGTAGAGCTGCTACGGGCAGAGCTGGCTGTGGGCAGAAAGCAGCAAATAAAAATCAACAACTGGTGCTAAGGAGAGAGTAAAAACAAAGGGAAACGTTGAGCCAGAGAAGCTGGTGTCAGAGGAGCACACAGAAGAGACGTGAGTGAACACTGAGCGGAGCCAGGGCAGGGACTCCTGCCCTCGCCCCATTTTATGCTCATGATCACCCTCAGCCATCGCTCTGTCTGGAGAAGCTATAGCCAGATCATTTTTATTTTTTTGGTTTCCATCCTCGCTCTCCTTCTGGGAAAAACAAACACCTTGGGAGCAGTGCTTATGGGAGTCAAGTTCAATGCTCCTTTACCCAGCATCAGCCTCCTTCTAGCTATTCTCTTTTTTTTTTTTTTTTTTTTTTTTGAGGCTGGAATGCAGCGGCACAATCTCGGCTCACTGCAACCTGCACCTCCCGGGTTCAAGCAATTCTCTGCCTCAGTCTCCTGAATAGCTAGGATTACAGGTGCCTACTACCACTCTGGGCTAATTTTTGTACTTTTAGTAAAGACAGGGTTTCACCTTGCAGGACAGGCTGTTCTTGAACTTCTGACCTCATGATCTACCCGCTTCGGCCTCCCAAAGTGCTGGGATTACAGGCATGGGCCACTGCACCTGGCTGCTATTCCTTTTAAGGTTTAAAAAAAAAAATCAGTAAGCTCCACTATTCCCACCAAAGTTTTTCCAGTTCAACAACGTAAAAAGTCCTAGTCTCCTAAATTTAATATGCTCATTCTAAGATCTAATCAGAACCTTCCCTGAGATATTCTAACAACATTTAACTTTTTTTTGAGACGAAGTTTTGCTCTTGTTGCCCAGGCTGGAGTGCAATGGCGCGATCTTGGCTCACTGCAAGCTCCACCTCCCAGGTTCAAGCGATTCTCTTGTTTCAGCCTCCCGAGTGGCTGGGATCACAGGTGCCCACCACCATGCCTGGCTAATTTTTTATAATTTTAGTAGAGATGGGTTTTCACCGTGTTAGCCAGGACGGTCTCCATCTCCTGACCTCATGATCTACCCACCTCGGCCTCCCAAAGTGCTGGGGTTACAGGCATGAGCCACTGCGCCTGGCCCCATTTAACTTCTCTGTAAAGCCTACAGGTAAACCCCAAGCATCTCAGGTCTCAGGCAGGCCAGTGGTGCTCCACTGAGGCTACACTGTGCCATCATCTGAAGATATAGAGCACCCACACCCAGGCTGCACCCATTCCAATTAAACCAGAAGCTCGGCAGGGGCCCAGGCATTCATTTTGTTGTTTCCAGTGCTCCTAGTGATTCCAATATCCAGCCAAGTTTGAGAGGGCACAAAAGAAACACAACCAAGGTGCCCATTCTGCGGAACAGAACAGCCACACAATAGTGGCTAGTTGCTAGTGATCACTTACTCTGCCCTTCCTAGGCCCTAACTTGCTTACCACTTTCAACTGACCCTTCCCTTAGTAATAAGTGATCTTGGTAGGTTGAAATCACTGGTCAACGGGCTACTGAGGTCTGACACTCAGTGTCTCCCAGTCGCTAACCTCTCATGCATACAAAGAATAATTACCCCCCAGCTCATCTAATTTCCAGTCCAACAGGCGCAAAGCCTCGGGGCAACGAAGGAGGCCTTCACTCTAATAAACTGGCTAGAAATAAAATTAAATTAAGCCATAAAAGAGAAAAATGCAAAGTCTGGGCCCCAACTACAATTGAAGGTCTAGCAAAGGGCAGCGGGAGGTCGGAAAGCATGCCACCCTTTGTGCTGGGCTGTCACGGCTGCACCAGGCGGCTTCTGACTCCTTTCAGCTGTCACCTTCCTCACAAAGGAGAGAAGGCCAGAGGTCCGGATGTTCCCCTCAGCACACTAATCTCATTCCACCCAGCTCAAACTCTGCTCTGGGTCTGCAAAAGTCATCTTTTGTGCTCCCCCCAACAAAAGAGGATTTCAGATTCCTGACTTTCATATAAATTGTCTGACTTTCAATAGGGAGGGAGTGGTGGACTATGTTTAGGTAGAGTCTGTACTACGAATGACCATTTCCTTCCAATGCTCGTTCCAAAAGGAAAGCCTGACTTTTAGGACTATTTGGAATTTAAGTTTTTATTTCTTTAAATGTTTCAAAGAAAATAAAACCTATTTTCATTAAGCATAGATGGAAATCATCTTTCTAATGCCAGTACAGAGGATCGAATGAGTTAAAATATATTAACCAAAAGAAAAATACTTTCCACCATAATTGACAATTACCTTAGAGTTCCACTGCCCATAGGGTTCACTGGAAAAAAGCGAGTTAACTTCCCTTGCTGTTTTCAAAACTGTTCAGCTTCACAAATGATGCCTTTAGGATGCTATCTTTGTAAAGAAGTTTCAAGCTGAAGATGGGGGTGGGTGGAGGCTAGATACAAAGAAGAGGAGAAAGACAAGAAAGCTCTAGTTTAAAACTAACCAGGATTCCAGCAAGTCAAAGGGCTAGTCTTGAAGTGGTTCTACTGATGCCCAATTCAGGCTTACCCTGAATATACGACATGTTCTGAGCTCGCTGCTCACTCTCTCAAATCCATTTTCCCTCAAGAAACAGCACCAAACATACAGAACACAACACTAGAAAAGTCTCCCAAGCACTCACATGGCTATAAGAAAACTGCCCTAGGCCGGGCGCGGTGGCTCACGCCTGTAATCCCAGCACTTTGGGAGTCCGAGGCGGGTGGATCACAAGGTCAAGAGTTCGAGACCATCCTGGTCAACATGGTGAAACCCCGTCTCTACTAAAAATACAAAAAATTAGCTGGGCATGGTGGCGCGTGCCTGTAATCCCAGCTACTCAGGAGGCTGAGGCAGGAGAATTGCCTGAACCCAGGAGGCGGAGGTTGCAATGAGCCGAGATCGCGCCATTGCACTCCAGCCTGGGTAACAAGAGCGAAACTCCGTCTCACTCAAAAAAAAAAAAAAAAAAAGAAAACTGCCCTATGTGTTTCCCATATGTGAAATGAATTTCAAACATACACCACTGAGGCACGTTCTGCTGAAATGAACTTCACCTGAGAGCTCAATCAAAGCAGAACTGGGCCCCAAGTCACCAAGGAAGGACCCTAACATAATTCTCTGGCTGATGAATTTATTCATGCTATTATGAGACATTTAGAATTGCTTACAGAAAAATAAACAGTTAAATATTTCTTATTTTATCATTTTGTCAATAAATATATTCTAAATATCAATGTTCATATGAAGGAAGGGTACTTGAATTCAATACATACTCTTAAATTTCCAATAAATTTGTAAAAGCAACGGCTTCTTATTGATATTAAAACAATCACTGAAAAGAAGCGTTTTTGAGAAGCCTACTGTTATTGAAAAGTGCTTCTTCCCTACTTCCGCCTATGAAGGGTGTGATGAGTTAACTCCGGGATTCTTCCACTCCTGAGAAGGGCAGGGACTTACCTGATTAGAAAAGAGCTCATTCCTGGCCTCCTTCTGCTCCAGGCCCAGGCCCCCACGTAGGCAATGTGCCACCTGGGCCTGGTAAGTTAAGTGGCCTAATCCTAAGATTCTGTTGACAGGACCATTTGGTTTTTACAACAAGTTGTGGCCTCCAACCTTGCCTCTATCAATGATAAATGATTGTTTGGGCCTCTACCTTTGCTTGTGGTTTTTAACTCTATCAAAGCTTGGGCAGAAAGAGAGCTCTATGAACATCCCAGAAACTCCAACATCTGTGAATGGGCAACATTATCAATTTAACTTCCCAAAAGGACACTTCAACCTAATACTGCACCTATGAATGCAGCCAAAATTAAAATATGGCATCAATACCACACACACACACAGGGCTGCAAGCCTGAGTGGCAGCCCCAAAAAACAAACAATCCAGAGGAAAAGGCACAGGGTGGGGATAGTGAACTGGCAGAGGCCAGGAGACAGCAACTCGGGCCTGAACATCAACCTAAAGAATAACAAGATTTGATGTGGACTCAGAAGAATCACTCAGGCCACTACTGTGATCCAGGCAAGAGAGGCTGATCTTGGCCTTGTAGTGACAGTGGAGATCTGAGCAATTTCAGAGGTGGAATTAGAATCCCACACAGGACTTCCTTTCAGACAGTCTGAGGCTGAGGCACCCAAAGAACACTTCCAAAGTGCAATACACACCTCACTTTTAAAACCTGTTCTCCGTGTTTTCTTAAAGCAAGGCACACCTGCATGTGGGCCACAGACTGAATTTGAAACTAACAAAGCTTGCCAATATTTGTGTCCTCATCCTCAGCCCGGCCGTGATCTCTTAATTTTCATTATCTGGCTCCCAAAGAGAAGCGTGTTCTGCTTAGTCAATGTTCCTTTTAAAGGCAGCCTGTAGGCCAGGCACTGTGGCTCATGCCTGTAATCCTGACACTTTGGAAGGCCAAGTCACTTTGGAGGACTGCTTGAGCACAGGAGTTTGAAACTAACCTAGGCATCATAGTGAGACCCTGTCTCTTAAAAAAAAAACAAAAGTCAGCCAGGTGTGCTGCTGCGTGCCTGTAGTCTCAGCTACTTGGGAAGACAAAGTGGGAGGATTGCTGATTAAACCTAGGAGGTCGAGGCTGCAACTAAACGGTGATGGCACCACTGTACTCCAGCCGACTGACAGAATGAAACACTGTCTCTAAAAGAAAACCAAAAATGACAGCTTATAGCTAACTCAAAGACACCTGTTGTCTTTTCATTCACCCATAAAGCAGCAGAAATATACAAATGAGTTATGTAGTGTCTTAGCCTGCTCAATCTGCTATAACAAAATATCATAAGCTGGGTAGCTTATAAACCATAGAGATTTACTTCTCACAGTTCTGGAGGCTGGAAGTCCAAGATCAAGGCACCAGCACATTCAGGGTCCAGAGAGAACCCTCTTCTCTGATTCACAGAACATCACCATCTTACTTTGCCCTCATGTGATAGAAGGGGTCTCTTCCTCTCTTAGGCCTCTTACAGGGGCATTTATCAAATTCAAGAGGGCTCGGCCCTCATGATCCAATCGCCTTCCGAAGGCCCTACCTGTCAATACCATCACTTTGGAAGTGAGGATTTCAATACATGAAGTCTGGGGGAACATAAATATTCAGACCAAGCACGTAGAGGCTGGTGAGCAGACTAAGATGAATAAGACAAATAGGCCTGAGCTGCAGCTCAACTCTAGTGAAACAAGCCTGTTACGTATGTTACACACCTTCTACCCCTCAAAAAAACACTTCCGAATCCTGTAATTTTTAGCCACTACATTTAAATGTAATTTGACAGTTACTTTATGGAGCAATTTCCTTCATAACCCCAAATCCATTCGATTCAATTCAATAACTTTACTTCCCTTAGCAAATGAGAACCCATTAGGTAAACAGCATGTGGCTCTATGCTTAAACTCTGTAATATGACAAAATGAGGACAAGGGTTCTGGATTCAGATTACATATTAAAAACAAACAAACAAAAAAAAAAAAAAACAGTGGCAGCTGGTCATCCAGAACACTGCAGCTTCTGCAAATACTGCAGCCTCTGCAAATACTGCAGCCTCTGTTCAAGCCATTAGGGAAACTTCAAAGATAACAATTTTACTTGTATTCTTTAAAGCACATTTTCAATCAGGTAGATAAAGCCCATTCTGCCTAAGCCAATAACAGCTTAATGAGTCTGACAGGAGAGCCTAAACCAAAAGCTTGCTCCCAACACCTGTATTCCCCCACTCTAAGTATACCACTCAGTGGGGCATCCAGGACAGCAAGATGCTGACTGCTCCTTAGCAAAGATCTGCCAGTAAGAACTGTGGCCAAGGACAAATTTTTACCTGGTGCAGGAAGTTCCATCATCTTCTATACACTATCAAATCAAAATGTATTTCTAATTTCAGGAGAAACCCACAAATCCATAGTACTATCCCTGTGTGCCCACCCTGTGTGGCTCCACAGTAGGAAGCAGCTGTGATGACCTGGAAGTTGTAATGCGTTTTAATGAAAGTGGCTACACGCTGGAGTAGAACTCCCCCTCTAGGATCAGAGATGATCAATCACACTTCCAAGTCCCCTGAAGTACCCTGGGCAGAGCTGTGTAAGACACATTTATGCCCACAGATTCTTAGCAAGACCTGAGCCTCGAACTAAGATGACCGCAATCACACACAGCAAGGCCGGAGGACTGCTACAACA
This sequence comes from Sapajus apella, assembly GCF_009761245.1. Taxonomy (NCBI): domain Eukaryota; kingdom Metazoa; phylum Chordata; class Mammalia; order Primates; family Cebidae; genus Sapajus; species Sapajus apella. Next base: position 14,669,690 of record NW_022436989.1, on the reverse strand, counting down.
CAATCTGTCTGCTCTGCAGAAGTACATGCTCCAAAGTATTCAACAAACCATTTATTAACTACCTATCTAACCTAGGCATCCCCTGTCCAAGAAATGTATTCCTGAAAGTGTGTTACCCAGACCTAACCGATGAAAAATTTAGCAACTGATGCACAAAAGATCAGAAAGCAAACACTTGGGCTCTGTTTGCCCATTTGCAGGGCTCCTGCCAGAACATGGGCACTAATCCATTGCCAGAGTTTAGTGCCTTTCTGGAGTGGCACCCTTGGTCCTGAACTGGCTCTGAGGGCAGGCCCTTTGGCTTTGCTGGGTGCTTTCTGGGAATGCTTGAGAACTTTAGGCTCAGTTCTGGAAGGAGGTATAAACAAGACAGCAAGTTTGCGTTTTCAAATGATGGGACAGTGCTGGTGACAGAGTTAACAATTTTTGTTTTCTTTTTTGCATTTCTGTGCTGTGTTGCATTAAAAAACACATTCTGAAAACAAGTATTTAAAAATCAACTATTTTTTCCAGCTATCCTCCCTAATAAGTTATAGCCAAAATCAATACTCCCTTTTTATTTTTAATCAAGTATTTTAACTTATTTTAGTTACTTCAAGCTTCCAAGGGCCAGAGTACCTCATGTGGACAAAGACTTACCCGCTGAGAAATGAAGTTATGAGTGTGAAGGGATGAGGGAACCGGGTTACTGGGGTGACTGAGAATCAAACTGTTGTGTCTGAAACAGGCTTTTTTGTTTGATTTTGCTTTTTGCCTAAGGGTGTCTGTTTATGTAACTTCTAAAAAAGACAATAACCTAAATTAAGGAGTGTGCCTATTGGATGACATAATGTGGTTTATCTGTAACCTAGCTGGGGAATAATGGTCACCATGTGCCTTCCTTCTGAAGTGGGCAGGAGGCTCACCCCAAGTGCCCCCACCCCTTTCCCCGCCAGCACTCAGTTCCAGGGCTGGAGGTAGCTAGTCGTTCCTCGAAGACTCATATGGAAGCCACTCATACGGAAGCCTCAAGGCACATAGGTGACAGCCAGGCAGCCTGCATAGCAACATCACCATTGTCCTACAAAATGGGTTGTAGAATAACTGATAAAATCATGCAAGCTTCTATAAACACAGTTATTGTGTCATGACAAAAATACTTTCATTCCTACGACAGGCAGAATGGCAGTCCCTGTTTCCTGTGGCCAGTGGTGTCTCAAGTAAATCCACAGGCAAGAACAGGCACCAACAACAGCCCCGATCTTTTTTATCTCCTAAAAAAGGGCAAGGGACCAGCCAGGGAGGCTGTGCCAAGTCAGACCAGGGAGAAGCCCTATTCAGTCAGCCCCCAGGCCAGGCACTGGGGCACAGGCAGGATGAAGGCTGCCCCATCCTAGAGTTGCAGCAAATGAGACCTGCAACTGCAAGGACTCAAAAAGTCTGTGTGCACAGTTCAAGGAGAGCTAATAGCTAATCGCTATGTTGCCCAGTCTAGTCTCAAACTCCTGGGCCCAAGTAATCCACCTATGGAACCAGTTTTGAGACCTTCACCTTCCCTATGCAACTCTTTCTGAAAATAGATGGGCATTCCTGTCTTTTCAACAGCTCCACTCTCCCTGAAATCTTACTGTGGTGCGTTCTTCCAAAGTTTAAAAAACCCCAGGGCACCTAACAAGGAATAAATCAAAACACTGATCATCAAGATGTCTTCTTTGATGATTAATTAGGGCCCAGGACCCCTTGAATCCATATGGCTTCCAGTTTTTATGTGTCTTAAATGTATTTCTGTTACAGCTGAAATGTGGCCTATTTGGGGATGTTCTGGATTCAGAAAAACTGAATAAATACAGGTTTAATGGCATAGATTCTCTTAAATGTATCTGAAATTCCACACCCCCAACGCCAAAATGTTCAAGCCAAGTTGCAGAAACTTCAAAGACAACAATTTTACTTGTATTCTTTTAAAGTACATTTTCAATCAGGTAGATAAAATTAATTATCTCAAATTCTATTGTAAAAGATGTATCAAACTAAATCTTCATATTATTTTCATCTCATAATATGTTTAATACTTCCTACTTGCTATTAACAAAAGCAATTATTTAAATTTATGATTTAAAATATGGGATGTCACCTTAAAAGCATGTGAAGGAGTATATGGTTTTTTAAAAATTATTTCAGAGGGTACAAAGACAAAAACCTCTGAAGACCATGCCCTTGAGAAAACCCCTCCCATGGAGAAGGCAGCCTAGTAAACAAATGGTAGAAGACAAGGAGGAGAAAGCACTACCAGAGAGAAGGCGCGGATAAGTCTGAGGAGGAGGCGGCGGGCATTCCAAGCAGAAAGAAGAGCTTGTACAAAGGCAGAGAAGCAGCAAAGCCAACCTGGACTAGAGGTGAGGGGCAGAAGCCTCTGATCCCAGAGACCAAAGAGAGTGGTGTGGGAAGAGAAGGGAGGCTCTGAGGACCTACAGGCCATGCTGAGGGGTGCGGATTTTACTCAGGCAGCCTCAGGTTTTAAGCAGGGAAGGCTCATAACTGGATGACTGTTTCCATGCAGAAAATGCTGGCAGCAATATGAAGGATGAAATGGGCAGAGTAGGCAACTGGACACAGAGAGATGAGCTCGACGGTGGTATCTACAGAAATTTCTGCAGTGATGAAAATGTTCCTTCTGCAGTGCCCAGTATAGCAGCTACATGGGGCCGCTAAGCACCTTAAAGGTAGCTAGTGAGAATGAGGAACTGAATTTTTAAATTTAATTTTAATTAATCAAAATTTAAATTGGCCTCATGCAGCTGGTGGCTACCATATTGAACACACCAGCTAGAAAGCTATTTCAAAATTCAATGAAAGATGACAGGTCTTAAGTAAGACAGGAGCAGGGGAGATCAAAGACAGATTCAAGAGACATTTCTGATGCAGAATTAGCAGATGCTGGTGATCAACTGAACACGTGGTAAAAGGATTGAGTTAAGGAGAATAAGCTTTGTCTAACTGGTCATCCTATGTTGACAGTGACAGCACAGACTAAGACAAAGAACAGAGTACAACAGAGATCTGGGCGGAAGATAACAGATCCAGAATGGGTTCATTTACCGTGAAATGTATTTCAAGGTTCCAAGGAAGACGACTGGAGACAGCTGGAGAAAGGCCAGACAGGTAAAGACCTGGAGGTCTCCTTCTAGAGTCTGTGAAAGAAGCCACTTAGGGAGGTAAGACCATGCAGAGTGACGAAATGATGAGACCCCAGCATTTAAAAGGCACTGAGAGGGGCAGAGGCCACCAAACGCATTAGAGAAATAACCAGGAGAGAGAGAAGAACTGGGCGCAGAGGTGTTTGAACAGTGGGGTGTTACTCAGGGTGAAGAAGAGTGGAAAGCCACAGAGGCTGGGGCCTGAGGACAAGCCATAGGACTGGCAATACCAAGACCCACAGAGCGGGGAGGGAAGGACAGATGATGAAAGCCATGGGCCAAAGACAAGACTATGGAGACAGCAGCATAGGGGTGGAGAGCTGGTAGGTATTAGGATCAAAGCAGCAAGGTCATGGAAACCCACCTCTCTCTCCAGGCCCTGCCATCCAGTGTTGCAGGTGACCATTAAATCCACATGGGGCACTCAGGCCCTGCTCTAACACCAGCCACATCATTACACCCCAAGTCTTTAACAAAATCATTTCTTCTAGGCCCCAATAGAAACTGTCAGAAAGGTTCAAGTTACCTATTTCTGATGATTAAGTAAAAGGGTCTATCTAGCACAAAGAGACCTTCTGAAATACAAAAGTGGACTAAGCAGGGAATTTCACGGAAGTGGACATATTTACTCAATCCACTAGCCTGTTTAACACCTACTGAATGGCGTTTTTCAAACAAATCAACCTGATTCCACCACAGGGATTAATTACATCAACTAGAAGGATACAGTATATCCACAGACTCTTGCTTATCAGTTGAAGAACCTTCAAAAGATTCCAGCACGTCAAGCATACGGGAACTTCCCCTGGGAGAATCTAAGCCACCTTTCTTCAACTCAACTTTGTTTCGACTCCCACTAACACTAATGAGAGGAATATTAATCGTTGAGTATAATTTTTATATTTTGACTTTAAAAAACTCTTCGTTCATTAAAATTCCCTGCACTTTTATAGTCAGTTGTATTCATTTCCTTTCCAGCCAACTCCTCTCACTCTGCTCTAGCGTAGGCAGACAAGTTATTTAACACATGCCAGATGTTCAGTAATGCAGAATAGTAACTACAGGTTATTGTGCACCTACGATGTGCCAGGCACTGGACAAAGCACTTTCACAAGCATTATCGGAGTCTCGCAACAATCTTTCACAATAGATATTCTAATCCCCATTTCAGGATGTGAGAATTGAGGCTCAACTTGCCTAAGGTGGTGTATCTGTTTGGGTTTTGTTTGTTTTTTTGAGACAGGGTGATATGGTTTGGATCTGTGTCTCCACCTGAATTTCATGTTGAATTGTAATCACCCATGTTGGAGGTGAGGCCTGGTGGGAGGGACTGGATCATGGGGGTGGTTTCTAATGGTTTAGCACCAGTCTCCTGGTACTGTCTTGTGATGGAGTTCTCAGGAGAGCTGTTTGTTAAAATGTGTGTGGCACATTCTATCCCTCCCCTCTTCCTCCTGTGTGGGCCATGTAAGACGGTCTGCTTCCACTTCATCTTCCACCATGAATGTAAGTTTCCTGAGGCCTCCCAAGAAGCCAAGCAGATGACCAGCATCATGCTTCCTGCGCAGCCTGCAGGACCATGAGCCAATTAAACCTCTTTTCTTTATAAATTACCCAGTCTCAGGTATTTCCTTATAGCAATGTAAGAGCTAATACCCAGGGTCCTGCGCTGTCTCCCAGGCTGGAGTACAGTGGCTCGATCATGACTCACTGCAGCCTTGACCTCCTAGGCTCAAGCGATTCTCCCACCTCAGTCTCCTGAGTAGCTGGAACTATAGGTGCACATCACCACAACCAGCTAATTTTTGTACTTTTTGGAACATCACAGTGCACAAACCATGGAAGGTATTCAAAAGACAGTGAATAAAAGTTACTCCCAGCTGGGTGCAAGGGCTCATGCCTGTAATCCCAGAACTTTGTGATTTGACTGGTAGATCACCTGAGGTCAGGAGTTCAAGACAAGCCTGGCTAACACGGTGAAACTCCAACTCTACTAAAAATACAAAATTAGCCAGGCTTGGTAATGGGTGCCTGCAATCACAGCTACTTGGGAGGCTGAACCAGGAGAATCACCTGAACCCAGGAGCCAAACGTTGCAGTGAGCTGAGATCGTGCCATTGCACTCCAGCCTGGGTGACAAAGCACCTCTCTTTCTCAAAAAATAAAAATAAAAAGAGGGACTTCCGCCAAGATGGCCAAAAAGGAACAGCTCTGGAAAACTAAAAAACAAAAAGAAACAGCTTCAACATCAACAGAAAGAAAGTCCACTGAGGGACCCCATCCAAAATCACCAACTTCAAAGATCAAAGGTAGATAAACCCATGAAGATGGAAAGAAACCAGGCAAAAAGGATGAAATCATCAAAGACAAGAATGCCTCTCCTCCTCCAAGGGATCACAGCTCCTTACCAGCAAGGGAACAAAACAGGATGGAGAATGGGTTTGACAGATTGACTGAAACAGGCTTCAGAAGGTCAGTAAAAACAAACTTCTCTGAGTTAAAGGAACATGTTCCAAACCAATGCAAAGAAACTAAAAACAAAAAGCTTAGACGAAATGCTAACTAGAATAACCAGCTTAGAGAAGAACATAAATGACTTGATGGAGCTGAAACCACAGCATGAGAACTTCACAAAGCATATACAGGTTTCAACAGCCAAATCCATCAAGCAGAAGAAAGGATATCAGAGATTGAAGATCAACTCAATGAAATAAAACGAGACGGCAAGATTAGAGAAAAAAGAGTGAAACAAAATGAACAAAGCATCCAAGAAATATGGGATTATGTGAAAAGACCTAATCTATGCTTGATCGATATACCTGAATGTGATCATGAGAGCGAATTCAAGCTGGAAAACACTCTTCAGGCTATTACCCAGGAGAACCTCCCCAACCTAGCAAGGCAGGCCAACATTCAAATTCAGGAAATACAGAGAACACCACAAAGATACTCCTTAAGAAGAGCAACCCAAAGGCACATAATCATCAGATTCACCAGGGTTGAAATGAAGGAAAAAATGCTAAGGGCAGTCAGAGAGAAAGGCTGGGTCACCCACAAAGGGGAGCCCATAGGATTCCCAGCAGATATCTCAGCAGAAACCCTACACACCAGAAAAGAGTGGGGGCCAATATTCAACATTCTTAAAGAAAAGAACTGTCAACCCAGAATTTCATATCCAGCCAAACTAAGGTTCATAAATGAAGGAGAAATAAAATCCTTTACGGACAAGCAAATGCTGAGAGATTTCGTCATCACCAGTCCTGCCTTACAAGAGCTCCTGAAGGAAGCACTAAACATGGAAAGGAATAGCCAGTACCAGCCACGCAAAAGCATACCAAATGGTAAAGACCAATAACACAATGAAGAAACTGCATCAACTAACGGGCAAAACAACCAGCCAATAACAAAATGGCAGGATCAAATTCACACATAACAATATTAACCTTTAATGTAAATGGCCTAAAAAAATGCCCCAATCAAAAGACACAGACTGGCAAATTAGATAAAAAGCCAAGACTCATCCGTGTACTATATTCAGGAGACCCATTTCAGGGGCAAAGACACGCATTGATTCAAAATAAAGGGATGGAATAAGATTTACCAACCAAATGGAGAGCAAAAAAAAAAAAAAAAAAAAAAAAGGCAGGAGTTGCAATCCTAGTCTCTGATAAAGTGGACTTTAAACCAACAAAGATCAAAAGAGACAAAAAAAGGGCATTACATAATGGTAACAGGATCAATGCAACAAGAAGAGCTGTCCTAAATATATATACACCCAATACAGGAGCACCCAGATACATAAAGCAAGTTCTTAATGACCTACAAAGAGCCTTAGACTCCCACACAATAATAGTGGGAGACATCAACCCTCCACTGTCAATGTTAGACAGATCAATGAGACAGAAAATCAACAAGGATATCCAGGAGTTGAACACAGATCTGGATCAAGCAGACCTAATAGACATCTACTGATCTCTCCACTCCAAATCCATAGAATATACATTCTTCTCAGCACCACATCGCACTTATTCTAAAACTGACCACATAATTGGAAGTAAATCACTCCTCAGCAAATGCAAAAGAACGGAAATCAAAACAAACAGTCTCTCAGACTACAGTGCAATCAAATTAGAACTCAGGATTAAGAAACTCACTCAAAACCACATAACTACATGGAAACTGAACAACTTGCTCCTGAATGATGCCTGGATAAACAATGAAATTATGGCAGAAATAAAGATGTTCTTCGAAACTAATGAGAACGAACGTACCAGATTCTCAGGGAAACATTTAAAGCAGTGTCTAGAGGGAAATTTATAACAATAAATGTCCGCATGAGAAGCAAGGCAATATCTACAATTGACACCCTATCGCCAAAATTGAAAGAGCTAGAGAAGCAAGATCAAAAAAACTCAAAAGCTAGCAGAAGACAAGAAATAACTAAGAACAGAGCAGAATGAAAGAGACAGACACAAAAAAAACCCTTCAAAAAAAATAAATAAATACAGGAGCTGTTTTGTTGAAAAGATCAACAAAATAGACAGTCCACTAGCCAGAATAATAAAAAAGAAAAAAGAATCAAATAGATGCAATAAAAACAGTAAAGGGGATATCACCACCAATTCCACAGAAATTCAAACCATCATCAGACATTATTACAAACAACTCTATGCACATAAATCAATAAATCTGGAAGAAATGGATAAATTCCTGGACACTTGCACCCTCCCAAGACTAAACCAGGAAGAAGTTGAAACCCTGAATAGACCAATAACAAGGTTGGAAGTTGAGGCAGTAATTAATAGCCTACCAACCAAAAAAAGTGCAAGTCCAGATGGATTCACAGTTGAATTCTACCAGATGTACAAACAGGAGCTGGTACCATTCCTTCCGAAACTATTTCAGACAATACAAAAAGAGGGAATCCTCCCTAACTCATTTTACGAGATCAACATCATCCTGTTACCAAAACCTGGCAGAAACACAATTAAAAAAGAAAACATCAGGCCAATATCCATGATGAACACAGATGCAAAAATCTTCAATAAAATACTGGCAAACCGAATGCAACAGCACATCAAAAAGCTTATCCATCACGATCAAGTAGGCTTCATCCTGGGGATGGCAAGGCTAGTTCAACATACACAAATCTATAAACATAATCCATCACATAAATAGAACCAAAAACAAAAACCACGATTATCTCAACAGAAGTAGAGAAGGCCTTCGACAAAATTCAACAGCCCTTTATGCTAAAAACCCTCAATAAACTAGGTATCAATGGAACGTATCTCAAAATAATAAAAGATTTATTTATAACAAACCCACAGCCAATATCATACTGAATGGGCAAAAATTGGAAGCACTCCCTTTGAAAACTGGCACTAGACAAGGATGTCCTCTCTCACCACTCCTATTCAGCATAGTATTGGAAGTTCTAGCCAGAGCAATCAGGCAAGAAAAAGAAATAAAAAGTATTCAGTTAGGATGAGGAAGTCAAATTGTCTCTATTTGCAGACGACATGATTGTATATTTAGAAGACCCCATCGTCTCAGCCCAAAATCTCCTTAAGCTGATAAGCGACTTCAGCAAAGTCTCAGGATACAAAATCAATGTGCAGAAATCACAAGCATTCCTACACACCAATAACAGACAGAGAGCCAAACCAAGAGCAAACTCCCATTCACAATTCTACAAAAGAGAGTAGTACCTAGGAATACAACCAACAAAGGATGTGAAGGACCTCTTCAAGGAAAACTACAAACCACTGCTCAAGGAAATAAGAGAGGACACAAACAGGTGGAAAAACATTCCATGCTCATGGTTAGGAAGAATCAATATCGTGAAAATAGCCATATTGCCCAAAGTAATTTACAGATTCAATGCTATCCCCATCAAGCTACCAGTGACCTTCTTCACAGAACCGGAAAAAAAAAATACTTTAAACTTCATGTGAAACCAAAAGGGAGGCCGCAGAGCCAATTCAAAGCAAAAAGAACAAAGCTAGGGGAATCACGCTACCTGACTTCAAACTATGCTACAAGCCTACAGTAATCAAAACAACATGGTACTAGTACCAAAACAGAGATGCAGACCAGTGGAACAGAACAGAGGCCTCAGAAGCAACGCCACACATCTACAATCATCTGATCTTTGACAAACCTGACAAAAACAAGCAATGGGGAAAGGATTTCCTGTTTAATAAATAGTGTTGGGAAAACTGGCTAGCCATGTGCAGAAAACTGAAACTGGACCCCTTCCTTACACCTTACACTAAAATTAACTCCAGATGGATTAAAGATTTAAACATAAGACCTAACACCATAAAAACCCTAGAAGAAAACCTATGCAATACCATTCAGGACATAGACATAGGCAAGGACTTCATGACTAAAATACCAAAAGCATTGGAAACAAAAGCCAAAATAGACAAATGGGATCTAAAACTAAACTTAAATGTTTCTGCACAACAAAAGAAACAATCATGAGAGTGAACTGGCAACCAACAGAATAGGAAAAAAATTTGCAATCTCCTCATCTGACAAAGGGCTAATATCTAGAATCTACAAAGAACTAAAGCAGATTTACAAGAAACAAACAAACAAACCCATTCAAAAGTAGGTGAAGGATATGAACAGACATTTATGAGGCCAACAAACATACGAAAAAATGCTCATTATCACTGGTCATTAGAGAAATGCAAATCAAAATCACATTGAGATACCATCTCATGCCAGTTCGAATGGCAATCATTAAAAAATCTGGAGACAACAGATGCTGGAGAGGATGTAGAGAAATAGGAACACTTTTACACTGTTGGTGGGAGTGTAAATTAGTTCAACCATCATGGAAGACAGTGTGGCGATTCCTTAAGGATCTAGAAATAGAAATTCCATTTGACCCAGCAATCCCATTACTGGGTATATACCCAAAGAATTATAAATTGTTCTATTATAAAGACACATGCACATGTATGTTCACTGCAGCACTGTTTACAACAGCAAAAACCTAAAACCAACCCAAATGCCCATCAATGATATACTAAACAAAGAGAATGTGGCACATATACACCATGGAATACTATGCAGCCATAAAAAACGATGGGTTCCTGTCCTTTGTAGGGACATGGACAAATCTGGAAACTATCATTCTCAGCAAACTGACAGACACAAGACCAGAAAACCAAACACCACATGTTCGCACTCATAGGTGGGTGTTGAACAATGAGAACACGTGGGCACAGAGAGAACAACATCACACACTGGGGTCTGTTGGGGGATGGGGGACTTGGGGAGGGACATCAGGTGGTGGGGAGGTTGGGGAGGGATAACACTGGGAGAAATGCCTGATGTAGGCGACAGTAAACCACCATGGCACATTTATACCTATATAACAATCCTACAAGATCTGCGATCTGCATATGTAGCCCAGAACTTAAAGTACAATTAAAAAAAAAAAAAAAAAGTAACTCCAAGCCTCACATTCATTCCAGTAAAATTATACTGGCTTGTGAAATCTAATTTTTACATTATGATGAAAATATAAAATACAGATTTCTGATTCTCCAACAATATAATAGGACTTATTCTTATACACATCACACATACGAGCACTGCCTGTCCCACAAGTCAGACACAGTTGCTGCTTTCTGATCCATCAGACAATCCTGCATCACACACAGCACATTCTAACCACATCTTCATATCAGTGCCTCAGATATGTGATGCTACCGAGTTCAAGAAATTTCAAGCACATTAACAACAAATATATATTATAGGCATCTCTTGTAACCGCAAGAGAAATGACCTCATAATCTGTTAATACTTTTCATCTCCTATCATTACAATTTGATAGATACTAAAAATTAGCTTCAGAGTTGCTATTCAAACATAATTCTTAAAACATGCTTTCATAAGTCATGTAGACTAATTCAAAGACAGACAATTAGCCTTTGACACTGCATTTAATTTAATAAGCCATTTCAGTATTTTAATAGAAGCATTAACAGGCATGAAAGAGGAATGAACTTTTTTTTGAGACCTCATAACTTACAAATTAGCTAATTTTTATTTTTAACGTAAATGTCAAAAAGCATAGTACCAAAGGGCCAGCAATTATACTGTTAAAAAGACATGGAAGTTATCTGGGTCAAGGTATCTCTGCTTTCAGAAATAAGCAAGAGCTTTAATGGTATTTTTAAAGTAAATGACAAAATCTCTAACTTAACATTTAGTAACAATGCAGAAAAATGTTCTCATTGTCAAGGAGTGGTACTTGTGATAATAAAATAAAATAATGTGTGTATAGAAAGCAAGTTATTTTTGGCCTTACCAATGAATTATATCATTCATTCACTATTTGTATTATATCATTTATATTATTAATACTAAAAAAAAAAATCCTGAATTCAATGCCTTTAAATTATACTTACATATTTCTTCCTATGTAATAAGTTTAAATGAACAAAAATTGTCAGAAAGTTAAAAAATATAATGCTTAAACTCTGACATACAAGACCAACAAATAATTTTCAAAGCATACATGAAACTAAACATAGATGTTAGGGGCTTTTATAATAAAGAACATGTACTAAAAACATATTTTAGACATCTATATCTAATAAACATTTGCTAATTACTTGCTTGAAAATTTCTGTTAAGTAGAGTCTAGTAAATATTTGCTAATTACTTGCCTTTAAAACTTACGTTAAATACAATTTAAAAAAAGAAAGTGATTCCAAACTATATTGAATCAGGCAACTATATTGAGACAGACTATTTTTTAAAGATTACATATAATTCATTCATTCAAATATTTTAACAGCATGTTTTTTCCTATTATAAAATTAATATGTTCATTTTAGAAAAACTGGAAAACAAATGCAAAAAGAAAATAATAATTACACATAACCACAAGTAATAATCATTGTAAATTTTTTAATGTATTCTTGTTCCATTAATACATATGCACATTTAATATATTGCTTACCAAGAAAATGTTTTCATTTAATATTCTGTGAACATTTTCCCATGTCATTAAATAACCTTATAAAACAAGATATTTAACTGATTTAAATTACTTGATCATATGGAATATCATAATTTAATGTCTTACTGTCAAATTTTTTCCAATTTTTCACATTATATATAACATTACATTGGGCATCTTTATCCATAAATCTTTTAGGCCACTTGTGATTATTTCATGAGGTAAATTGCCCATCCCAAATGCCCATCCAATTACTAACTTTCTATGTTATGAAAAGTTGCACAGAGCTTCCCTAGAAGACAAAGAACACCATGCTTGAAGCACACAGCATTAAAGAAAACTGTCCCTTCTTCTCCCTGTATTTATTAATATTTCAGCCAGTGCCATGGAAGAGAAGGGCTGCTTTGCTCAAAGTCTTCAGGCACACATGTAGGGTTACCTGGTGATGTTCCCATCTGTACTTATTCCCCATATTTCACCTGTTTAAAAGAAAAAAAAAATAGTCTTACTCTGTCACCCAGGCTGGAGTGCAGTGGCACAATCTCAGCTCACCGCAACTTCCACCTCCCAGACTCAAGTGATTTTCATGCCTCAGCCTCCTGAGTAGCTGGGATTACAGGTATTCATCACCATGCCCAGCTACTTTTTTTGTATTTTTTAGTAGACACAGGGTTTCGTCATGTTGGTTAGGCTGGTCTCAAACTCCTGACTTCAAGTGATCTGCCCACCTCAGTGTCCCAAAGTACTGGGATTATAGGCATAAGCCACCATGCCCAACCCTGTATTTCACCTCTTGAGAGGAATGGACAGATAATCTTTTAGGGATAGCTTCTCACAAGGGGACAAATACCCAGTGAGAGACTGCTACAAAGGGCAGGCCACCCACGAATGCAATAACAACTCTCAAATAACAGAAAACAAATTAACAGGTTGGAATCCACAGGTTGATGCCCTCTTTTCAATGCTATCTTTTCCTCTACCCTCTCAGCACAAGTTCAGGCACTGACATGGTCCTCCTCTCTCATTAAAATAAAAAATTGTTATTTTTTTTTTTTTGAGACGGAGTTTCACTCTTGTCCCCCAGGATGTAGTGCAATGGCTCAATCTCGGCTCACTGCAACCTCCGCCTCCTGGGTTCAAGCGATTCTCCTGCCTCAGCCTCCCAAGTAGCTGGGACTACAGGCACACACCACCACACCCAGCTAATTTTGTATTTTTAGTAGAGAAGGGGTTTCATCGTGTTGGCCAGGCTGGTCTTAAACTCCTGACCCCATGTGATCCGCCCGACCCAGCCTCCCAAAGTGTTGGGATTACAGGCGTGAGCTAATGCACCCAGCCTAAAATAAAAAATTCTTTTAGCATTTTGGTGTTGCCAAGTTACTCAATTTACTAAAGGTGTTCCTCTGTGTGCTGCACACCCATATCTCTGCATATACCACACACACAAGGAGATCCATGCACAGCAGAAGCCTGATCAGCACTCCAACTAATGTAGAGGCACAGGGGTGGGAAATACACCACAGAGGAAACCACATACAATGGCCAAGCAAATGCCAGGCAGGCTCACCTACCTGGGACTATGAGATTCCATTACTCCATTTTAAACTCACGGCCCCAAAATAAGTCTTCCAAAGAGTTCACAGTCTAGCTACTTACCCACAATAAGCCGGTCTTCTTAAAGTCAAACATACCTAACATCAACCCACATGCCCTCCTTTAAAAAAGAAGTACCTGTGGGGAAAAAAAAGTAATCTCTTTCCTAACAGTTTGTTTTCCACAATTTAATTCTGTTTCTCTAAAAGGTAATTTGGGATAATCGCCCACATCAAACTAGCCACAGACCAGTCTGGATGTTGTTAAACTTGTATGGTGAGTCACATAACGAATTAAGATCATTAGGATGGTGTTACAACAGTGTTGTTTTATAGTTAGTTGTCAATTTTAACACAAAAGTATACAAAATCCAGAATCCATTTTGTTCATCAAATTACGACTTTGTAAAATAAACAGTTGGACCTAATCACCAATGACAGATCAAAGATAAATTCTGAAATATATCATTTGCTTACTTTCTGGGTTAAAAGTTTAAAAGGAATATGCTGAAATTGCTTTACAATGTCTTCTTCTATTTCCATCAACATACTTCTCTGTGAAAGTCTATTATGCCTATTATTAAAACAAAACAAAAAGAAACCATTCAGATACACATTATCCCCTAAAATAGTGTTATCAATGAAACCTGAGTAGATAAATTAAAGCAAGAAGGAAGCAAGCGGTGGCTCACGCCTGTAATCCCAGCACTTTGGGAGGCCAACGCGGGTGGATCACAAGGTGAAGAGTTTGAGACCAACCTGGCTAACACAATGAAACCCCCGTCTCTACTAAAAATACAAAAAAAAAAAAAGCTGGGTAGGGTGGTGGGTGCCTGTAATCACATCTACTTGGGAGGCTGAGGCAGGAGAATCACTTGAACCTGGGAGGGAGAGGTTGTAGTGAGCCAAAATCAAGCCACTGCACTCCAGCCGTGATGACAGTGCAAGACTCTATCTCAAAAAAAAAAGGAAGTAAGCTCAGTTATCCCATTAAAATCTAAAATAATGATATGCATGGATATGCATGGTGTCTGTTCAAAATCTCTTATTAGCATGTAATATGGAGAACTAATCTCTCACTTGTAACTTTGGTTATAACTGCAGAACAACAAAGTTATGAGAGTAATTGTGACTCACTTTATTAATCTCTGATATACACATTTTCATGGAACAAACACGATTCTTTAATGATGCGTTTCTTTTTCCCTATGTTTATTGTGATTATGTTTAAAGAAGTGGAAGTTTATGTCTGTTAAATCTAACAATAAAAATAGAGGTTTTTAAATTTTATACTGTGTATCTCTTCATGTTTTAAAATAATTAATATTAATTACATTCTCAGAATTACCAGTCTGTGAAGGACTGGAAATTAAAAGAAATTTGAGTTCCTTCAGGTTTCTGCCACAGAGAAGTGCTGTGCTAGGTGAGGTGGATGGGAACAGACACTGGTTGACACCTGGACTTGCTTGGAGAAACTGCCTCTGCCAATGGGAGGGCATGGTGAGGGCCCTGCCAGCACTGGGCTGGACACCAGGTTTCCAGGGCTAAAGCAAGATATAAAAACTTGGTGCTATGCAAGATGTAAGGACAGAAATATGCCTTACTTATTTATGTAGTTTTCAAAAATAAAATACATACAAAATTCTAAGAGATCTTGATAAACAGCAAAATATTTGTATGTTTGCCAGTTTGTCTACAAGTCTTAAAAACTAGTAATCAAGCAAACAAGCAACCCCCTCCATATACACACAACATCAACAACAATGATGAACCCAGGCACCTGGGCCTGACACTATGCCTCCAGAAGAGCTCAGAGTGCAGCCTTTCTCGTGTGGAGAGGCACCGTGTCATCTGCTTCCCTGAGTCAGAACTCATCAGAGCCCAGCACAGGCCTGACAGCCTGAGAAGGGGAGTAAGGGCAGTTAAATGGTTAAACACCTTGCTTCAGGTAGGGTTTTAACTCACATTTCTAAAATGAGCTTTAAAAAAACAAAACAACTCTATTTGGTGAAACCCAGAGGGCCACCAACACTCTCTGACTGATACGTTTTGGCTCTGAGTCCCTACCCAAATCTCACCTTGAATTGTACTTCCGTAATTCCCAAGCGTTGTGGGAGGGATCCAGTGGGAGATAATTTGAATCATGGGGGCAGTTTCCGCCCATACTGTTCTTACGGTAGTGAATAAGCCTCACAAGATCTGATGTTTTTATCAGGGGTTTCAGCTATTGCATCTTCCTCATTTTCTCTTGTCCTTGCCATGTAAGAAGTGTCTTTTGCCTCCTGCTATGAGTCTGAGGCCTCCCCAGCCATGTGGAACTCTAAGTCCAATTAAACCTCTCTTTCTTCCCAGTCTCAGGTATATCTACCAGCAGCATGAAAATGGACTAATACAGTAAATTGGTACTAGTAGAGTGGGGTGTTGCTGAAAAGACACCTGAAAATGTGGAAGTGACTTTGGAACTGGGTAACAGGCAGATGCTGGAATAGTTTGGAGGGCTCAGAAGAAGATAGAAAAATGTGGAAAAGTTTGGAACTTCCTACAGACTTCTTGGATGGCTTTGAACAAAAGCCTGATAGTGGTATCAACAATAAGGTCCAACCTGAGGTGGTCTCAGAGGAAGATAAGGAGCTTGTTGGGACCTAGCGCAAAGGTGACTCCTGTTACGTTTTAGCAAAGAGACTGGTGTCATTTTGCCCTGCCCTAGAGATCTGTGGAACTTTGAGCTTCAGAGAGAGAATTTAGGGTATCTGGTGGAAGAAATTTCTAAGCAGCAAAAAGCATTCAAGGGGTGACTTGGGTGCTGTTAAAGGCACTCAGTTTTATAAGGAAGGCAGATCATAAAAGTTCAAAAAAATTGCAGCCTGACAATGTGATAGAAAAGAAAATCCCATTTTCTGAGGAGAATACAAGCCACATGCAGAAATGTGCATAGGTGGCAAGGAACCAAATGTTAATCTCCAAGACAATGGGGAAAATGTCTCCAGGGCATGTAAGACGCCTTCACGGCAGCCCCTCCCATAACAGGCCCAGAGGCCTAGGAGAAAATGGTTTCAGGGGCCCGACCCAGGTTCCTGTGCTGTGTGCAGCCTACAGACTTGGTGCCCTAGGTCCCAGCTGCTGCAGCCATAACACAAAGGGGCCAACATAGAGCTGGGGCCATGGCTTCAGAGGGTGCAAGCCTCATGCCTTGGCAGCTTCCACATTGTGTTGAGCCTTCGAGTGCACAGAAGTAAAAACTGAGGTTTGGGAACCTCAGCCTAGATTTCAGAGAATGTATGGAAATGCCTCAATACCCAGGCAGAGTTTGCTGTAGGGGCGGGAGCTCGTGGAGGACCTCTGCTAGGGCAGTGTAAAAGGGAAATGTGTGGTGGAGGCCCCACACAGAGTTCCTACTGGGGCATTGCCTAGTGGAGTTGTGAGAAGAGGGCTACTGTCCTCCAGACCCCAGAATGGTAGATCTACTGACAGCTTGCACCGTTCACCTGGAAAAGCTGCAGACACTCAATGCCAGCCCATCAAAGCAGCTGGGAGGGAGGCTGTATCCTGCGAAATCACAGGGTTGGAGCTGCCCAAGACCATGGGAACACACTTCTTGCTTGCATCAGCGTGACCTGGATGTAAAACCTGCAGTCAAAGGACATCATTTTGGAGCTTTAATATTTGACCACCCCACTGGATTTCGGACTTGCATGGGCCCTGTAGCCCCTTTGTTTTGGCCAATTCTATTTGGAACAGCTGTATTTACCCAATACCTGTATCCCCATTGTATCTAAGAAGTAATTAGCTTGCTTTTGATTTTACAGGCTCATAGGTGGAAGGAACTTGCCTTGTCTCAGATGAGACTTCGGACTGTCAACTTTTGGGTTAATGCTGGAATGAGTTAAGACATTGGGGGACTGTTGTGAAGGCCATGATTGGTTTTGAAATGTCAGGACATGAGATTTGAAGGGGCCAGAGGTGGAATGATAGGGTTTGGCTCTGTGTCCCCAACCAAATCTCATTTGGAATTATACTCCCATAATTCCTACGTGTTGTGAGAGGGACCTGGTGGGAGATAGTTTGAATCATGGGGGAAGTTTCCCCATACTGTTCTCAAGGTAGTGAATAAGTCCCACAAGATCTGATGGGTTTATCAGGGGTTTCCACTTTTGCATCTTCCTCATTTTCTCTTGCTGCCATCATGTAAGAAGTGCCTTTCACCTCCCGCCATGATTCCGAGGCCTCCCCAGCCATATGTAACCATAAGTCCAATTAAACTTCTTTTTCTTCCCAGTATCTGGTATGTCTTCATCAGCAGTGTGAAAACGGAGTAATGCACTGACCTTCAGCTTATTCTTCACCTCTTCATTTTGAGTGGGTGGAAAGGTGAGCAGTACTTTTTAAGTGGACTTCACAATGTCTCTATCCCAAAAGACATAACTTAAAATATGAGAGTTTTCACAAGACCCTTTATACTAGACTTTTTAGAAGGCAACCTGGTGGTGCAGCTAGAGAAAGGCCCAGACAAGTAAAACACAAAGTTACAGGTGGTCTTTAGCAAACCACCCACTTTTATTATGGAGTCAAGGGAACCTTCTCCAGGTGTTAAGAGCATTCTATACATTCTCTGAAAGTATCCAACACAAACTGTTTTCCAGCAATTCTGGAAGTTACTAGGAATCTAAACACTTAGAAGAATACAGCAAGGATTAAAAGCTGAGAACAAAATACAGATACTACCATAAAGACAAGATTAGAAGGACCCAGTTTTTGGAAGCTTCCAATTAAGTTAAAATTCAAGAACAAAATTATATATGTGTGTGTGTGTGTGTGTGTGTGTGTGTGTGTGTGTGTGTACGCATATACACACACATATGCGTACACACACACACACACACACACACAGAGAGAGAGAGAGAGCCAAAAATGTTTTAATGTAGGTCAAATTAGTTCATCTCAATTTAGGGAGCACAGAATATGATCTTTCAGGTGCCATGTGCTTTCTAACCCACAGAACACACCCAGTATCTGAGCAACAGGAAGCTAGGATGCTTTTGAACACAAAAATGTAAGAATCGCCCACAGGATTTGAGGCAGAGTCCAGCAAGTCTTTATTCTGAGTCCAACAATAACAGAGCACTTAGTGGGAGGGCGCTGTGCAAAAACCACTTCTCTGAGGATTATTAGTATATTTGCAATTTCTTTGGCATCTCCTCCCACTCTTCCCATGAAGACATGAACTCTGAGAAACCTTCACCGTCCTGTAGAAGCCTTCCCTTTTTCCTCCAAACTCCCCAGCCAACAGACGACACTAACTTACTGTCATGCGAAGCACAGGCTCACACTCCACACAGGGATCGCCGCATACTTCGTTTAACAGCGTAAGCAGAGAAAGATAAAGGGTTTTGGCTGATGGAATAATGAGTTATTCCATCAGCCAAGGCCAGTGTAAATGTTTATCCATTAATGGAAAGTCAAAGCACACACATTTTAGAGGCATGTTAATGTGAGATTTAATCAGACACCATAAATCAGCAGGCCAGTTTTCCTCACTTACACGAAAGTTTCACATTTCAGTTCAGATAGAGTAGAAACACCGTCCTCAGAATTTATATACATTTGATCTAACTGATTAAGTTCCACACTGCTCTTTTGTTCACTATAAACAAAAATAAGTAAAAAAAAATTCCCAAACTGCCACAGCATGAGTTGAAAACATACCATCTGCAGCTGCTCAGCAGGAGCTACTGCCCCCAAATCAAATGAAAGGCTCAAGAAATGCTCAGCTGTGTTCTTATGGCTCGAGAGGTTCCCGGAATCCTTCCATGATTAAATTATTGGCAAAAATTGGCAATACACCTATAGCCATATACCTCAAGCAGACAGCAGCAATCAAAAGGAAATGAATGTAACTTTCAAATTATCAAAATGCCACGATGCTCCTGTTAAAATAAAAACCATTTAGCCTTTCCATCTCACAAAAATTTGAAATGTCATTTATTTTAACCAAGAGTTTTCTCCTCCCCTTTCTTCTAATTTGATAGTGGAAAGTGACAAACGCAACCTTATCACTAAGTTTTCATTCTTTTACATGTCTTCATTCAAGAACATGAACACTCCAATCTCTAGGAGAAAATTCCAGTCCAAAGCTGGATATTATCCCTTAACTGAGAGCAAACAAGTACGTCTGTACTCTCAAACATTCTGAGAGAAATAAGTTCACGTTCACAGTACATTGTGGATGTTATGAGTTGACCTTCTGGAAAGAATATTTATGTCTGTTATAAGAATTACTCTACATATCCTTGGAAACCCACACAATAACTCTAGAGACATGAAACTCAAGAGCCCAGGAATGGGGGCCACGCTCCATCTCCTGCCCCTGACACCGTGGTGCACTGATCGCAGCACTTGGACACAGGCTTGGAATCTACTCTGCAGGGTCTCCAAAGTGGCCACTAAAATCCATCAGATTCTCACTTCAGGAGTCTTCTAAGGTGCTAGTGAGCAGTCTGCTGAGGGTCCTTTCAGGCTAAAGCAGCATAATGTGAGCTCATTAGAGAAAGAGAAAATCACATGCACAACTGCTTCCTTACCATTTGCCCAACCCCATCCCAGCTCCTCAGCGTGGGAGATGGCCACTGGACTCCAGTGGAACTTCCTCTGAATGGCACACAAGCCAGAGGGCCTGCAGTCATTCCAAAGGTTTTTGCTCCCAAGAAACCCTCTGGCTCCTGAATAAGTGATTACCATTATTCCATTCATCAAGTGTCTCTTAAGCCTTCTATTATGGGTCTGAATTTTAAACAGTGAGTAGGTCTTTTATTATATCCCTGATCCATGTCCCCAGTAACATTTCATTCAAAGTTAGAGAATCTGTCAGCAATCTCATCATTATTAGACTGTACCCTCCCTTCCTCCACACAGAATTAAACTGCATCCAACGGGTGGGAAAAATACTCTATCTTGAAAAATATTATTAGAAAGTCTATCGTATTTCCAGAATAAAAGCACCACAAGAGCGATGCCCTGTCTGCCTTATGCACCACCATTACCTGAGTCCCTAGAATTGAGTCTGGTAAGAAAAAAAAAAAAAAAAAAAAAAGCATGTAATAAATAGCCGACAAATGAATGAATACATCTGAGCACCGGCTATACGATAGGCCACTTTTCTCAACAAATCCTGTCTATAATACTATGACACAGATTGAAGGTTTTCCATGCACAGGTTCAGAAATGAGGGCTTTCAGAGAGGAAGTAGCTAAGTGACATACCGGCCCTACAGGTATGGAGAAGACCCCTCAGTCTCAGCCCATGTTTGATATATACAAAGTGTTTTGTATCTTGGGAGTACAGTATAGCAAAAAGAGCTCAAGATCACAAGGACTTTTATCCTACAGTAGAGAGACAAATACTAAAGAAGCCCCAAACACAAAAGTTCTAGCAACCAGCATCACGCAAAGCATCGTAAAATCCGCTGGGCAAAGCAGAACCAAACAAGTGGCAATGCTAATTACACAAGACTAGAACAGAGACCCACGGGTAGTCAGCTACATGACACTGCCTAGCATCCCCACAAGTTAGGTTGGGTCATAATAAGAGCTCCAGAAGAATGAGAGTGGAAGAGTGGAAAGGATGGAGGAGACCCTTCTGAGCTAGCCCTTTAGGTGACTCACACCTGGGTGCCCCTTCCCCTTCAACAAGCCTAAGCAAAGACCACTCAGGCCAAGGCCGTGAGGCTAGGGCCCTGTGGTAACATAAACAGATGGAAGGAACTTGAATTCGTGCGTGTCAGGTGGAGGAGAGCAGCCTACCTGTCCAGGCCTTGGGCTGTCACACAAGAAAGAAATCAGCTTTTCCACCGCCAGGGCATTTTGCAGTGTCTCTTAGAGCAGGTAGAGCAAGCTTAACCAATACAGCCCTAAGGAAAAGTCTTCTCACCTTGACAGTACATTCTACATGCAAACGACCATTAATGGTACAGCTGACGAAAACTTTTTTTAGTAGTTTCGTCTATGGTTGGAAAGGTTTGGCAACTCAGAACTTCAGTAGTGGAGGAAACAGAAAAGGGGGTGGTTAATTAAGTCTAGAATTTTATTTTCATGTCAACTAGGTTTTTATTTTGCTAGTCAGTATCTCTTCAGCATAAGTGATTGAAAATCTGTATTTTTTCAGGACTAGTTGATTAGTCTCCTTCATACAGTATCATAAAACTGAACTCAGGAAATTTTAGTTTTAATAATTGTTGCATTTGAAATAATTAGAAATAATTTGAATTAATTAAAAATAATTCCTCAGTTTTGCTGATAAACAGATGTATTTTCTTTCACCTAAAATTGTCTAAGTAATCAGATACAAATAAGCCAGTAATATGTCAGGATCTATCTCTTCAGAAGCAAAGTGGCTCAGCTTAATGCTGTGAGCCGGCCTGAGCCAGGCCTGCATCAAGTGTCAGCCAACTAACAAAAGAAGCACCTGATCTCCAGAATGAATGGGTGGGATGTAAGATGAGACCCAGTGGGCAAATTGCCAGATCAGATAGGAAACTCACACCCCTGTGGGGAAAAGGGAAGTTGAGATGTGATTGAAGATAAATACATAAATATTTAACAGAAATTGCTCCTAAAATCAGTAGACAAATGGATATGACCTCTGAAAAGTTCATGTGATCAAGATGAAGGTAAAGAAAGCCCAGTGTGGTCATATAAAATACACAACAAAGTAAAAATAAATTATGCTGAGTTTTGAAAGAAGCTTTATACACGAGTGCATACTGCATGATTCCATTAATATCAAGTGCAAGAACATGAAAAACTTAACAACGGCCAAAAAAAAGGAACAATGGTTGCCTCAGATGAAGGTGGGAAACGAAAAAGTTGACTGGGCAGGGGCATGAGAGAACTTTCTGAAGTGGTAGGAACATTTCACATCCTAATAGAAGTACAGGCCATATGGATGGATGGATGTATCAAAACAGAATGATACACTTAAGATTTGTACATTTCACTTTATAACTTTTACTTCAAAAAATGTAAATGTTATTAACTCATTTACAGTATACATACTGATGTGTTTAGTGATAAAGTGTACACATGTGTGCAGCTTACTCTGAAATGCATCAAAAAAATAAGACGGACTGATGGGTGGGTAGAAGACAAAGAGATATGCATAAATCAAATAGAGTCAGACCTAACAACCCAGGAGCGGGGTACAGGGGTGTCCACTACACCACACAATATTTTCAGCTTTTCTGTAAGCCTGCAAATTTGCATGATAAAATGTTGGGGGAAAGTATATGGTGATTACATTGAGATTTATTGGTTTGGAGTTTAAAGGGAAATCTCAGCCAGCACTTACTGCTAGCTCATGAGACATAAGACAGGAAGTGGACAGAAGGAAGAGAGCACTGACAGCATATGAACAACACCCCAGAGAGACCCAGGGGCAGACGGGATTCGGGCGAGTCGAGCTCTTCTTGTCCACTGACATCCTTTCTAATGCTGCCTCAGTTTAAAACTCTTGTTACTCAGCATAATTTAAAAATAAATCACTCCAATGTGTCAATTATCAAGTTATATATTCCTAAGTGTAAAGTCTTGAAACAAAACATATGACCTTGAGTTGCAATTATAATACTATGTGTATATTCTGTAGACTAACTGAAATGAATGCAGTAATTTTATAACAAAATATCTTTTATATCTCTGATATAACCAAAATAGTTTTTCCTTTAGGTTTATGACACAGTCTGTAACCTTCAGTAAATTACAATGAGGAAAAAAATCATAATGACTATCTTACATGACAGACAAAGTAATAATTACCACTTTGAAAATTCTGTCCATCACTTCTCCTTAATGTTGCTTTTCTTAATAGAGCAAAACCTAAACCAGGCAAAAAGATGTTTGGATTTAAGCAGATCAAGTTAAAAGTGATAATACTGTGATCAAATGAACAACTGAGAGAGTTTTGTATGTATCTGCTGGTCTTGGATAGGGCCTACAGTTTCCCTGTTCACAAGAGGCCCTCAACAAAAATTCAAATCCTAACCATTTTCCAAAGCTTAACTCAAGTTCTGTCTTCCTTGAATGTTTTGCTAACTATGCAAACCCACCTTATTCTCAGCTAATCACACAGTCTTTCATCTGAAAGAAGCTGTAGTGCTCATCTATCCTATGGTCTCATTTACACAGGAATCTTTTTCTAATATACCTGACACATGGCCATTAACTCTGCCCAAGTTAGTTCATCACCTAATAAGGCAGTTCGTTCACCACCTAGTAAGGTAGCCCATGCTATTACACAATAGTTCCAGTGGCTAAATCATTCCCTCTGATAGTTCTGAATCAGTAACATATGGAAGTTTAGGATAACACTCAAAGGTCCCTCTGAGGACTAAATTCTAAGAGTCGGTTAATTTGCTGACTGTCCCTGACAGCTACCCAGTACAGGTACTGAAAGATAGGGATGGAAGGACAAGATCCCTGTTCTCAGGGGTCTCACACCCTAGGGTGCCACCTGTTAACTTGAAAAATCTTAGAATGCCAGCATTTAAAAAGACTTCAAGATGGCATGACCCCACATCCTTATTTTAAAATTGGATTATAGTCACTGCCCCAGAAAATTAAAGGAGTTAGACAAGGCCACCGAAGAACCCCTTACACCACTTGTATCATCTGTAATGGCAGGATATTCTACTTTGCTCTTCTATATAATGCTCTAAGTAGATTTCTTAAAATTATAATTTTTCTCCTTAGTTTTACCTGTTCCTAAAAAGAAGAAGGTAAAAGTTCACTTTTAAACACACGAATGCTTGCAGGGATGACAAGGAGAGCAAGTGCATATTGCCAGAACTCTGCTCCATGAAGGCAGGTGTCTCCATGTATACCTCTCTCCACCTTCCTCAACACCTCCCAGGGTGCTAGAGCAGGGGAAGTACAGATGTCTGAAGTATTTGCTATTGGAATGACAAAGAGCATAGTAAGATTAAAGCAGTGTCTCCTGAAACTCTCTCTCCTAGGGCCTTTTTCCTCATTCCTTGCACATATCCTGTGCCGACTCAACATCCCCTCTGCTCCACAGCTTATCTCAGAAAGAACTAAGTTACGGTGCCAAGCTAAGAGGATGAATTTAGAAAGCTCCACATAACCAGACGCACAGCGACAGCAGCCATCAGACATCACCCAGATTTAACTGCCCTAAAATTAGCAGTCAGAGCAAAGTAGTTACTGCAATGATTGCGTCAGAGCTATTCTGACTGGCGAACTGCCAGTTTTAAACAAATTGTCCTGCTTTCTCTACCAGGGAAACAATATTTTGGAGCAGGGCCAGCTAAGCATTTCAGTGAATGTTCAAATTCTAGCTTCGCTATTAATGTTTTATAATTCAATGACAAGGTGAACAAAATCTATGTAGGCTACATCTGCAAGGGGGTTATTTTCTTTGTTGTAAGCACTTATTCTTTGGGTGAGTAAAGTACTGTGGATGAATCCTTTTAAATATTTAAATGCCTGAAATTTATTTAGGGATTCACATTCAACTGGCTTAAACAAAGATTATGCAAATCTATCAAAGTATAAATGCAAAACAAAAATTGTTTTCCTCTTATATTTCTTTTAATCTTGGCAAAGACTCAGGGGCTAAAAAAATGTTCTCTGCATGATCACAGAAGGACCCACTCGCTTCCCAACAAAGAATATATAACCTGATTCAATTGGTAAAACTGCTATCTCACCACAAATTACAAAATTTCTAGTTAATGATAGACAATTCACTGACTGATAGAACAGGGCAGTTTTTAGACCAGAACAATGAGCTCATTAGCCTAACCCACAGCCTCCACTTCCCCCTTTCAGTGATAGTGAGTTCCACCATTCTCATATGCACATACCTTCTTTAGTCCCTCCCCATTTCCCTCTTCCTTTCTCTTTTCATTCTTTTCTTTTATAATGATTTATGGAAACCTACCATACCTTACAAGGGAGCTGTAGAATAAAGAACACTGTAGCTGGAACCAGGAGACATGGGTTTAAAAATACAAGGATTCAGATTCAGAAAACCACACTTTCATTAAATCTTGGTTTTTTGATCTGTAATAGGGGAAAAAATCCCACTAGCCTTATAAGGTTCTTGTCAAGTACACGTGAGAGAACACAAATGAAACTTCAAGCATGATAATATTTGCCTTTAAGAACAGCTCTTCCCAATTCTTTATTCTCTTCATAAATCAACATTGGTCTCCTTCACTCATTCTTATTTAAAACATTTTATTTATTTATTAATTTATTTGAGACACGGTTTTACTCTGTCACATAGGTTGGAGTCCACTGGCACAATCAGCTTACTGTAACCTCAAACGCCTGGGCTCAAGGATTGTTCCGCCTCGGCCTCCCCAGTGGCTAGGTCTACAGGTGTGCACCACCACATTGAGCTCATTTTAAAATTTTTCGTAGAAATGAGGTCTTGCTTTGTTGCCCAGGCTGGTCTCAAACTCCTGGGCTCAATAAATCCTTGCCTCAGCCTCCCAAAGTACTAGGATTGCAGGCATGAGCCACTGTGCCCAGCTCAAAACATTTTAAATGGGAAAACTGACCTATTATTCCAAACAAATGAGTTACAGTGATCTTCAAATCGAACTGGTTGATAAATTGGATGGTTCTACTATCATGTATGCCTTGCTTACAGCACTTATCACAGCATACCTTAATAAAGGTAAACAAATAGGAGTTAGAATAATGGCCCTCTAATTTCATGTAATATAAGAACTAGCACTATGTTAGGATATTAGAGATAAAAGACTTTTACCATGTAAAATGAAGACTACAGCTACTGAGCACCTACCATATTTAAGGCATAAATGATACCCTCATGTACTTTGTAACCCTCAAATTAAAAGCACTGAATCAACAAAAGATGCACTATACATTACTGACGGGGTTTCTGAAAATCATTATTTCCTGTGGAAATTAATACTGCTAATGAACTGAGAGATAAAGGACTACAGGCAGTATTACACAATTCAGAAATCATTTCTTCTCAGTAAGCTTTATTAAGCCCCAGCCAGGGCTTTTAAGTCAACTGCAGCCTCATGGGATTCAAATAGGGCTGTGCAGTCATCAGCACAGACCAGGCTTTGAAACCTGGGAAATGTGTAAACCACACCCTCTCATGAAAGGAGGCACCTAAGGGTGCCCAGACTCCCAGGAACCACACCTCACTGAATGGGGCTATAAAGGTCTTGATGTAACAGATGGAACACAGTCAAAACCCTCTTCAGAAACTACTTCCACATTTTTACCAGTTTCATATCAGAGTTCAATTGCAAGTCATTTCCAATGACCCAGGAAAGCCATAAATGAGGTATAAACTATTATTCAAGATAGATCATGTATAATGGAAAGAATTATTAGAACTTTAATGCAACAGTATTTACTTCAACAAAAGCCAAGATAAAGGAAGTTCTTTTATGTTCAACCCACAACTCCCAATCATTTCTTTAACAAATATTTGCTCACTGAGAGCCTGTCATGTGGCAAAAACCACCTAAGTGCAAGGAATACAGTAGTAAACCAGAAATGTCCCTGCTTGTTTGCCGCTTATGTTCCATTCTGGGTGGGTGGTGCTTGTTTAGCTGCAAGCTACAGGAGATACAAGAGTAGGGCTCCCTTCTCTCTCTCCTCGTTCATTCCCAATCCACTAATGGCTGGGAAGCAAAGCATTCCTTGCACTAGGGATGGCTGTGCAACAGTTCTGGCTAATCACATATAGACAGAGCTAGGCTATTAATCTACGCTTTCAACAGACCCTGATCCTGGGAGCGGTTTTGTCTGAGTTTGATAGCATGATGCCTCTTAAACAGCTGAATTAACTAGAAACTTTCTAAGGAGAATAGCAACACCATTACATTAACCTCCTACCCCTCAATAAAGGAAGCCTCAAACCAAGACCCACAAGCAATTCTGGAAGAAAATAGGCCAAAGTCAGAAATGTCTTCAGGAAAAAGAATAAATACACAGTAAACATAAGGCCTATTAAGAATGGAGTTTGTCTTCAGCATGTCTCACAAGACCCTACAGGCTGCCTAGAAATTCCATTTCCCAACAGTTTATAAACTCTAACCAGTTAAAGTAGCAGAATAGTGGTATCCAAACAGGGGCCACACATTTCAAAGATACAAATGCCCTTGAGGTGCAGAGAAAATACTTCTACATCTATTTATTTTTAATACTACTCTTCTTAAAATTTATATTTGTTTTATAATGTCCATAATATTTTAGCACAGCAAGGTATATGTTTATACACACAGATATACATATACACATGCACAAATGTGTATATAGGTATGTATATATGTGTATGCATACATACATGAACACTTAGACAATTGTGTACAGATGGGATGCATGTCGAAAAAAGGTTGAACCTACTACAAAGAAACCACTGTTTTTTGCATTAGGCGATTTAAACACCTGAAACAGGTGGCATGTGCCCTTACAAAGAATCAAAACTATAATTCCTAAAATTACTTATTAGAAACTTCAGTACAGAGAGGACAGCATCCCAAAGCTATTCCTGAACTATGTGAATACCCACTGTTCAACAAGGAACCAAATGTGTTATCAAAAACACCTCCAGAAGACAGTGAAAGCAATTGTTTTGGTAACTTCACAGGATACTATGCCTTAAGCATTAGTCAGAACTTTTTTTAAAACTTCACATAATAATTTAACTCAGCATAATTTTTTATTCACCCAAGAGTTACTTTCCATAGTAACAATTTTTAACACTGGCTCTTTACCTAGATATTTTTACCTAAGTGTAATTGAATATACTACAAAACAGCCTATTTTGGAATGTTCTGATTTCTTGAACAAGTCAACTAAATGGGAATATCTCTCAGCAGGTTAAGCAAATATGCAGAAGTGAAAAATATGGAGTAATCTAATAGGTAGAGTTCAAGACACCCCATGTGGCTAAATGTTTATGAGTAAAACAGGAAGAGAAGTATATCAACTAACTAAAACAAAACCAGAAGAGATTGTGGTGCTCTTCCCTACTACCTGAAAGAAATTTAACATAAGAGAATACTAACCCAAAAAAATATGCTGAAAAAAGTCCAACAAGATTCTGATTTGTCCTACAATAACTGCAGTGTCTAAGGCCTCCAGAGGTCACAGGTCATACTGTGACCCTAGTTTCTCAAGTCAGTCATTGATTCAACAAATTTTCTTAATCATATGCAGAACAGAGTC
Source organism: Sapajus apella (assembly GCF_009761245.1). NCBI lineage: Eukaryota > Metazoa > Chordata > Mammalia > Primates > Cebidae > Sapajus > Sapajus apella. The sequence continues at coordinate 14,640,700 of NW_022436989.1, read as the reverse complement.
CTCGTTACTAGGTACACACTGAAAATGAACTCATTTATTACTCAGCATAAATTGGTCAATAGAACCAGCAAAGGATGTATGACACACTCTTTCAGGATATCCATGTGGAAAGGTGGAGATGCATGGGCTAGTTATAAGATACTAAGAGCATTAGTAGTTAACTGTAACCGAGAGTGTGACTCCTTATAAGCCTCAAGGGAAGCTTCCAGAGACACACTTCGTGTTGTTCAGCCAGTTTAACAATTTCATCAGTGGCTTAGGTAAAGATATAAAAGAGTCTGATCTATCGTACAGACAGCATTTCTTTGGGAGGACAGGTAAAGATGCCAAAGAATATAATCAAATTCCAAAAGCACGATGGAAAGAATCAGCTAACATAAGCAAAACACAGCGCAATAAATGTTAGGTTTTGCAGTGACATCAGTACAAGATGGGAAGACATGGCTCAATGGCAGCATGTGATTAAGGGCTCAAGGGGTTTTAGTGAACAGGAAACTCGTTGAGTCTGGCCACCAGAAAAGTGAATGCAAACTTGGCCTACATCAGTGCAAGCAACATGCAACCTATGACAGACACTCCAGCTCTACTCCACATGGGTCACGTTACACCAGGAGCCCAACTCTGACAGAGTAGCCGGAATACTTCTAGAGAAGGATTTGTTCAGTAGGCCACCAAGGCAGTAGAATTTGAATAAACAAGCAGAATTCAATGCGAATTCAATAGGCCAAAAAACTTTCTAGTACTCACAACCATTAAAAGGTGGAGATCCCCACCCCTTACTTGCAATGTTCAGGTATTACTGGAAGACCACTTACAGAGATTATATAAAAGGATCCAAATATCGAATAAGGGTTAGTTCAGCGGCTCAGTGATTTCCAAACTCTGGTCCTTAGTGAAGTTTTCACTGACCCATGGAAAAGAAAAAAGTGTCCATGTGGGGATAGTTATAAATCCATGAGTGGGGTAATTTTAACACAGATATTCTCTGGATAGGAAGAACTCTCCTTTAAGTCTGACAGCATAGGTATTCTTCCCTCACTTTTTTTTTTTTTGGTATAACAAACGTATTTTGATGAAATGCATTGACAATACGTAGTAACTGCTATTGTCAATTTTCAACACACTTATGTAATAACATTAAATGCTGACATATCTGACAATCCCTAATATTTGCTATATTTTTTTTAAATTTTACAGGTAGATGAAAAGAAATGGTACAGAAACAACATGATGAGACAATCTTTAAGGCCCTTTCTGGTCCAAAGATGCTATGATGACTACATTCGACTTGCTGCACATTTTCCACATTTTCTTCCTTCTTACCACCCAACTTGGCTATACAGTAATGGGGGGAAAATATACCAAGGAATTGGGCTGCACTAAATATGAAATCTCTCAAGAAGCAGAACCTCAACAGTGAGTCAAGATCTGGCTCTCTTCTACAACTGATGTTCTTTGGAAACAAAGTTTATTAATCAAGTTCAGAAAGGATCAAAATAATCTACGTCTAAAGTTGGGAGGCTTTTAAATTCCTATCACATGGTTATCACTCTTTTAAAAGGAGTCACAGCAAAATGCAACTGGAACAGAAAAAGCAATTTCTGAAGCATTGATTTCAAGGTAAACCAAGTAGCTGTGACCCTCATGCAAAGTATTCACATACAAACTTACCGTGGGCCAAGGCAAAGAAAAGACATAATCATGAAAAACATAAACTATCCCAATCAGACAGGCATTTTCATTATTCTAACACATTCATTTTAAACGTTAAAGAAACCCAAAATTTCGGTGCTGAAAGGGGTCATGAAAACACTTTCATCCAAATTAACTCGTGGCAGGTGGTAGAGGCAGGAAGCTCAAGGTTCCTATCTCTGCCTAAAGTTTCTTCTACTCTCATCCTGCAAGTGAATTAGGTACATTAACAGAAGTAAAAAACCTAGAACATGGGTTCACTATTCTCTAGGACTGTACTTTGTATTTCACTGAAGTTCAAAACAGGAAAAAAAAAAAAAAAAAAAAAAAGCAGAGCTCTTCAATTAACAATACCCCAAGTCTAAATTTTCTTCAATATAGCTTTAAAAGAATTTGTAATCCTAAACCACCACCATAAATTGATTACAAGTTCAAAAACTCAATGCCTTCCTCAACCTCAAAAAATAACCCTGCATTTATCAATTATGATTGGGGGTAAGGGGCTGTATCCACGTAAACACATAGTTCTTTCCAAAAGTATGCAAGAAACACAATCCCTTTTAAACTAGTCTTGATGCCTAAACACAGTGCTTTTAAACCATTTTCAATTACCAAACAATTGGTTTTTCAGGGTAGCTAGTATTTCCTTACTTTCAGAAATAGATAGACTGCTCACTTCAAAATGAATAACCCACTTCCCCTTTTGCCTCAGGTAAAAAAATCCTCCAGGTGGACAAGTGTTTACTAAGCTCAGGAATCAAGGAACCCTTTAATACACCATCCCAGTCTTGGAGGTGGGGGAGGGAGGGGAAACACCTTCCAAATCCATATTACACAGCTTTAACTATAGTAAGCATTATAGAAGCCAAATCATGATCTGATAATTCTCTTTTAAACTAAAAGTTACATTCCATACAATTAAAGCTCTTTGAGAAAATCTAAGATTTAAAAACATAAAAAGCATTTAATGAAAAACATATACTTAAAGCAACTGGTAAAATCTGTAGCCCATACTAAAAGCCAGACTCCACCCCCATACCTGTCATCTAGCTCTTGCTTTATTTTCCGGACCTGCTTACACTGCTTCTTATCCAAGTTCATTTCACCCCATCTATAGGTAGGAAGTGGGTACTGATCAAAGCTGTTTCTGATTTCATTTCCTACTTCCCAGATGTTTGCTCTGTGGTTTTTCTTTTTCCTTCAGCTATTTATGAATACACTCTAATTTAGAACAAATTCAGTATGTCTTATTTTAAGCTGGCCAAGGCACACAATAAATGAGCGCTATAAAGATAATTTCAAGATATTTATCCAGCATATAAATAAGTTTGCCTACCTAGGCAAGATTTGGACAGGCTGCCATAATCTTACTTTAAAATAAAAGTGCTTAAAAACATGAGCCTGCTGCTGCTGCTGCTGTTACTGCTTAAACTACGAGCTATTGTGCTTGTCATGAAAGGGCTTGTGCTTAGAAATGAAAAAATCAAATATCCTCTGGGGAGAAGATGTTCCTAACACAATCCCTGTTATGAATCATGCACATACTTCAATTGCATCTCTTCCCAAAATGGATCAATGGACTCTTTAGGAAGAATCAATGTGATTTATACCCAAAACTTAAGATTGCACTTTCTCATGAATAATACTCGCTTATAGCTCTTAAGCAGTGAAATTCAATCAAGCAGTAAACATCTTTTAAGTGAAAATGTTGTCTAAACAGGATTAGAAAACTAACAGAACTCTGAATTCTTTAAATAAGTCCAAACATCAAACAGGCATTCTTAAATGACAAAACTAAATACAGTAAACCCTGTTGTCTCTTGAAATTCAACTTTGGTAATGCCAAAATTAATAGGCCACCTCTCAATAACCGCAAAAATATTGGTATGTGTAGGTTTTCTAGGGAGGTAATAAAAAGCAACAGTTTGCGAGATTTTTTTTCTTCAATTACTAATTGTAACACTAGAAAAATTACAACCTAGGCTGCACACAGACGCAACTTAAATGGGCAGTTTACTAAATGCCTGTCATGAGAAAGCCATCTAGTGTTAATGTTTAGAATGGAAACTGCGGACAAAAGAGGCAAAGAAAAGAAAAATCTGTGCGACTATTTTGAACTTACTGAGCAAAGCCATAAGAACCACCAAGATTCCTTGAGGATTTTTTCCTTGTTTTTTTTTTTTTTTTTTTTTGGGGGGGGGGGGGGGGGAAGCCATCCTTGTCAAAACCCAGTCTAAATCTAACCAAAATCCAAAATGTCTATAATTTTATTTTAATCACATGTTTTGGTGAGCACAATTCCGTGACCAATGCACTTGATTTTTCCAATACTTAGGTCAGAGTCATCTTGGGCTGAATTAATTTAACTGAAGCAGGTTAATGATGACAAATATCTCCCAGAGGGGTAATGCCAAGTTATTCTCTCTTTCCGAGAAGCCTCGGCTCCCTCTTGTAGATGATGAGCCGAAATTGATTCTTTGGGTTTGCGGCACGGCAGGAAATTAATCTGTAGGTGCTCCTGGGGATATTCCCAGGACGTGGTCAAACTACCCTCACTGACACGGGAAGACCCGGAGAGGCCCAGGAGCTGACAAAGTGGGAAGAAAGGTCGCGCTGAGTGAGAAGGGCGCTCGCTGGCTGCTCGCGGTCTTACAAAGAAGGATCAGTCCCGGCGAGGGCGCGCGCTCGGGGCGCACCCCTTCCAGGGGAATTAGCTCCGCAGCAAGTTCGGCGTCAGCCAGCCCGGCGCGCCAGGGAAGCCGCGTTGGGCAACGGCAAGCCCTTCCGCGAGCGTTAGTCAGTGCGGAGTTCTGGGCACCTGGAGGAGATCCTCCTCAGTGCCTGTGTCGCCGAGACGGGAATAACCTTTCAACCGATCGATAACTTGGAGAGAACAAGCGGCGGCGGCTCCTCTCCCAGCCGGGTCCCGGGAGCGCGGGCGCATCTGCATCTGCGAGCCGAACCCCGCGCCGCGCCCCTCGCACCCCCGCGCCGCGCGCACCCCGCCGCCGTCAGCCCCCCGGAGGGCAGCCTTCCCCTCCGGGACAGATCCCGCGTGGCCCCAGCCATCCCAAGCCGACCCTCTCCACGCTGCCCGTCGGATTCCCCGACACATACCTCCGCAAGGCCGTCCGCCGGGACCTGCTACAGCCTGTGCGCGCCGGGCGGCGCGTACCGGGGCTGCCGCCTAGCCGCCCGCCGCTGCCCGGAGCTGCCCATCGGCCCGGACTCTCCCCGCGCCGGGCTCCGGCGGAGGCGGCCCGGACCCACCGGCTGCGGCTGGAGCTCTCGGCCTGCGCTCGGGCGGCCGGCGGGGGCGCGGCGCTCCTCCGCGTCCTCCTCCTCCTCTCGCTCCGCCGGCTCCTCCCGGGCTCCCCGTCTGCCGCGCCGGCTCCCGACGCCACCGCCCGCCCGCCCGGCGGCACCGCCTCCCGCCCGCTCGCGAGCTCCCATTGGCCACCGTCCGCAGGCCCCCTCGGTCGATCCCCGCGATTGGGCGAGGGCGCCGTCAGTCTCACCGCCCGCCGGGCTCCGGGCGCAGTCGGTGCGCTGTTCCCAGGCCCCGCGGTGCGCGGGAGCGCCGCGTCCGGGAGGGGCCCGGGCGCCCTTCAGAGGGAGGGGGCTGCGGGGCGCGGAATGCGCGGCGCTGGGCGAGCTCGAGGGCCGGGCAGCCTACCTGGACCCCGGCTTCTAGAGAGCCGTCGCTGTCGCCGTCGGGACTCGCTCTCGCCCCTCTGAGGAGTAAGTTAAAAACCCCAAGTCTGGCTCCGAGCCGCCCCCTGGCGCAGGCACGACCCCACCCGGCCGTCCCGTGGCCCAACTTGGAACAGACGCGGCGGCTGGGCGTTCGGATCCCTGAGCCTCGGCCGCTGGGGCTGCACACACAGCCCAGGACGCCGCAGAATCGCCGAGGCCCCGCGAACGCCCAAACGGCCGCATCTGGAAGTGACCCCACCTGGAGAAGACAGCGCGAGGAAGCGAGACCCTGCAGTGTGCCAGCCCCCGGAGGGCGACCCTGGCCTCGGGGCTCGGAGGGTGGGGAAGCACGGAGAAACACGCAGGCAGTAAAATGTTAGGAGGACAGGGGGTGCCAGCGTGCAGGAAATGCTGCTAACAGACCTTCAGGAGCCAGGAGGGAAACGGAGAGACCAGGAGTTCCAGGCACCCGCGTCTCAGCCGGGTCCGTTCACCCCTTCCTCCCCGCCCTCCAGGCACGGCTGAAATGTCTTGGATCTTTATTTCGACGAGGAAGAATTGAACTTTTTATACCCAAGTTTTCTCCTTTCTTAGAAATGTTGACTCACCTGTGAGGAAGCATTACTTGAAACTATTAGTGTAAATTGCTTGACATTTGAATTAGATGCTGAAACATTAAAGGGTCTCAGAAGAATCTTTTAAGCTAGATAGGAATTCATGCTGCCTAAATGGACGGCAGCAGTCATCTATACGCAGGAATAATAAAGCAGGTGTAGGCAGCCTCTAACTTACTTAGCTTCCAGCCACACCGTAGGCTTTCCTGAGCAGGCTTTTTTTTTGTCAGAGTTCCAAGCTGAGTTCCCAGAGACTGGATTGGGGCTTTCAGACAGACTTCTTCCTGAAGAGAGAATGTTATCTCTACTTCCCTATCAGAAACACTTCCCTAGAACACAGCCCTGTTAAAAGTTAAATAGAGGCGGTCCCTCCCACACTATCTTTCTTTGTGATCTAAAGCATAACTCTTTTAAAATTATAGGTACAATCTATGGGACTAGGTATAACTAAACAGGTCAAAAAGCGCTCCTGTGACATAATACAGTTCCCAAGCTCCAGGTTTTGATGGGTTTCCCAACTGTCACCCCATTATCAGCATGTACAAGATTGCCATGTATTCATTTAATAGACATTTATGAAGCTCTTCTGATGTTGCAGACCATGCTAGGTGCTGGAAATATAAAATGCACAGGACATAAGGCTCTGCTCTTCTAGAGCTCACCATCTCACAGGTATATCTTCATACGCTATAGATACTCTGCAAGAGATAACATATCTCCTGTGTACTCAACAAAACCTTACAGGAGGAGCAGCCTTGAAGGAACTTTTCCTGGGAGTGCCTAGGAAGGACACATTCACATTTCAGATTATTGGGTGTTTCATTGTCTGTAAGGGCCTTGAGGAGAAGAACCACATGTCCCTCAGCATTTTGATCCCTAAGGCACAAATCCACTGCAGCACATAGCAGATTCTGGGTCAGCGGGTTGTCATTGACTGAGTCTTGCTGCTGCAGCTGCAAGTGTCCAGTGTCTAATAGATGAAGAGGAACCCGCCCCTTTGATGTGTTCCTTAATATCCAATACGTAATGATCATGTGTGGAAATCTGACCATTCTTCAATGACGATGTTAGCCACAATTCTCACCCTTGCACTTTCCAATCCCACTTCTTGTGCTTTGCAAACTAAAATTGAAATATCCTAAGCCCCACTACCAAAGTTGGCAGTATTTTTTTAAATGCCTGTAATTGATTGTGCAGGGTAAACATTTGTGTACATTTATGAAGGTCCGTGGGAGTTCCTGACTTTCCCAGAACTCCAGGTCACATGAGGCTGGCCTTCATCAGAAGGTGCCTGCCTTCAGCAAACAGATCCTGAGTGAGCCTGAGATTTTATGCGTGAGCCCTTCCTTGCTAGTCTTCCTAGCAGCAGCCCTCTTGTTTCTTGCCTTTTTAGGTAAAGGCAAACAGCTTTAAACATAGCGCAGAGACAGTGGAATTGCAGCACCTGTGAAGATATCAGTGCATCATTTTGGCCTCAGGACATCTTACTGAAAATAATTATTTCTATATTAAACCTGTACATTTTGCTGAAATTTTAAAGAAAAATATCAATGGTGAATTATAAAATTGTATTTGCCTAAAGGCTAGTGTGAACTTACCGCTTTCACCTTCCCCCAGGCCAAAATTTTCCCTCCTCTGTTGCCCAAGCCTCACTTTCCCTCAAAACTCTTCTTTCTTTTGTGAATTTCATCATGTTGTAGGAGTTCCTAAAGAAACAAACTCAAGGGATTAATTCTTTTTACAATCTTGATTCAGCACGTCACTCCTGAAATAATTCCAACATCAGTCTTACCTATTTTTCTCTAAATGTAAAGAGAGATGGAGTTCAAAGACATACCAACTGCCTACCCTGTTCCAAGGTTTTGAACTTCTTGGCTGACCTTGCCTGGTACTTCTAGCGATTTACCTTTGAATTTAGCAAAACAGGGTTTTATTTTCTTGACATACTGCAGCAAGATTCTACTTATAGACGATATGCGTACACTGTAATAAACCTGAATGCCTAAGTTAAATAAGAGTTTATACCCCTACCCTTATTTCTTCCTTCCTTTTTCTGTTACTAACCATCTTTTAAAAAGTATTTATTTTATATCAAATGAATATGTATAATTTGCAACAAATAGGCCTTGAATGTGTATTACATTCAGGGTATTATATTAGACTCTAAGGACCCAAAGGGCAATATTTATTAGAGTATATGAATTTTATGACAAGGAGCAGAACTTGAGAGCAGATGCTCAGGATCACCAATGAGTGGCGCCCACAGGGAGAGCAGGAGAGCCAGCCATCTGGCTTGGGCCAACCAGCAAAGGCCTCACCAAGGATGTGAAACTGGCCAGGCAAGGAGGAGAGAAGAGAGCGCTATCCCTGGCAGGAGGAAGCATGGTGGGTGAAGACACAGGAGCCGACTGTGCAAGGCATGTTTAGGAAACAGCCGTGCCCACTGGCCAAGCACAGGCTTAGTCACTTGTACAACAAACACGTACATGGTACTTCATCCACGCCAGGTTCTGTTTTCTTCTTAGAGGGAAGTCCTCACAGACAGAAAAGCATATGGGCACTGCTTCAACTTTTTTTTTTTTTTAAAGGAAACGTCTTACAAAAGAAACATGTTTGAATATGGTCTTGCGAAGTAAAATAAGAAATGCCAAGTCCTGCAATTTTAAAAGAAATGGTTCAGCTGCAGCTGAGAAAGCTGGGTTACTGGCTTTCACGTACCACCAGTCATGATAAAAAACAAAGCACATGTTTAACTTAAAATGAAAACCACTAGAATAACATAAAACCAATAGAATAACATGAATGATGTGCTAAATACCCTACACTGTCTGTAATAGCGTTAGAAGAAACCTATCTAATTTAAAAGTCTCAGTTCTGTGGATATCTACAGAGGCCTACTCTGTGTTCAGTTCTGTTCTGGGGAGGATTATTACAGACAAATAATGAGACAATCCTCAAGGAAAATAAGAGTGCCTAGCTGGGAGTTTTACATAGGAAGCAATGTTCAGATTAGTGCAAAGATGATACATTTAAAATGCCAACTTGAATTTAATGTTGTATAGATGTGTGACACCAAGAGCAGGAATGACCAATCTTGGATGGCATGATCAAGGATCACTGACAAATATCCTTCAGAAGGGAAAAGTTTCTTGTGTTCTTCATCATATGTTTCACAAATTTAAAATCCTGTGTGTTTGTCTTTGCTGCAATGTGCCCAATCCAACGTATCTCCAAGAATCTTCTAAGACAGGTGAGTTATTTATTTTCTGATGATTCAAACTCTTGGCCATAGCTATTTTACATTTTATACCCCTTATTATCTCTTTCACTTTCTCTAGTCTCAGGCCCACAGATTAACAACTTGTACCAACCTTATCACTATGAGAGGTGCCTTCTGCCTCTTGCCTCACCTTGGAAAGAAAGAAAGGGGAGAGGGAGGGAGGGAAGGAAAAGAAAAGAGAGATTAAAGGAAGGAAGGAGAAGAGGGAAGGAGAGGGAGAGGAGAGAGGGAGGGAAGAAGAGAGGGAGGAAGGAAGGAAAAAAAGAAAAACGGAAGATGGAGGGAGAGAGGGAAGATGGAACAAAGAAAGGAAGAAAGAGCCTAAACTGTAGTTCAAAAGCATCTTCTGCTTTTGCCCTTTCTCTGATATCTCAAACAGAGGATTTTTCTAGAAGCCCACCTACTTTGGTATCAGACAACCATGGCTCTGAATCTGGTCTAGAAGTTTATTAGATACGTAACTATAAGAAAATTACATCTCAAAGTAACATCTTCCTTATCTAAAGATGGGCTAATAAACCCTCCAGGGCCATGATGATGATGCCGTCCGATCTGTCCATACAGTTGCTGGCATAGCCTGAGTGCTGACGACACAGTACATCACCAGTGTTTGCCACTTGCTCCTACCCTTCAAGGAGGAGACGGAAACTTTATATCCAGCACCTCACACACAACCTGGCAAAGGACAAGGGCTTGATGGATACCTGATGAATGAATAGGGAGTGGGTGGATGCATTGCACTCAGAGAAAGTACTGTGTTGATTTTTCTATTTTCTTCCATAGCATATTTAAAGTTTATATCTTAATCTTCCAAATTATATTTCTACTTGGGACATAAAGGATCCTTTAAACGAGTGTTTTTGGTTCTACTTCTATGAAATAGCAGTAATAATGACACAGCTGAATTGATCTACGGGGCATCTGCTATTCTACACCACTAGATGGCGTCTATCAATAGTAATGCTCAAAAGCATCGCACATACTCTGCCGAGTAATAAATCTAAGGAAGTCAATACACACATGTACCCCAAAACCTAAAATGCAATAAAATAAATAAATGGGAAAAAAAGAAGTCAATACAGAAAAGGCATATACAACATACACATATATGTATAAGGATTTAAATTTTGCATTTGATCTCTTTTTAATATTGGCTATGAATCTAGGGCTGCCTATAATTTGGCAAACCACTTGCTTTCATCACTTGTTACAATTAGTTTAACAGTCTTCTGTAATAACAGTTTAAGTTGTTAATTCAACTCTAAGCAGCCTCAATGTGTAAGACATTTCACAGTACCTGGTGACTACTTCCAAGTTTTTGGCACTGCTGGTGGAAAAACCCAACCCCTGGGGGAAAAAAAATCTAGCGAAAGTTGAAAGCAATACGGAGAAAATTAAAAAGCAGAGAAACTGTTCTGCCTGCCTTCATCATTCATTCATTCATTTATTCATTTAACAGCTAGGGACTGGGCACCCAGTATTAAATACTTTGGAGGATGTGCTTGCTGTCTCATAAATAAAAACTGTCAGAACACTGAGAGAAAAATGTTTATGATATTTAAATCACATAAGGGGACAGATTTTTATTTTAAAAATTAGGAGTTATAAGGGAGAAATGGAGATAAATTTGAAATGTTCTATCAAGACTATGCAGTTCCTGCTTTCCAGGTCCCAGGTGGATTAGCAAGGCCACATGTCCTCGTTCTAACATCTGATTGCAAAATAGCTGCACTTGAGATTTCCTGGGGAGAGACCTAAGTGGAAAGGGAATTGAGGGAGAGAGATGGGAATGAAGGGGAGCAGAGGAGCAGTGTAAGAAGGCAATCAAAGAGAAACATGAGAAGAGTGGCCAAGGGTTAGGAAGGTAAATCCTACCCATGAAATCTGAAAATTAAATCTTTGAAAATGCTTTGATGTGGAAAGAGTAAGCTCATACTGTATTTTAAGATTGTAGGAGAAAGGAAGGAGAAAAGAACCATAAAAGGAAACTGAAACACCTTAGCTCACCTAATTCCAGTGTTTCCAGAAATTGTAAAATCAGGTGTCAAAGTTGCAAAAATGAACTCTGACTACTATAAAATTGTACTTATTTCCAGAAAGGCAGCAAGTGACTAAGTGTAGAACCTGTGGCAGACACCATTTTCATCCACCTACAAAACACAGCAACAACAAAGGTCGTCAACATGTGACACTATTGCCTACAACTCAATAACCTAAAGCCAAATCTATCAAATTTTCCCAAAGGCTGGTGACTCTTGCTAATCATGACTTTTGTGATACAGATGTTGCCACTCTGCTAAATACTAGACCCAAGAACGTCTTCTCTTGGATTCTTCTCTTTCTCTGCCTTCCATAATCGAACAAGAATGGTTCTGGTTTCCTCTGATGATCTCCCACACCAGCGCCGCCATCCTCCATAGTTGCTTTTGTACGTGAGTGTGGACAACTCTCCTAAATGAGCTCTTTATGTTCCTCCCCCGGCTTCTAAACAAATAGTCCCCAACCTTTTTGGCACCAGGAACTGGTTGGGCGGAATGGTTTTGGGAAGAAACTGTTCCACCTAAGGTCATCAGATATCAGTTGGATTCTCCCTAAGGTGCACACAACGTAGATCCCTCCCACGTGCACTTCACAATAGGGTTCATGCTCCTTTGAAAGTCTAATGCCACTGTTGATCTGATCGGAGGCAGGGCTCAGGCAGTAATGCCAGTGATGGGGAGCAGCTGTAAATACAGTTGAAGCTTCGCTTGCTAGCCAGCCACTCACCTCCTGCTGTGCCACCTTGTTCCTAACAGGCCACAGACTGGGGGCTGGAGACCCCTGTTCCAAACCACCAGACACACAGTCCCTTAAGCACATAGATTTCAAGTTCACAATTCTTCTGGGCTTCCCATTGCCTACTGAATAATGTCAACATTCTCCTCACCTTCCTAACATTTATACCTTTCATAGACTGGAAGGTATAACCTTAGCTTCCTGGATAGAGCTCTCAGCAGTTTTGACCACTGCAGAGCACTTTCTCCTTCATGGAACATCCACCTTCCTTTGCCCTATTGTGCCACCTTCTCCTGGACTCCGTCCTTCCTCTCTGACATCTCTCTGCCTCTGAAACTCCTGTTCTACCACCTTCACATCCTCCTACCCTTCACCTGCTCCCGAGCAAATCTTATCTTTTCCAATGTTTACAACTACAATCCTTGTGCTGGAACCCATGAACCAATATAGAAAGGCTAGGAACGTATAGTCAGCTCCCAGGAACCTAAGCATGCAGATAGATACAGATATAGATATATATCAGACTTTGACATTGCAAAAATGAACTCTGATTACTATTATAGATATAGGTACGTATATCAGATGTTGACATTGCAAAAATGGACTCTAACTACTATGAAATTATACTTCTCAGTCAGCATGTCCACATGGATGCCTCAAAGGTAGCTCAGCCTCAGTACGCCTCAACCCAATATATCAAGAAACGGAACTCTCCAAACTCCTTTTCCGGTGATCCCTATTTCAGTAATAGCATCACCATCCATTTACTTGTCGCGTCCAAAGCTGGGGCTTCTCCTCAACTCCTGCTTCTCCCTCATGCTTTAATTCCGTCAATGACCAGTCCTCTATCCCTACCTCCTAGATCTACCTTGCATGTATCTACTTCTCCTCATCCTACTGCACCATCATGTCTTGCCAGGCTAACAGCAACAGCCTGTCGGTCTTCCTGTCTTCTCTCCAGCTCTTCTCCAATTCCTCTGCCCTACCGTAGGCTTTCATACACACAAATCAGATCACCTTCCTTCCTTGTTTTAAAACTCTCAGAGGCTTCCCATTGCCCTCAAGAGAAAAATTCCTTAACCTGGCCCTGTCTGCCCTTTCCAGCCACCTGCCTTGCTCCCTGTTCGCCGGTAATACCAAACACTTTCACCTCTTAGCCTCCACACAGACTTGTGCCAACAGTTTCCTTCTCCACCTGCTTCTGTCTTGCTAACGCCTCTTCATCCTTCAGGTCTCAAATGGCTCTCCCTCAGGAAGATCCTTCTTGAGCCCTGTACTAGACCAGTTCACCCCCCTACCTTCTTGTCCGGGTTTGGATCATAAGCCCAGAAGATACATTCCTGAACATCGTAGTCCAGAATGTCCAAACCCTGAAAGATTAAAATCTCTAAAGTCTAAAATCCCCAAAATCCTAATCATAAGATAGCTGCATCATGTTAAAGACTGTCACTGTGCAATTGCCCATAATCTAGCCCTGCAATATGCTTTTTCATATGTTGAATCTTCTTTTTAGGTTTTCTTTCTTTTTCTTTTTTAAGTTTTTTTTTTGTGTTTCATTTTTTACTATTGCAAATTGTCAGCATTATGGATTTTTTGTTTTTGTTTTCGTTTTTGAGATGGAGTCTCGCTCTGTCACCAGGCTGGAGTGCAGTAGCACGATCTCAGCTCACTCACTGCAATCTCCGCCTCCCTGGTTGAAGGGATTCTTCTGCTTAGCCTCCCAAGTAGTGCGGATTACAGGTGCACGCCACCGCACCCAGCTATTTTTGTTTTTTAGTAGAGATGGGGTTTCACCACGTTGGCCAGGATGGTCTGGATCTCCTGACCTGGTGATCCACCTGCCTCAACCTCCCAAAGTGCTGGGATGATATGCGTGAGCCACCACACCTGGCCAGTATTATGTTTTACAATACACTATGCTATGTATTTCATCGTTATGTCATTTCCAATACCAGAGATATAAATCCTGTGAAATGTTTTAGAGAATTATAATTTCTTCTACACATTTTTTTTACAAATTTTACAAATTTGAGCTCACAAGAGTACACTATGAGAATCTTGACTTTGTGTATAAGCATTGTGCATGTATGTGAAAACATTGAAACTTCCTCAGAAAATGAAGAGAAGTCATTATTGTACATCTTCTTTAAGAAAGATAAAATGGCCGGGCGCGGTGGCTCAAGCCTGTAATCCCAGCACTTTGGGAGGCCGAGGCGGGTGGATCACGAGGTCAAGAGATCGAGACCATCCTGGTCAACATGGTGAAACCCCGTCTCTACTAAAAATACAAAACATTAGCTGGGCATGGTGGCACGTGCCTGTAATCCCAGCTACTCAGGAGGCTGAGGCAGGAGAATTGCCTGAACCCAGGAGGTGGAGGTTGCGGTGAGCCGAGATCGCGCCATTGCACTCCAGCCTGGGTAACAAGAGCAGAACTCCGTCTCAAAAAAAAAAAAAGGAAAGATAAAATGTCTCAAGATCTCAGTTCTTTGGGCAACTGCGTATGCAGTGGTAATCAGTGTTTGATTGATCATCTCAAAAGGCAAATGTTCTTCACGGTATTTCAGATGACTAAAGTGGGTGCACACAATTGCCAATCACAGTGGCATGGCTTTCTACACATCCCCCTTTTACCTATTTCTTTATGAATATGGTTCATCTTCTCATAACTGTTATATCCATGTGACTGTCATTAATATACCTGAGTATATATGCTTGCAAAAATATGTGTTATTATTGCCTTTTTCATTGTGTAAAGTGGCCTGTGAGGTGTTCTGTCATGTGTTTATATGTTTCTCAAATGAAACCCCTTTGAAAAGTGTAAATAAAGATATTTTAAAGAATTTATTATTTTTTTCCATAATTATATTTTGGGAATTTTGATCTCTTGGAATTTCGATATTTAGGATTATGGCATCCAGGATTGTGTCTTTTGGAACTCTGACCAGTTGTCCTTTTACGGCATTTTGAACTGTCCCTCTCAAATTTCATCGTACTTTCTTACGTATGGCCTCTGTCTTTCCCACAAGAATGTAGTCTGTGAAGCCAGGGCCTTGACTTCCTCTTCCATGAAACATTCCTTCACAACCCAATCTACCTGTGAGCCTCCCAGTAGGCCTTGCCAGTGATCCCAACATGAGTCCCAGACAGGCCTCTGCTGGTGCATCTGGTGAATGAGGAGATGAGCCCAGCAGAGGTTCATCACTTCTGCTAAGGCACTAATGTCCCATCAGAGAAACAATTCATCCTAGGAGAAAACACACATTTGGCCACTTCTAGAATCTTATATCATCATGAAGGCGGCCTCCAAGATAAATCAATATAAGTGATAAGCATCATTTTGTCCTAAAAATGACAACCATTTTGTCCTGAAAATGATGTCTATCACTCATAATGATTTCTCCTGGAGCCCATCTCCATGTCCCCATAGCAGTATTATAGGGAGAAATTGGGCTATACTCTAAAATTGTATATTAAAATTCAGTGTGGTCCTAGGACACAAGCCAATTGCATTCTTTTTCTATTATAATGTTACCCAAAAGAGAAAGACTGTACCCAGATTCAGCACAGACCTCCAAGCAGCACTGGCATATCTGTAGCAATGTCCTGCACAAGGTGCCAGAAGCGACAGCAGGGCCCATCATGAGATGGAGGAAGGGAGGGAGAGGATGCAGGAGGTTCATGGAAGTGGAGGTCATGGTATTCAGCAGGCATGGCTTTACCCAGAAAAGCAAGAAGCTGCAGCCCCAGCACCAGCTGCAGTGTCCCTGCTTGAAGCCATAGAGCTACCAGTAAATTCAATTCTGTGCAGGCACTCATCCCCTGAAGACGCCCAGACATGTGTTAGAGAGAGAATGATTCTGCAGAGATTTGGTTTTCTGTATTAGCAGATGGGGCAAGAGCCAAAGAAAAACAAGGGATTACCCTGAACATGGCCCCTTCTGCACCTGAGGCCAGTCTAAGGAATCTCTGTTGGCATACAAATAGACTGTGCGTGTCACTGAGCTTTACAGATACGATCTCAAATGCTTATTACTGTGATAGGTACAATCTATGTCTTGTTTCTCTAACCACACTTGATAAGTGACGGAGATAAGTCTGTCTGAGCACCTTGGCCACTGTTCAAGGACCTTTGAGGAATGGCACGGGCACATGATATTATTTTGAGAGTACAGCACAGAGGGAAAAATTATTCATCAGTTTTTACCCCTCCAAGGGTGTAAAACTTGGGAAATGCAAATGGCTTTTGTCTTTCAAGGACACGGAGCCAGAACCCCAATTTCTTGATAATCTTGCTGTGTAAACATACTCATTTCACCTTTACATCTATTCTCTCCATTATCTACCCACCTCTTTCCCAGAGGAAATTAGAGAGGAAGGGTGTGAAGAGTGAGTGTTGAAGGGATATGTGGGCAAGTAATTATGATAAAGTGGCCTCTCTCTCCAGCAACGTTCTAATAACAAAAAGCAATTGCTTTAGGGTCACCTACTATGTTCATTATCCACGCCTTTTCTCCATGCAATAGCACAAGTCATCAATAATGGAATATGATTCTTTCCTCCCAAAAGACAAGTGATGTGAAATAAACCACCAAGTAACGTAGTCTCAGACAAGATTTTTTATGTCCCTGTGCTGTTCAGGACTGTTTCTCATGGCCTAGTAATTACCCACCAAGGACCAGCTCTGTAGCCTGCATTCCACAGGAACAGAGTAACACCTACCACATCCAACAGCCACAGTAATCCATCAAGTGCCCTAACCATGGCGCCTGACCATTTATTACCATACCTTCCATTGACAATCACTCCCTAAATTCCCTGACTGAAGCCTGCCTAAGTGGAAAAAAAAAAATGGTAGCTATGTCTGTGTCTACCTGTGATATTATTTTATATACATATATATGTGTGTGTGTGTATATATATATACAGGTTTTTGTCCACAGTTTCTGATGCATAACTTCCATAGCCCTTGTTACAATCAACGGAATCTCTCTTTGACCTTCTCCTGCCCTCCTTTTACTTGCCCAAGGAAGGACTCTAATCTGACTGTGATTCATAAGACCCTCATCCAGAGGGTGTCCTGTTCCATACCCTGGGGAAAGGAATGCTGCCGAGAGGCCAAAAAGAATCTGAACAGACAGGCCTTGCTGGGTTTAGACCACACCCTTTTTATCCAATCACATTTCTGCATGGTTGTCAATCCAACGAATGCCTATACAACGAAGTCTGCATACAAGGCCCGTGAGGACAGGGTTCGGGATCTTCCAGATAGCTAACGTGAAGATTCCTGAGGGCAGCGCACCCAGAGAGGGCAGGGAAGCTCCACACTCCTTCCCATATGCCTTTCCCTATGCATCACTTCATCTGTATCCTCTGTTATATCCTTTATAATAAACTAGAAAATGTAAATATTTCCCTGAGTTCTGTGAGCTGCTTTAGCAAATTAATCAAACTCAAAGAGGGGTTCTTGGGCACCCCAACTTGAAGCCGGTTGATCAGAAGTTCTGGATGCCTGGACTTGAAACTGATGTCTGAAGAGTTGGGATGAATTTTGGGAACAGAGGCCCCAATCTGTGTGACCTGATGCTATTTCCAGATAGATAGTGTCAGAATTGAATTGGAGGACACCCTGTTGGTGTCTGCTGGAGAACTGATTTCAAGAACTGTTGGAGCGGGTGGAAATCCCCACATATTTTGGGGGATCACAGAAGTCTTCTATGTTTAGTGCTATTGTGTTGGTGTTCAAGCAGAGGAAAAACAGTTTGTTTTCCCTAACACTGTCTATATACAAATCAGTGATACCCTTCCAACAGGAGGTCCCTATTAGCTCAAAGAATGTGCCACATGACATTTCACTGGCTCTTGTTTTGATCCTTTCATGCTTTCAGTGGCTTACCACTAGAGGGGACATATACAGACAAGATGAGACAACATACAATTATCATCTTTAGTATTACCACTTGGAAAACTGACTAGCAGTCATGTGGAACAATAAAATCAAATTTGCTGGCACTTTATTCCCAATTCATGGGCATAAAGAAAGGATGTAGTGGAGGGGGCAGGTCATTGTGTACTGGGGAAAGACACCAAAGAGGAAAATGTGTCTGTATTGATTGTAAACATAGAGTTAAAGCACTGGGCTCATTCACTCCGAACATTGTTTTCTTTCTCTCCAGTAAAGAAATGTTAGTAATGTTGATTTTGTACATGTTATTTCAAGATCAGAGAATCTCTCCTTAGCATTGCCACTTAACAAACATGTATCTATTGAGCACCTACTGTGTGCTGGGCACCCTCCTGGTGGGAGAGGGGCTCCTGTGGCTTAGGTCTATCTCATAGGTGAAACTGGCTTATATCCGGTTTAAAGCTGAAAAGCCCCCAAGAGTGTAGGGCAGGTGACAGGTGTATTAGTCCGTTTTCATGCTGCTGATAAAGACATAAAAAGACTGAGAAGAAAAAGAAGTTTAATTGGACTTACAGTTTCACATGCCTGGGACAGCCTCAGAATCATGGCAGGAGGTGAAAGGCATTTCTAACGGTGGTGGTAGCAAGAGAAAATGAGGAAGATGCAAAAGCGGAAACCCTGATACACCAGTCAGATCTCATGAGACTTATTCACTGCCTTGAGAATAGTATGTGGGAAACTGCCCCATGATGCAAATTATCCCACCAGCTCCCTCCCACCACACGTGGGAATGACGGGAGTACAATTCAAGATGAGATTTGGGTGGACACACAGAGCCAAACCATGTCAACAAGGGTGGAAAACAAGTGGAAGATAAATGCCCATTCATTCACCTTTTCATTCCTTCATCCATCCATCTATCCATTTATCCATTCATCCGTCCCTCCATCCATCCATCTATTCATCCATCCATCTATCCACTTATCAAATTTTCTTTGTGTGCTACTATATGCGAAGCACAGTGGTAGGCACTGCAGTTGCAAAGATGTATTGAACTCCGTCTCTAGTGTAAGAGACAAACGAGAAGACAATTTAAAAAAAAAATGGAAAAAGGACTTGAACCTACTCCAGCAGCCAGGAAAGGATACAATGCTAAGGTCAGCCCCAAAGAATGCCAGGCATTGGCCAGTGGGAAAGAGGCTGAGTTTGGATTGGATTAAAATGCCTTTTCCAGGTACTTTGTAGCTGACACTTTTCTCTAATTTTCACCCATTCCCCACCTCTTCACACCCTGCAGCTAATTCTGATAAAAGCAGTATTTTCCTGTATCTTAACAACTTTTCCATTGGCCTTAGCCAAAAGTTATAGTGTATTAAGATTGTTTTTGAAGCAAATATGGTAAAATAGCTTCCAGTTTAGAGACAATGCAAAAAAGATTATCTATTCTTTAAGACCAAGTTTCCTGATAAGATAGATGTATACGTAAGTACTCATGTACTACCTAAGATTTTAAGCTGGACTTTTTACTTTAAATTGTTGCTTTGCCAAGTTTTTT
Organism: Sapajus apella; assembly: GCF_009761245.1. Lineage (NCBI taxonomy): Eukaryota > Metazoa > Chordata > Mammalia > Primates > Cebidae > Sapajus > Sapajus apella. The sequence continues at coordinate 14,621,183 of NW_022436989.1, read as the reverse complement.
CTTTTTGTTTTATCATTTCCTTCATATTTACATTCTAGCTGCAAGGGTAAGCAAGAAAGACCAAATTTAATTAACAGATATGAGGAAATATGAAAAAATTTAAATCTCTGAGTACCACACAATCCCATCTATGTGACATGGGCATAATTTTCCATCCTCCTTAAATTCTTAAATATAGTGTGATCCACTCAGTAATTTTAATGTAAATGAGTATTTTCATATTGAAAAAACAACCTTAGCACAATCTTCTGTTCTTGAAATGTTTAGTCAGCATTTATACTGAGTTGTAGAACTGAATAGGGAAATTCTATTTTAGCTTGAAAGAATACAGATTTTATTTCTACTTTTGTGTGCAGAATCTAGTGTTGGGTACCTACAGAAGTTTAACCTGCTTTTCCACTCTTCTGAAGAAGAACATAAACTTAGCTAACTAAGCCTTTTTGACTCTTTCCAAAGAGCCAAAGGAAATAAGACGTGGTGTTAAAATAACATGCCGCGAGGGCCGGGCGCGGTGGCTCACGCCTGTAATCCCAGCACTTTGGGAGGCTGAGGCGGGTGGATCACGAGGTCAAGAGATCGAGACCATCCTGGTCAACATGGTGAAACCCCGTCACTACTAAAACTACAAAAAATTAGCTGGGCATGGTGGCGCGTGCCTGTAATCCCAGCTACTCAGGAGGCTGAGGCAGGAGAATTGCCTGAACCCAGGAGGCGGAGGTTGCGGTGAGCCGAGATCGCGCCATTGCACTCCAGCCTGGGTAACAAGAGCGAAACTCTGTCTCAAAAATTAAATTAAATTCAAATAAATTAAATTAAATTAAAAAAAATAACATGCCGCATTACTTTTTGTAGCTGCTGTAAAAAAAATTTATTCCATTTATAAGTAGGGAAATGGATAAGGATAATTAAAAGGACAGCAAAATGCAAGGAAAGGGACTAAAATCTAGCTCCTAGCCTGGGAATAGTTTGGACACACAGAGAATACGATAATATTATTCATCTTTATTGCAACCTAGTGATTCACCTGTGACCATTTCATCACTCCCATGACTATTGCTCTTCGTGACAGAATGTTCATCATTCAGGTAAGACAGGTTCTACCATCAAAAAGTTGACAGTTGAGACTCTCCTACATGCAGTCTTGAAGTTGTCTCTAAGGGAAGATAAAGCCATTAAGTTGATCTTACATGTTAACCGTATTTGCCAGGTTATGCAATTTCTTCTTTAATTAAACTGGGAGCCAGGTGGTCTGGGGTCTAGCCTGGCTCTGCAACAGACAAGCTATGGGATTTAGGGACCTCACTTGATCACTGAGCACCTCAATTTGTTTGGCTGCCAACTATGGAAAGGGAATTAATAACCTCTAAGATCCCTCCTGGCTCTTAGGATGTAAGAATTTATAATGAATGGATGGAAGGATGCAATCCTTCAAGGTTGGCAGGAGCCACTCTTCTAGAGAGGGTTCTGCTCAATTATAGAAGGGGAATATTTCTGAATTTTCAGGCAATACCGCTTTCTAAATACAATTTGTTGTGCATCTGTGTTTGTTCTGATAAAAGGCTGTTTTAGACAGAATGTTTCTTCTTAAAACTAACGACCAAAGAGTTGTTCACCTCCTTGCCTCCTTACTGTTTTCTATGAATTAAGGTAATTGAAGCTACAAAGTTATCATTTTTATTTCATTTTAAAGGTTAGTTGAGTAGAGTAGAAATAATTTCTAAGCAATAGAGTCATAGATCATAGAATCTGAAAGTTTAAAAGAAAACTACAAAGGTTTCCAAGTTTCTCCTGCAATAATTCAAAATCAACAGGAACCTTTGTTGTTTTAAAGCTATTTTAATTAAAAGTTACTTTAATTGGATTTTTTAGGCCTTCAATAGTTTTGATATCCAATGTGTCTGAACTGGGGCACAGGCACAGGTTGATGAAAGTGAAGGTTAAATAAATTTGTGGGCCTTCTTTAAGTTGGTATAAAATATTGTTAAAATTACAGAATTATGGGCTGGGTAGTGGCTCATGCCTATAATCCCAGCACTTTGGGAGTCTGTGGCAGGAGGACTGCTTGAGCTCAGGAGTTTAATACCAGCCTAGGCAACATGGAGAGTCGAGCCCAGGGAATATAGCTACCAAAAAAAAAAACAGTTATAGGATTATGAGTTATAGATATATGGTAGACAGTTTACTAGTTTATAAAAAATATTGGTCATATAATTATTTGTATATGTAATTTAATAATAATTAGTACTTGTGAAACTATACTATTACTAAAACTTTTGTAATGGATGCTATTCATGTTATAGAAATAATGTATCTTATCATTAGATAATTTTAATATTTTTATCTATTAAACTTATAAAGCTAAGTGGTAGTTCACTGAAATTTCTGTAAACACGCATTATTTATTTGATAGCTTGTCTTTCATATTTAATTGTTTGAATTTGGTTGTATTTTTAAACTTTTCTTGATATAAGCTATTTTAGAGTATGCAGGTCATTTTATTTATTTATTTATTTATTTGAGACAGAGTTTCCCTCTTTCCAGGCTGGAGTACAGTGGTGCAATCTCAGCTCCCTGCAATCTCCGTCTCCCGTGTTCAAGTGATTCTCATGCCTCAGCCTCCCAAGTAGCTGGGACTACAGGTGTGCACCACCACACCCAGGTAATTTTTGTATTTTTAGTGGAGATGGTATTTCAATGTGTTGGCCAGGCTGGTCTTGAAGTCGTGATCTCAGGTGATCCACACGCTTCAGCCTCTCAAAGTGGTGGGATGACAGGCATGAGACACCATGCCCAGTCTATGTAGGTTATTTTAGATTTGTGTAAAGAACACATTTTTGCAACTATTTTAAAAACAAATATCTTAAAATGCAGGACTTTCCAAGAATACATGTGTGTCAACATGATAAAGTTGAAAACTCCTATTACCTTCAATATTTGTGTAATAATGGGTCTCAATTACTCATTTGCTATTAAACTGGGTTGGTGCCTAAAAAAATTACAAAATTACAAACACAAAGTTAGACATGAAAGTAGATCTTATTTCTCTGCTACTCCTTCCATGCTCCTGGTGCTGGACATCATAGTATTCACTCATACTGCACTACCAGCTCTGGCCCTGTGCCTTTGGGCCTCTGACTTTTATGGAAAGAAGGAAACTTTATGGACACAAGAGAGGCATTTTACCAAATTTGCAAGCTGTCATCTTTTGAGACAGAATTCATGTAGAAAAACAAAAACTATTCAGAGCAGGAAGTTCATATAGGAATAGGTTATAAAGGTGATAAGGAATCTGAAAACCCAAACGTGGGACAGTGAGGCAATACAGCACTTAGCAACAGCAGACAACCACTTCCACCCCACAGCTGAATGACAATGGATAAAACTACCAGAGCCCAGCCCTGTCCCATCTGCTGATAACAGAGCAAGGAGCTTCTGGAAGGAACGGGAGCCTTTGTGTATTAGTTATCTCTGACAGTGGAAAACATCACCCCAAGCCCTGGGCTTAAAACAGTATCCTGTACTATCTCACAGTTTCTGTGGGTGAGGAATCCAGACGTGGCTTAGCTGGGTCCCCTGGCTCTGTATTGCTCAAGTCTGTAATCAATATATTGGCCAGGCAGGGCTGCAATCATCTGAAGGCCCAACTGGGGGTGGGACAGCTCACTCAAGCAATGGTTGGCAGGACTCAGCTCATCCCTGGTGGTTGGCCAGAGATCTTCTTCAGTTTCTTCCCACATCAGGTAGCTGACAGCATGGCAACTGGCTTCAACCGAGCAAACAGGTGAGAAGGAAAGAGAGCATGGGAGCAATGCGGAATTCACTGTCTCTTTTTTACCTAAGTTTAGAAGTGACATCCCATTATCCTTGCCATGTTTTATTCATTGTGATAAGTCCATCTCACACTCAAGGAGAGGGAATTACACAAGGGCATGAATACTAGGAGGGCAGGTTCTCTGGAGCCATTGCCAAAGCCACCTACCATGCAGGGAGACACAGACATTGTCAAGGACAGCAGAGGAATGGAAAGACATAGAAGAAGACCCTGGCTCCTCCTTTTCTGTCACACTCTAATCTTCCAGTAGGACCCCCAACGGGCAGGGTAGCCTCAGAAATCCAGTTCCATGTGCTACAGTAGAGCAAAGCAAGGGAAGGGGTTGGGTCTGAGAGCCGAGTGGCTACTCATCAGCATAGCACCCTTTTATATTTTCTGACATGACTGCACAAATGACACAGGGGAATTCTGTCTACAGAGAACTATTTCATGGTAGTTGCAGCTCTTTCTAGGACTGAAGGATATTGTGTTTGTTCTCTGTGAGATTGTGAGGTGGCTCTGTGCTTTATTCTAACCTTCCAATCTATCAAAGGGTCCCCAGCACACATGCACACACACACACATACACACACACACACACACACACTCTCTCTCTCTCTCTCTCTCTCACACACACACACACACACACACACACACACGCTCATACACGCACACACACATACTCTCAATTCTTGCCCACACAATAGAGTTTTCTTACTTAGTCAGGGACAGGCAAAACATACCAGGTCGTCTACAACTACATCTCAGAAAGGATATCTTTAAATGAATGTGATTAACTATGACTCTCCAAAAGGCATTTGATATCAAGACAAATCTTGGGATATTTGGTTAATACCGCATTACCTGTGAGTCCATTATGAGTTCTCCTATTTGAAAAAATTTGGCAGGATTCTTGCAAGATATCAATATTCTAATTTTGATGAGCTCTTCTTTTCTGTAAGTGTCAGACATAATCTCCAGAGTGGAACAATAAAGGTGACAGTACCTGATATAGGAATTCTTATAAAATTCCTTCTAGCAGATTATATTTTCCAAAGATGTCTGTATCCTGTATAATATCTTTCACACTGTGTATTCTAGGGCCTTGCCACACCCCTATCAAGATAATGGCAATGATACTCTCTCCCCTTAAACTTGGGTGCATGTTTATAATTGACTTGGCCGATAGAGTATGGTAGATGTGATGCTTTGTAAAATCTAAGGATAAATTATAAACATTCCAGGAACCTTCATTGTTCTCTTGCTACATTCTCTATTGAAACCCACCTTCTATATTGTGAGGAAGCCCAACCGCTATATAGAGGCCCACCTGGAGGGAAATGGAGGCCTCTGGCTCCAAACCCCAATTTCACCCAGCCTATAGCCAAAATCAACCAGTTAGTGATGTGAGTAAACCATCTTGCAAGTGTATCCTTCAGTCCCCTATTGAGCTTCTCTAGCTGACATTCTTGAAGCAGAGAACTATCTCCACTGAGCCCTGTCCAAATTACAGATTTGTGAGTAAAATAAATGGTTATGGCCGGGCGCGGTGGCTCAAGCCTGTAATCCCAGCACTGTGGGAGGCCGAGGCGGGTGGATCACGAGGTCAAGAGATCGAGACCATCCTGGTCAACATGGTGAAACCCCGTCTCTACTAAAAATGCAAAAAATTAGCTGGGCATGATGGCGCGTGCCTGTAATCCCAGCGACTCAGGAGGCTGAGGCAGGAGAATTGCCTGAACCCGGGAGGCGGAGGTTGCGGTGAGCCGAGATCACGCCATTGCACTCCAGCCTGGGTAACAAGAGCGAAACTCTGTCTCAAAATAAATAAATAAATAAATAAATAAATAAATGGTTATTGTTGCTGTAAGTCACTATGCTCTGAGGTTGTTTGTTATACAGTTGTAGAAAACTGGAACATACCTTTTGGGAATCCCTCAAACTGTGCACCCTCCCCCTGCCAAAATAAGGCAGAGTACATCGGTTAGGAAAATTTTTGGTTAGAAGTCACAGAAAAACCTGACTTAAGGCCGGGCACGGTGGCTCACGCCTGTAATCCTAGCACTCTGGGAGGCCAAGGTGGTTGGATCACCTGAGGTCAGGAGTTCAAGACCGACCAGCCTGGCCATCATGGTGAAATCTCTTTAAAAAAAAAAAAAATAGAAAAGCCTGACTTAAGAGTAGCTTGCACAAACTGGGATTTCATTTGCTTACATAACAGGAAGATTGGAGGTAGAAGCTGCTGGCAGGGTTTTGGGGGCTTAACTCTACCTGGTTTGTTGCCTCTGAAATTCTCTTGGCATTTCTCCATGCTCGTTGCTTCGGTGGAACAGGTAGGGCTGCCCTGGCTCCAGGCACAATGCCTGTGTAGCAGGTAGGATAGAGAAAGGGAAAGAGGTGGGTCAGGGCCATTTGTTTCTTTTGGCCTCCCCTCGAGCTCTCTCAGCCTGTCAGTCATAGGTGTGCCTCCAGCCAGAAGAGAGGCAAAAAGAATGAGTATTCGCCTATATCCCCACTGTAGCAGGGAGTGGCAAGGGAGCAGGGGATGGGGGTGGGCTCTGGAAAAGCCCAACCACGTGCCCAGTACTTTGCAAGGGCTGGGATCCCTGCATGAGATGAGGCGTCTTTGAGTGCGAAGCAACAAGACTCCAGGAAAAAAAAAAAAAGACTAAGATAAATGAGAAGTCAGGGCAGTCTTCACAATCAGGCAATTTAGATTTGGTTGTCACATATTTTCAAAAATTGGCAAAACTCCATCTCCATGTATGACTCACTTAGACATCTCCAATTCTTCAAATACCTCTTTGCAGATATTTCCCAAGTTTCCCTCTGCCACGAGGCCCCTCCTCGAATTCTAGTTCCATGTTTGCCATAGTCTCAAGTCACATAGCCTCCTATCACTTCCAGACCAGTGTGTCCAACACTGACCTTGCCTGACCTCTACACCCGTTCCCTGTCAGTCTCCCCTATTAACGCTAAACGTCAGTCATCTTTAGCTCTCACCCAATTTCTCTGTATTCTATTTTTGTGAGATTTATCCTTTCTCTCTGCGTCTCCATTTCCCCTACCACCAACTTAGTTTAGGTTCCTATTCACTTTCCCTAAAACTAGTGTAATAAGCCCCTTACTGGCTCTTTGACCTTCACTTTCTTTTCCTTGTGACTTATCCTGTGCTCAGTTGGGATGGTAGGAATGACTTTTATGTGGTTTGATATAGTTTTGTAATTTTCTGGGAAGATAATGTGGGTACACAAGTGTGTTCTTCAGTGATATTGTCTGCCCTTTTATAAATAAACACATCATTTGCTCATCAAAGGGTCTTGGGCCAGGGCCTGAGGGTACAACAGTGGGCTCAACTTTAATACCTCTAAGACACAGGAAGCAGAGAGGCTGAGTAAGTCTCACCAATGAAATATCTTTCCAACATTCAACAGCAAAAGAAAGGAAATTCTGTTGTTGCCAACATGTACAGATAACATGATCTTTCACATTAAAAAAAAAAATCCTGAATTCAGGCTGGGTGCGGTGGCTCACACCTGTAATCTAGTACTTTGGAAGGCTGAGGCGGGCGGATCACTTGAGGTCAGGAGTTGGAGACCAGCCTGGTCAACATGGTGAAACCCCGTCTCTACTGAAAATACAAAAATTAGCTGGGTGTGGTGGTGCATGTCTGTTATCCCAGCTACTTGGGAGGCTGAGGCAAGAGAATCACTTGAGCCCAGGAGGCAGAGGTTGCAGTGAGCCAAGATTGCACCACTGCACTCCAGCCTGGGCTATAGAGCAAGACCCTGCTTAGATGTGAATTTCCCAGCTGCAGTGTCCAATGAACTTCACATTTCCTTCAATCTGTGAGCATATAAACTCATTTTTACCTCTTCTTCCCACTACCCCCATCCCTGAATTATCAGCTCGAGCAAATTGGGGCAACTTAGCTTGATATATAACTTTACTAGATTAGGCTTGATAAAAGCTCTGCTCTTGCAGCTTCTCTGTTCAGAAATTTTTGCTGATACCTCCTTCCCCTCAAGCTTCATTTTCTGAACCTCCCTCCATGATAGGCCAACACTTAACCTTCCATGCCCACCTCTCCTTATGATGCACTTGTCCTCTTGCCTCTAGCCCAGTGTGCCTATGCATTTTTGCTGTCTACTGTTGGCTCAGCCTCCTGCTTCTGTTTCAAACACACTCTTCTCTCTTAAAATCTAGTTTTAAAAAAGTGAGTATTCACAGAAGGTGTATGCATTTATTTAAGTAACTTATTGAAAAAGAGATTACTTAACCTTATAGTATGGGTTTTATTATAATGTCTTATACAACTTTGGCTTTCAGTGAATATTTGTTGAAAGAATAAATTGAGGGTCATTTATCTATCAGCTATTTACCAAATAGACAGGTCTAATTTAGAAAAGCCTTGCAATGATTACCTGGTTAATTAATTGTCTTCTATATTCTGTGACGCTGCACCTGCCGCTTTGTACAATAGCATTTGTCCTGCATTACCCTTTACATGATGGCCCAGACATAAACTTGATCAACCACCCACAGTCATTCCATGTGCTAATTTCTCCATGACTACATCCTACTGCATACAGCCTCATACTTAGCTTATGTCTTTTGCAGCTCCTCTAGTACTTGCCCTAATATCCCAATAGAAGTGAGGTGCAAGGGCAAGTTTGGAGGCAAACATCCACATGTTTATAGCAGATGACCTCAATTCTGCCTACTGCCTGAAAGCCTTTATACATTGAGTGACTCTGAGTTCTAGTCTTGGCCCTGACCTGTTCAAGATCTAAAGCACTTACTAATGTGGATGCACTCTACAGATTAATTCTGCTTATTCATCTGTGGTTTGCAGCTGGGAAAAGCAGACTCCTTACTTTTAGGCCTATTTGGTATTATGAGATATTGTAGATACAACCTTCATTCCCTTCTGCAGTTTCTCTGCCTTTTATCAACAGCTAGAGGAAGACTCCCATCTCTCCCTATTTCAAAGCATGACCTTCCATTTGAATATCTTTCAGAGTTCCTAAGGAATCCTCTATTTTTAAATTTGCTTGCAAATCCATGAGGTCCGCAAGCTCCACCCTTCCTCAGATCTGTGTTCTTACACTGCTCTACATTGCAATTCTTATACCCTCTTGTCATTTACGAAGGCTTTCCAAGCCCAGGAGAGTTAATTTTGGAATATAAAGCTTGAAGGCTTACCAAGTTTAATTACTTTCCATAAAGCTAATAACAAAAACCATCCCCCGTGCCCTCCCTAAAAGGATGATAATCATTCCTCCACATAAGGGAACAGAACATGTAAAACCAGCAGACAGTATAAATGTTGCTGAAAACAGTATCTGCTGATGATAGGATCTTGCCTAACCTTTTTCAGGCTCTGTTTCTGTTCTGTAACTAGAGAATTCTAGTAGCTGCTGCCCTGAGCAGGCCCCGCTGAAGATTACTAAGTAGCTTTTAGCTGAATCTTTGAATCCTTCACATTTGGTGCGTATTAAATATTTTTGGCACTAATTAGCTACCTAATTTAGTTACTGGGAGACTTCCATTTAATTCATGGACATATTTCCCATTATCTCTCAGGGTTTTTCCCACCCTTCTTCTTATATCTCAGATTAGCAGAATTACTATAACTCAGAAATTAAATTATATAATATCAGGACTACTGTTAGTAGAAAATCAAATAATGTTAACTTTAGAGATTTTTTCCAATTAGTTTAGGAGTTAACATAGACATCTTTTGTAAACCAGAAAACACACAAATATTTTGTGTTGATATTTTGTTCCTAATATGTTAATATCATCTCATTCCAAGTCTATAACTTTTAATTTGATACCTAAGGCTCTCTAGCATTTAGATGTCTTTTTTTAATTTTTTTGGTTTTTTTGAGACAGAGTTTTGCTCTGTTGCCCAGGCTGGAGTAAAATGGTGTGTTCTCGGCTCACCACAACCTCTGCCTCCTGGGTTCAAGCGATTCTCGTGCCTCAGCCTCCAGAGTAGCAGGGATTATAGGCATGCACCCCCATGCCTGGCTAATTTTGTATTTTCAGTAGAGACAGGGTTTCTCCATGTTAGTTAGGCTGGTCTCAAACTCCTGACCTCAGATGATCTGCCTGCCTCTGCCTCCCAAAGTGCTGGGATTACAGGTGTGAGCCACCGTCTGTGGCCTTTATTCCCAGCTACTCAGTTTTGAGATGGAGTTTTGCTCTTGTCACCCAGGCTGAAGTGCAGTGGCGCCATCTCTGCTCACTGCAACCTCCGCCTCCCGGGTTCAATGGATTCTCCTGCCTGAGCCTCCTGAGTAGCTGGGATTACAGGTGCCTGCCACCACGCCCAGCTAATTTTTTTTTTTTTTGTATTTTTAGTAGAGATGGGATTTTGCCATGTTGGCCAGGCTGGTCTTGCGCTCTGGCCTCAAGTGGTTTGCCTGCCTCGGCTTCCCAAAGTGCTGGGATTACAAGCATGAGCCACCTCACCCGGTAAAAGAGATGTTTTGTTTTGTTTTGTTTTGTTGAGATGGAGTCTCTCTCTGTCACCCAGGATGGAGTGCAGTGGCATGATCTCAGCTTACTGTGGCCTCCACCTCCTGAGTTCAAGCAATTCTCTTGCTTCAGCCTCCCAAGTAGCTGGGATTACAAGCACACACCACCACACCCTGCTAATTGTTTTGTACTTTTAGTAGAGATGGAGTTTTGCCATGTGGCTCAGGCGTGTGTTAAACTCCTGACCTCAAGCGATCCTCCCGCCTCGGCATCCCAAAATGTTGGGATTACAAGTGTGAGCCACTGCAGCCGGCCCTTACTTTTCTTTTCTTCTTCTTCTTCTTTTTTTTTTTTTTTTCAGACGGTGTCTCACTCTTATTGCCCAGGCTGGAGTGCAGTGGCGTGATCTCGGCTCACCTCAACCTCTACCTCCCAGGTTCAAGCAATTCTCCTGCCTCAGCCACCCAAGTAGCTGGGATTACAGGTGCCTGACAGCACACACAGCTAATTTTTATATTTTTAGTAGACACAGAGTTTCTCCATGTTGGTCAGGTTGGTCGAACTCTTGACCTCAGGTGATCCACCCTCTTCAGCCTCCCAAAGTGCTGGGATTACAGGCATGAGCCACCACGCTGGGCCACTTTTAATAGCATTCAGTTCAATGCTGGCATTATAAAAAAAAAAAAAAAAAACCTAATGCCTTAAAAGAACAAAGTCATAATTTACTGAATGAAGAAAATAGTGCATGAATGAGAAAACAAACACAACTGTAGTCTGTGTGTCTATGTGTGACTTTTGTCATATGAATGCTTGCATCAGGTCGCATGAGGCATACTTTTTAAGTTCTCTTAGATGATAAGTTGGGACAATAGTGATTGGCTGCCAAAGTTTACAGAGTTGATGTAGGAGCAGGTTCTAATACGCAGAAATGTTTTTGATTCAAAATCAGGACTCACAAATGCACTTTTAAAATGAGAACGTTCTTCTGATACACATGCGGTTGACAGTAAAGAAACTGAGACCCTGAGAAATGACACCGTTTTCTCAAAGGCACATGGTTAGGCAAGGTCATGGAGTGGAGGCTTTCGACTCCCCTGGCAGCCTTTAACCTATAAAGTTTCTCTCTACCCCCAGCCCATCTGCTGATTCTGGGCATGGCATCTGTATTCGATCCAGCTTCTCAGAGCATATCAACTGCAAGCCAATTGGATGTAAATACAAAGAGAGCAGAAAACTCTTTTACTAGGCAGCTGGAAAGTTTCACTTGGAATTTATTTTTAGCATCTTGTGTGTGCTCTGGAGCAACCATGGCAACAAAGGCACCTGGGAGAACCTGGGAGAGCCCCTCAGAGGGACAAGTGATAGCACCAGAGGGATGCTGCCTCATCTCCACGGGGAACAGTGACAGGCTGGACATGTCCCTGTCACTAGGAAAGCTGTCACCAGAGAAGAATAATCTCAGAATCAGCAGTACTCACCTTCACTTAAAGAATAAATGACTGATGAGATCATTATGTAAACCTGTCTTCCCTCCCCTTCCTTACCTTCCTCTCCCAGGACTGATACAATATGTAAATAAAGCTGAACATGTTTCTTCCCACTTCCAGGTCTGATCACATGTCATGTTTTAGTTACTACAGCCCTTTACAAAACGTGGAAACCACATAGCCACAAGAGAGGAAATGAACCCTTCAAGACCTCAGGCTACCATGCTGTGAATGGCTTCAGAGGCCATTAGTCTCTATCATCTCAGCAAGGACAAAGTCAGACATTCAGCCTCTTTTCTCTTAAAGAGCAGGTGAAAAGAAAGCTGAGGGCAGGATGGTGCAGGAGGGAACACACCAGCCAGAGAGGAGCCATGGCTGCAAGAGACTCTGCAGTGTCGGGTGAAACTAGAGCTCAGACTAGCTTTATACATTTCTCCGTCCCCATGCAAACACTTCCCAGGTGGAAGACGACATTTACTTGTGGTAAAGGGCCCAGGGTCAATTCAAGAAATGCTTCAGATTTTGAATTTCTCTGTCTAGTTCTCTGAACCCTGATAGAACCCACGAGTGATTTTTTTTTTTTTTTGAGACAGGGTCTCACTCTGGTGTCCAGGCTGGAGTGCAATTGCTTGCCATGGCTTACTGCAACCTTGACCTCCTGGGCTCAGGTGATCCTCCCACCTCAGCCTCCCGAGTATCTGTGACTACAGGCAGGAACCACCACACCCAGCTAATGTTTGTATTTTTTATAGAGATGGGGTTTCATCATATTGCCCGGGCTGGTCTTTAACTCCTGGGTTCAAGCCACCTGCCCACTTCAGCCTCCCAAAGTGCTGGAATTACAGGTGTGAGCCACTGTGCCCAACTACCATGAGTGATTTATGCATGTCACAGTTCACATGTTTGAGGTCTAGAATGCAGAAATGTTTCATGTCAAGACTCTCAGCTTTCTGATTTGCACATTCAGGACCCACCTCTATGTCATTTCTTCTCTAACATTTTATAAAAATGCAGTTCTCTCCCTTATGCTTTTTGGGAAAACATCCACACTAAACATATCTAATGTTTACAGAGTCTAGACCCAATGAAATAGATATACTTTAGTTCAGTCTCGGTCATTTAGCACTTCTCTGCCTAGGTGCTTTTTCATGATGACTTCAGAAAATCTTGAATGCTTCTAATTAAATTTGGTATATTTCCAAAGGATATAGATACATATTGCATTGAATTTGTGGTTCACTGTTATCTTGAAACATGATAGTGACTGATAAAACTTTTGCCACAAGCATGTCTTCTATAATTTTAAACACATTTCAATAAAATCCTAAGTTTCAGAATATCAGTATACCGAATTTGGCCCATATACAGTCCTTTCATTCAATCACATTCAAGATCTAGGACAGTGTTGTTCACAAAGAGGTATTTAATAAATAATAAATAGAGAAGGAAAAGAAAACCATCCTTATAGTCACATGGCTGGAAAGACCTCTATTGATCTTTACTTCCCCACAAAGCCACATAAATATATAATGGCGTTATTGAACCAGCTTCCACCAAGCAAATAAACTACGGCATTTCTTTTTGTTGTCATTTTTGAGATGGAATCTCGCTCTGTTGCCAGGCTGGAGTGCAGTGGCGCAATCTTGGCTCACTGCAACCTCTGCCTCCTGGGTTCAAGCGATTTCCCTGCCTCAGCCTCCCTAGTAGCTGGGATTACAGAGGCACACCACCATGCCTGGCTAATTTTTTGTATTTTAGTAGAGACAGGGTTTCACCATGTTGGTCTCGATCTGACCTCGTGCTCTGCCTGCCTTGGCCTCCCAAAGTGCTGGCATTACAGGTGTGAGCCACCGCGTCTGGCCAGAACTATGGCATTTCTAAGAGATATACATGTTATTATGGAAAAATATCCTACAGATAAAATAAAAAGACAGTCTTTTATTTAACCCCAAACTAGGAAAGACTGAGGGAAGGATATTCAATGTATGCTTATTTTCTGTTCCTAAAAAATTCTATGAAGTATCGTTGATTCTCAGAGTTGGGAGAAATAAAAAAAAAAATCAATGATTCATTTTTTCCCCCATAAACTTGTAGCCACAATGTACAGACCCATACCATACTGGGATAAGTCAATCGCGCATCTAAATTACTAGGTTATCTATGTACTTACTAGAGACTCAGCCCAAATGTAGAATAAAGAATGGCCCTGGGAATAAATTCTTAGTGCAAAGAAGCTGCTGCAAACTTGGAAGCAGGAGCCCACTTCTAAGGGTTCCCCAGGATCACAGTGTTCAAAGGATTGTCATTCACAGTGGCTACAATCCAGGTGCCCATGAGGGAGAGTAGGCATCGAGGCTCGCAGTGCAATATTCACGTTTAGAACAGGTTCTGTATCAGGAGAAATGGTGCAAGACATTGGCTCTAGACTCTCTTGGTTTCAAAAGAGGATCCTGTTCCTAATTTAGGATGTTTGTAATATATGCATTGGAAAGGAAAGTTGTGAAAGGAAAATAAATTCCCCTCTGTATTGCTGATTGGGAAATGGCCACCCTATAATCTCTCTGGAATGTGATGAAATTGCATTTCAAGTTGCATTGCTTTCTCTGCGAAAAATGAAAGACTTCTTTTTAACTGATCTTTTCTCAACATAGGTAACAGACAGCTTTGAATTCTACGTAAAAATAATTATGGAAACAATTTTAAAAACCTATTGCAACATCTTCAGATCGATTCCAAGTGAACAAATCATGATGATATTTCCTCAGCCATGTAACATGCAGGCAGTTGGTATCAGACTCAGCATATTGATGCTACACAGTAAGACAAAGCCTGGCTTCTTAAACGTTAGACATGAAAGGAAAAAAAAACAGCATTCCAAATTGAAAAGGCGAAGACAGCCTTCAGGAAGATATAGGCATTATGTATTTCACACATAAATGTTTTCCATAAATAGATTATATGATTGACCCAGAAGTAGATTGTGCTGGAGAAAAGAAGAAAGAAATGAACTAGATGATTTTCCAAAGCCCCCGATCCACCAGCACTTCCCCTAAACCTGAGGGCTGTCCACTTGCTGTTGCTACCTCGATCTCCGCCTTAAAGAAAGAAGCCTGGGGGGACAATGTCTCTTACGAAACACATCACAGTTCATCTTTTCTTTGCAAGGATTTACAACCAAAAATTTTCATGTAATTGTAGGCAGCATGACATTGTTGAAAATGCATGAGAATTGCAGTTGATAAATCTGGGTTCAAGGTCAGAGGGGGAATTTCATCTCTCTGAGACTTGGTTTACACATCTGTAACAAGGGACTAATAACTCATATGCAGGGGAGATATCTTGAGAATTAAAGGTCCTAAGGCCTATGAAAATAGTACGCAAATATTGCTCTAGAAAGGACCCGGGAAAATCATCTTGGCCACTCCTCTAGCTCTCAGCAGGATTACATCTCAGTTTTCCCGGACTGAATTAAACAAGTTCAGAGAAGGAACTAAAATGGAAAGCTTTTGATACATTCCAAGAACAGAATATATACATTCCTGCATTACAGCTTAAATCCCTATGGCTTTCTTTGCATCTCAGTGAAGATGGAAAATTTACCATAGAATTAATGGCTTTTGTTTTCATGAAGCCTGTAGTATCACTTCTCAGCCATTTCTTTTAGAGACAGAATACTGCCAAAACTTTAACTGTTCCTTAAAACTGTGTTTGGAGGTATGTTCTACACTCTCTCCAGTCACTCTAGCTCATTCTTTCTGGGACCCAGAATTCTGGCAGAATGGATTCAGGTCCCATTCTGTTGTGGTATTTCATGATTCCTACTTGGGATGCACTCAGCCTTTTTATCTTACTGATAGGGTATCTGCTCCTTATCTACTGTAACCCCTCAATCTTTTTCCTGCCATTTATATATATGTAATTGTTTTGTCTTGTATTTATGTATTTCCTCTGTCCTTGATGTGCTTTTCTTAGTTCAAGTTGCCAGTTTATTCAAAACACATTAAATTCCTGTATTCCTATATTTCAAGATCTCTGCTCCATGTATCTTAGTGTTAACTGCAAAACTAGTGAAGGATACTCTCATTCCACCATCCAGGGGTTATGCGGTGCTGGGTCTAGAATCAATATCCTGTGAACAATGATTACCATGAAATTTTAAGTTGGTGTTGCTATTTTTAAAATTTCCCTCTTACTCTCGAATTTCCCATCATATAATAACTATGTAACTTAGCTCATGTAGTCCTGGTATTTTAGTATAATACATGGACCAGAATAAAAGTCTCTGTGAAGCTAAGATGCCAGTGATTTTCTGGCATTCTCCCTGGTTTATTTTCATCAAAGAAAAGAACTTGATTTGCCTGACCAGATTTGTAGTTCATAAAGCTGTGTTTGGTGGCTAACCAGGATTTTTATCCTCTTCAAAGCAATTTCAGAATGAGTTTTTCTGGGATATAAGCAAATAGTTAATCTTCACTGAATAGAGCAGATTCAACACTGACTCTTAAGGGCTGGGAGCCTTTTGCTTTGAGCTGACCATTTATTCGCTTTCACAAAGAAAAGACAGTGAGTTGGGCAGGCACAGATATCTCTCCTTAGAAACTTTCAGCAGGAAGCTGGTAACTATAGTCCTTTATGATGACAATTGGGGAAGTTTATCCTTTCCCTACCCTCTGCCCACCGTTAACTACTACAGTCTTGTTAACAGATGAAATAAATTTGATTTATTAATTCAGCACAGGCCACATGTGCTGAATGAAAAGAAACAAAACGGCTTTAGGCAAAATGGGAAATGTTCTGAATCAGCTGCTGGCTTGTTAAGTCAGCCTTCCACAGTCTAACTGATGCCTTTTACAGGTTTTCAAATCAACTTGGCAATAATAATAGCAGAGGTAACATACCAGCTTATTGGAAGAAAAGTATTAAATAACATAAGATTTCGCACTCAGATCTAATTTCTTAACCTCATGGTTTAAAACACAGAGGGGGAAGATGTACAGAAACTTTGTTTCACCCAACTTTGGTGGCTTTTCTGCAATACTCATGTATTCTATTCCTCAACAAAGCATTTTGCAACTCACACTAAAATCATCAATTAGATCTAGAGAGGTACTTTCCTCCACTATTGCAATTTATTTCATCCAGGCCCATTGATTTCCTCAAAACGAACACAAAAATCACAATTTTTTCATCTTCAAGATTTATTCTAACCATCAGAGCCTTCTACAGTGTTTAGACCAAAATGTCTCACTAAAATGTACCAAAATTTTATATTTAATACAATACATTGCATATATGAAGCAGCTCTCGGCAGAAAAGCAATTTCTACAAAATAATCTCTCACTGGGTGCCACATAGATTCAAGGATACAAGTGATATTAAGAGGGTTCAGAGGAGAATTCTTTTCTTGTGAGTGAATAAATTGAGATGTTGAGAAATGAAGCAGCTTGTCTTAAATTGACCCATTCAATAAATAGTGAATATTTAATATGTGTTATAAAGAAACATATATTGGGAATAATAAAGAAACTGCATGACATGTCCCTTTGCTTCATGCACTTGCATTTATGTTGGAAGATGACAAGACTAGCATGCGTAAATAAGAAAAAGAGAATAGTGTCATAGAATCTAATATTACGTCTGAGCATTAAAGTAATACTGGGTGTAGGAAAACTTGGTTGTTACATGTGGGGAGAGATGGGAAGATTTAAATAATTTCTATGACTCTGTAATTCCATGAGGACTGATCACATGGGCCAGCTCCTGTGCGTGGAGCTTGAAGCAAAGCTCAAATATTCCTGCTTCTAAATGTATTGCCTGTCTGTCCATTCCGAGACACTTTCAGGACCTCTGGCTCTTTGCAGCCAAATTCATACATATTAACTGACCTTCAAAAACAGTTATGGGATTCACAACCTCAAGTGTTCAGGGAAGCCAAACATGTGACCTGAGAGTCCATAACCTGCCTGTGGAGGAAGGAGGTTACTGTGTCTTCTTACCTTTAGTAGATGGAAGTCATGCTACCTAGTTCTACCAGAACTCCCAATTTTTCAAGACAAGTTATAAGCATACATTTTATGAGAAATCTGGTTATTTTTAAGAGTTGTCTGCCATGTTGTGACTTTGTGACCTCTGCTTTAGGTAATTCTAACATTTTATGGTGAGATCTCTTCTATTAGACTGAGATCTCAGAGAGTGAACATATATGGTTTGGTGATGAACAGTGTTAAGGCTGTAAACCATTATCTCCCTGGACCACTACATTGATAGGTGCTTATCAGTGAGTGACTGTGAAGGAATTGTTTACCTGGCTCAATTGGCCTTCAAGTTTTCTAAGAGGCTTCTGTGGTGCAGCTACTCTTGAGTTTAGGAATATTCTAGGCCGGGTGTCGTGGCTCATGTCTATGGTCCTAATACTTTGGGAGGCTGAGGCAGGCAGATCATGAGATCAGGAGTTCAAGACCAGCCTGGCCAACATGGTAAAACCCTGTCTCTACTAAAAATGCAAAAATTAGCTGGGCATGGTGGTGGGCACCTGTAAACCCAGCTACTCAGGATTGGCTGAGGCAGGAGAATCATTTGAACCTGGGAGGTGGAGGTTGCAGTGAGGCAAGATTGCACGCTTGCACTCCAGCAATGGTCCAAATTAGTATAAAATCACTTTTTTTTTTAATTATTTTTTTAAAACTGAGTCTCACTCTGCTGCCGAGGCCCACTGCAACCTCCGCCTCCTGGGTTCATGTGATTCTTCTGCCTCAGCCTCCCGATAGCTGGAATTACAGGTGGCTGCCACCAAGTCCAGCTAATTTTTGTATTTTTAGTAGAAACAGGGTTTGACCACGTTGGCCAGACTGGTCTCGAACCCCTGACCTGGGGTTATCTAGCCACCTCGGCCTCCCAACATGCTGAGATTACAGATTTGAGCCACCAAAACCAGCCTAAAATTACCTTTTAAAGAAGTCAGTATATACTTCTCAGAGTTTAGATTATAACTCTCCAAGGACAATTAGAACATGTTTACACATTTTGTATTACAGTATGTAGTATAGCAATATTCTAATTAGAAAGATAAATCATTTAATAAACTAAGGAATTTATTGATGAATGCATTGAACATGTGACCTTGTTCTTGTGTGTGTGCGTGTGTCCAGTGCTTGTGTGTGTGAGCACCTGCACATCCCTACATGCTTTTGGTTTCCTTTCCCTCTTCTGAGGGAAATGGGATTTGTTATTGACATAACTCCATTCCTTCATTCTTTGATTTGTTTGTTTATTCATTCGGTATTTCTTTCAGACAGTCAGTTGTTCCGCAAAAAAAAAAAAAAGATGATATTTTTCAAAGTGCTGAAAGAAAGTATCCTGTGAAAATGTCTTCCAAATCAAGGTAAAAATACTTTCTTCAGTTAAATTAAAAATCAGGAGAATTCATTACCAGCAGATTCATCATGGAATAAGTATGAGAGGAAGCCATGCTGGAATGAGGAAAATGATTTCATGTGGCAACTTAGCGACTCAGGAAGTAATGAAGAGTAACAGAATGGTAAATGTGTGGGCAAATCTAAACAAATATTGACTATGAAAATCAATAATGATAATGTCTCGCATGGTTAAACATTATCTGGAGAATTTAAGAACCGTATATAAGATGGGATGTGGTGAAAGATGTTCAAGAATACTAAGTCCCTTGTGTTGCACAAAAAGTGGAAAAAGTACTGATTTATATCAGATTTCAGTAAGACTAGGAGGGATGTTCTAACCACTGGGAGCCTCTACTATTACAAGAGTAGTCAAACAGTATGACAGTGGGGTGGATATAATAAAAAATTCTTTTTCAATCCAAAAGTATGTAAGAATGAAGAAAATAAGGCCAAGTATGGTGGCTCATGGCTGTAACTCAGCACTTTGGGAGGCCAAGGCGGGTGGATCATGAAGTCAGGTGTTTGAGAACAACCTGGCCAAGATGGTGAAACACCATCTCTACCAAAAGTACAAAAATTAGCCTAGCACAGTGGTGGGTGCTGGTAATCCCAGCTACTTGGGAGGCTGAGGCAAGAGAATCGCTTGAACCCGGGAGGTGGAGGTTGCAGTGAGCCAAGATGGTGCCACTGCACTCTAGCCTGGGTGACAGAGCAAGACTCCATCTCAAAAAAAAAAAAAAGAAAGAAAGAAAGAAGAAAATAAGAACAGAAAAAGTTGAGACCAATAGAAAACAAATTGTAATTACATTACATGTAAATGAACTATAGACTTGGTTAAAAGAAAAAACAAAATCAGACTCTGTAAACCATTATTTTCTGCTTAGAAGAAATATATATTAAATATAAGGACCTGAGAGGCTGAAATAAAAGGATGAAAAATGATAAACTATGCAAACTTCAAGTAAAAGAAAGGTGAAGCAATGATTTTATTTCAGATATAACTGATTTTAAGGCAAGAAGTATCACTAAAAATAAAAAGAAATGTGAAGCCATAAAAATATCCCATTTGTATCCACCTAATAACAAACCTCAAGATATATAAAGCAAAAATGGACAGAACTAAAAAGAGAAATAGAAAAATTTGAAATTACCAGAGAAGACTTTAAAATATTTTAATACTTCTCTCTCAGAAATAGAGAATGCACATGCAAAAATCTGCATCTGAACAATGTGATTAGTAAATCTGACCTGATGACATATATAGAACGCTGAACCCAACTACGAAAAAATTATACTTTCAATTCAAGTTTTCATGGAGCAAAGACTGTGTCTTTTGACCACTGTGGAATATTAGCAACGTATTAGAAAGTGTCCGAATATTTGAAAAAAGCAATAACTTTTCAATAGCATGTTGATAAAAGATATTGGAAATTAGAACATATTTGAATTGAAAGATAAAAAAATTACTACACAATAAAACTTGTAGGATAGAACTAAAACCATGCTTAAAGGCAAACTTACAGTTTTATAGTAGAAAAGAAGAAAGGCCAGCAACAATTTATTCATCCATCTCAAGAAGTTAGAAAAACCTAAGAAAACTATATGGAAGGAAATAAAAAAGATAAGGGCAGAACTGAAAAAGAAAATCAACACACAAGAGAATGAATCAGCAAGTTTGATTATTTGGAGAGCATAAAAAATTTAGTAAATCCCAGACAAAGGACAAATAGAATGATAAAGAAGATATACTAGCCAATATCAGAGCAAAAGTATGTATGTTACAGATACTAAAATAATCATAAGAGGATATAATGAACATTCCTTTGCTAGTACATTTGACAGGTTAGTCGAACTGGACACCTTCTCAGGAAAATGTAAATCGTCAAAGCTGGCACACACACAAAATAAACTCATAGTTGAAAACTGTTTCAAAACAAAAATTGCAGCCCCAGATGACTTCACTAGTGAATTCTTCCAAACATTAGAAGAAAAAGTAACTTCTGTTATATACAATTTCCCCCAAGAATAGAAAGAGAACATTTTTTAGATTGTTTAATGAGGCCAGTCTAACCATGATACCAAGAATATATTTTTAAAAGGCCCAGAGAAAGCATCTTACTTAATGACAAAGTCTTGAAAGTTTTCTCCCAGAGATCAAGGAACGAAGATGTCCACTATCACCACTTCTACTAACACTTTCCTAAAGGATCTAGCCAGTAAAATAGGACAAGGAAAAGAAAAGATACAAGGACTAGAAAGGAAAAAGCAAACCTCATTTTTCACAGATGAGAAGACAGTTATGTAGAAAATCCAAAAGGGTCTACAGACAAAATATTTAAATTAATAAATAAGGTTATTTAGAATTATAAATTTAATACTAACAATTACTTTTCTGATACCAACAATAAGCAGAAAATGAAATTTATAAAATAATACCATTTACATGAGCATTGCAAACCATCAAACACTTAGTAATAAATATACTAACACATACAGAAACTATGTATATGTGCAAGGTATATGCATAGAAATGATAAAACATTATTGAGAGAAATTAAATAACAATTGAAGAAATAAAGAAATATATCATGTACACAAGGGTGATGAGGTTTTCCGAGAGGATGGTCATGATCTATTCCTTGACCCAGGTTGCAGTTTTCTGGGTGTATTGAATTATGATAAGTAAAGCCATAAATGTATGATTTTTGCACTTTCTGCTTGTAAGCTATACTTGCATGCAGTTAATAAAAAGTAAATTGAATAACTTGTCTTGCAATGCTAAACAAATACTGGATTGAACCATCTGAAATTGCTATTTTTATAGTTCAAAAATGGTCAAATATAGGCAATAGCTGCATAGGAAATATAGGCAATAGGTAAATAGATAAAATAAATGTCTTAGGTTCTATATTACTTGTAACTTACAAAATCATATATTTGTGCTTTCTCTTTGTGACTGTTAGTGGTCAAGTTTTGTGTTTTTGTGCTATTAAATGTGTTTCTAAGTTTACAACTACTACTATAGCATTCTATCTGTAAGGAAAAAAGTATTGACTTTTAAGCCACTAACCAGAAATCAATTAATCTGAGCTTGCTAGGAATGGTCACACATATTTCATTATGTGTGTTATTAGCTCTAAAATGTATGAAAAGGCATAAAGTGTGATTTAGTTTAAATCTCTCTAATACCAATCTGGTTACCATATTGTCTGTTTAGGCCGGGGATATAGGTCAAGGACTAAAGTCACCATGGAACATAGGACTAGGCTCCTGTTGCACCAGGGCATCTGAAGGCTGGACTGGCGCCTCAGTTCTCAGTCCAAGAGCACTGAGAGGCATTTGTTTATTACTTCCCCCAGGATGGCACTGTACCAAGGTAATTAAGGAAGTTTATCATGAACATGCTGGGGTAGGTTGGAAAGGAAACATAAATGATGGAGATGGTGTAACAAAATGGTTTTGACAGCTTTGGATCTGAATTCTTATCCTAATTTGATCCTCATGGTGCAATGTGTGAGTCTCACTTAGGCCATTTCTCTGATATAGATACTGTTTTGATTCTGGCTGTGTTTAGCTTCTTTCAGATTGTGAAGCAGATAAGGTAAAGACTGTTAAGTGATTTCCACTTCTCTGGGAGTTTCTTCTAAGATTAGGCACGTTATTTTTGATTGAGCCAGGAAGCAATAGAAAAATGAGGAGCAGATGTTGATTGTTGATTACCAGTTAGTTTCATTTTCCATCAGCTGATAACCTTCACTCACTTTCACTCAGGCTATATTTATCATAAAGCCAATACATTCAGTTAAAAAAAATTAGCAATGTGAAGTGGGCCAAAACATCTGGACTTTAAGTAAATTGGCCAGATGTTTTCGTGGTTTATAAATAAAAGACAAGAGAAAAAAGGAAACAAGGGATAGGGGAGTGAGCTGGACTTACGACACAGCCACCCACTCATACCCTGCACCTCCTCAGAGTCTGTAGGAGATGAAACTGTGTGAATCATGATTGAGGAGGTGGAATTAAAGGGCTAATAAATTTTGGAACTTAGCCCTGAAAAAAGAGAAGCGACCTTCATTGTGGTAGTGTGGAGAAATGGATGGTTACCTCAGACTTTTTTTGTATCTAGAAATTATTTCTCAATGGCTCATAATTTTTGAATTATATTTACATGGCTTCTCATATCCAAGCCAAGTTATCAATTCACTAAGAGGGCTTTGCCAAATTAGAAATCGATTTGTTTTCCATGCTGGAATTACTGATGAAAACTGCAGGCATAAGTTTCTTTCCCTTCCTTTTTTTGGTAAAGGTAAAATACTTCTTGTTTTGTTCTATTTATTTATTTCTCCGTACAATACACTTCATTGAATAATTCTCAAACAGCTTTGGAAAGAGCTCAGGTTTGAGAACAAGATTTGTGCTCAAATTCAGACTTTTTACTTTTCAGCTTGTAACTTGGTCAATGTAACCTTTTAGAACTTCAGTTTCTACCTCTGTAAGATGGGAACAATAATTATTATATCCTGAAGCTATTTTGTGAACTAAATGACTTGATAAAATGTAAAACACCTAGCACGATTTCAAGTCGAACCATATGAAACTGCCTTCTTGTAGCTCTTCTAGATTCTCTGTTTAGGTGGATTTACCCCACCCTGCCTTCATTTGTGATTTGGAGGTAGGCAAATCAGCTGGGCATAACTATCTCTTGGCCTAGACCTAAACACAAAGTTTTTTTGTTGTCAACGTTTTTTAAAAGACTATCGGCTATCACCAAGCCCAGAGAAACAGGAACAGAATGGAAAATTATTCTGCACAACTATATGTGAATTAATGTAATACACTGAAATACAAAATATTCAATATGTATTTTCATTTATTCTATAAACAAATATTCAGTGAATGGCCTCTTATAGATGGAAATGATTGTAGGTGTTGGGGACACCAAGTTTACCTTCTATTGGGGGAAATTGGTAATAAGCATAATAAATAGGTAAACTATATAGAAGTTAAAAGGTGATTAAACCTGTAAAATGGCATGGGAAGGCATGAGGAGAACTGAATGGATGAATATTAAATATGTTGTTAACTTGTAAATATTTCTGAGCGTTATGAAGGAAGTTACATCAAGGAGATAATAGCTTTGAAAACAATAAAGATTTAACATAAAATCCTGGCAGGGTAGCCTTCTTAGGTGGGGAGTTTTACTTGGTTGTTGTGAATCTTAAACCATGGTGGATAAGCTGCTCTTTGGACTAAGATATAATCCTTCTTCAGAAAAGAAATGAAATCGACTATAGTATGAAAGTGAAATTAACAGAATAATTCCCACCCAGAGCTACATTTTGAACAATATTCTCACCCAGGGAAACTAGCATTGCGAAGGGCTTGCCCTAACGGTCTTACATTTCCAGACATCGTGATCTAATTCTGAGCTCTATGTGCTCTGAAATGATTGCCCTATAAAATGCTATAGAAAGAAAACCTATTTCTGATAGCAGTTAAGTCTTTGTAGAAACGTTTTAAGTTTCCAAGTTTTTCTTTGATATTAGTGGGAACAGAAATTAATATCACAACAAAAGGGTCTATCAGAATACCAGCATAGGTTGTTCGAGAGTAGCAGTTGCTAAAGAACTTTGAAGTGTGTAGAAAAAAGGAACTATATAAATCAAAGTAAGTTTTTTTTTTTATTACTAGGTAATAAAAAAAAATTTCAGTATTTATCCTCAGCAAATGACCTTGTTTCCTACTTCATATAGGAAATAAGGGAAGAATGAAGGCATGGAATACTTCAGTTCCTACCTCCAAGTCTCTTCCCCCAAAATGTAAGCATATTCATAAAAAATGTTCATCATTCATTTCATTCCTGCTTTTTCCCCTCACATTTGAATACATACTCTCCCTTTCTTTCAAAATGAATGGCTTAGTCCAAATGGCAGTTCATCCACCGCAGGCTAGTATACACAACCACAAAGTAAAACTCTCAACCTGAGGGCTACCTTGCCAAGATTTCACGCTGAGTCTTTATTATTCTTGTTACTACTTTCTGATAGATATAACATCTTTCACAAACCTCAGAAATACTTGCAATTTACCAATATGTTTAACATTCAGCTCACCCAGTGCCTTTGCTGTGCTATTTTATAGACTTATTGCCTGGGTTCTATGCTTTTCAACTACTCAAATTATTTCCCCCAATCTTTTGTCCATTTCTCTTTTCTGTCCTCTTTCCTCTCTCCTGTCTTCCCCTGCCTTTTCACTTTTACTATTGACCTTTTTTTTCCTGCATACAAACATGCTTAACTCTCTCCCCTCTTGAAAGCAAACAAAAAACAACAAAATACCATCATCAATAACTCTCACAGCTCAACACCTGCCTCCAGGTACCCCCATCTTTTCAATCTTGTCTCCTCAAGCTCAGCAGGTAGGTCTGTGGCGCTGTCTCCAGGATCCCAATTCCCTGTCCATTCTTGGCACAACACAATCTGACATTTGGCTGTTCCTCTTTTATTACTGAGACTATTTTCAATCAGCTCAGTGATGACCTCCTAGCTATGAAAGGCAAGGATGATTTTGAGTACTTACATTACTTGGCTTTTAGTAATATGAGACCGGTGACTGCATCCTGCAGCAATTAGATACATATTCTCTGCCAGTGCCCAGGAAGTGCGAGGATACATAGGAATGTCCTTGTGGTTTCTTTGTAAAAGCATGACTTCCCTTGGTGTCTGAGAAACTACTCACTATTGACATTTTTTCTGCCTCCCAGACCTCCCCATCTCACCACCGTCTTTGCTGGTTTCTCTTTTACTTTCCCTATAAAGGTTAGTTTTTTTCCCAGAATTCCGTAATTAACTCTCGTTTTCACTCTCTTTCCTCTCTGCAGTCATGTCCTGTTTCATGGGCATGAAACCTATGCAACTGCAAAGGGCCCATTCTTCAAAGGGCCCCAGCCTTAAATCAGTGCTCTGCTTTCCCATCTTGAAATGCCTAATTTTTGAACAAAGACCCTACGCCCTTTCATTGTGCACTGGGCTTCGCAAATAATGTAGCCTGTTCAGCCCCAGGTGGTCTCATCCACAAACAAGAATTCCACTACCACCTGTGACTGATTAACTCCCTAGATGCTACACCTGGTACGGAATACGAACCTTTTCCTCTGAGAAATGTATCAAAATAATTTTAACTTCTTATCAACCCTGGTACACCGGGTTTTATTTATTTTGGGCTTCTGATTTTCAGCCCCAAATCTCTTTACTCTTTTTTTCTTCAGGTAAAGTCACGATTCTCAGGAAGAAGTCCTGGGTCTGCTTCAGCAAATGAATAAGAGCTTGATTGTGTCCCTGAGGTGCTACAGTGTAGAGCAAGGCTCAGATGACATTGGCTTGGAAAATGTTCAAAATAAATTTTCCTAATCTGTCCCCATCAGGACTATGGGAAAATCTTTAAACTGCTTTTCTGAAATGTCTATTGAGCAAAACGGCTTCCTTGTGAATTCATCAGCATGGATTAGCTGCAAAAATATGCCATGAAACCAGTAACAACTGTGATGTTTACCAGAGACGGGAAAGGGTAGTGGGGGTGAGGAGGGTGGTTAATGAGCGCAAAAAAATCACCAGAAAGAATAAGATCTTTTATTATTTTTCTACTTCTCTAAAAAGTCATAAAAATGTAATAACCAATGGTGGAAAAGTTATTCTTAAAACCCGTTGTTTCTCAAATAAAATATTGCACTGATAAGCCTACAGTTTTTTTTTTTTTTTTAGAGCACAGATTTTATTTAATTAAAATAGATTAAAAACAGCCTGTGTAAAAGAATTAGAATTCTCAATAATTTACTATTATTTACATTAGCAAATGTCGGTCGTTAGTAGACACTGGGAGCAGAGACGCTGGAAGAACGGGGACCCTCTCCCGTGGGCAAGGAGCCCGGCTTCCCTCCATTTCCGTCCTTTCAGGTTCACGGTGGCAACTCTGTCAATGAGCACACCAGGGTAAGCCTACAGTTAAAAAAAATAATCTGAGGAAATGTTAGGCAAAAGTAATGGACCTACAGTGTTGAGGGAAGTTTACATTAGTGAATGGCAGTAACTGCTCTTATCTCTTTATCCTTGCAGTGTTATCCCAGAAAGGACATCTTCATCTCCACCCCAAATTTCATTTTTCATTGTAAGTGTCTGAAACCACGGTGATACTAAAGAAAGGAGAAAACAAAGACAAAAACAATTTCCTGAGCCTTTCTTCATGGTGTGTCTTTAAGGTCTGGCCGTTGCCCTGTCTCTGTCTATAGCTTCTGTCACCTTCCCGCTCTAATCCTTACTCCAAAAACTGTATGTTACTGGTGTTCATCGCCCTCCTGATGTCCCTGGCCTCTGTTACATCTTGGAGGTAACTTAAGGGAAGTTAAAAGGAACTTAAGTTTTATTTCCTTGTGGAGCTAGATAACCACAGAAGAACAGACAGTCATGTCCAGCTGGACGAAGCACCTTTCTTGGAGTTTACAGATGGCATTCACGTCCACATGATCTTCTTATCTCCAGTTCCATCCTAGTCCATATTCTTCCTGTCAACAACACATCTAACACCCAATTAGAGAGTTGGCGCCATTATCAAGAGAGGAAGAAGATGGAGCATTTGGTATTCATTTCCAGTGCTCCCTCTGGCACTCACGCTGCCTTCTCCGGGGCCATTGGCATCTAGAGATGCAGAACACGCCTCATCGGGCACTCCTGACTCCCAGAAGCCAAGTATGCTCCTTAAGTTTGTGCCTGTCCTTCCCAACAGGAACCATCCATACGTCCAAATAAAGGAGTGTACCCAGGTTACCTAAATCCCACCCAAGCATGTGGTGGAAAAGGAGCCACTGCCTTGCTGTGCCCTAATCATATACGAAGACAAGAGGGCATGCCCAGTTCCTCCAGAGAGCTCTCTGTTTAGATAAGGAAAGCTAATGATGTGAAAGAAGTTATTTCTCCATCATGGACATTCTTTACTGTCTTTTAAGAAAACAAAATGTGACATTAGAAAAGGCATTATTTATTATAAAGGCTTATACTCAGAAGCTATCAATATAAATGAGCAGAGGAGAATTTGGCCAGGACTGGTTTTAAAATTGGCTACCCCACAAGCTGGACACCCAGTGTAGTATAGCTCCCCTTCATTGAGGTTTTTTTTTTAAATTTTTTTTTATTGTTACTTCTTATTTTTTAGGAACTGGGTCTAAGCTGGAATGCAGTGGTGTGACCATAGCTCACTGCAACCTCGAACTCCTGAGCTCAAGCAATCCTCCTCCCTTGGCCTCTCAAAGTGCTGGGATTATAGGCTTGAGCCACCATGCCTGGCCCACACTGTGTTTTTGTGCCAGGCCTTGCTCATACTTGACAATTCCCCAAATGAGCCACACTCTTTTACACGCCTGGGTCTCCACATTTGTGATGCCCTCTGCCTAAAATGCTGTTTTCCATCTGGCCAAATCCTATACTCCTTAGGGACTTGACTCCCTTGGGAAGCCTCCTCTCATCCCCTGGTCTGAGACATACATCCCTGGTCTTTTTCCTGTCATACCCAGTGAGCAGCTGCCTCTGTCCCTCTTCTCAGGCAGGGCATTGTCCCTGTGCCCCAATAGTCTGGCATATGGGAGTTAAAGTGAGAGGGATGGAGAGAGAGAGAGAGAGAAAAGGAGAAAAAGAAAGGAAGGAAGGAAGAGAGGGAGAAAGAGAAAAAGGAAGGAAGGAAGGAAGGAGGGAAGGAAGGAAGGGAGGGAAGGGAGGAAGGGAGAAAGGGAGGGAGGTAGGGAGAAAGGGAGGGAGGGACGGAGGGAAGGAAAAAATGAAAGGAAAGCAGAATATTATAAACAGAGAGAGAGAAAAGACAGATGGGCATGCTGCACACTTAGACATGTTGTCTCTAAATAGGTATCATTTTGCAGCTGAGCTCTAAAGAAGGTAATAATTTCCCGCTATGTCTCCCATAATTGTAACATCACCAGGTGAACAGCCAGTGGGGATTGTTAATGGTTGCACAGATCTAGCAAATCAGTTTTCTTCACCTATGGTTCATTGAGATAAACAATAATAGTCCCTGATTCAAGCCTTACTACTTTCTCTATAAAAACATGACCCTTCATTAAGATCACAACATAATTTTAACTCAACACTAATTGTTATCTTTAACTAACACTACTTGAAGAAATACACAATTTGAAATTAGATCCAAGCAAAGTAAGTATTGTCTTGATTTTCAAGTTGGAGAAAAGGCAGAGCATTTCACCTCGATAGGGATCACTGCTGGCTTCTACTCCTCCAGGGCTGGCCAGCTCTGCCCGCAGAATTGACCGCCTCTGTTCCCAAGAGCACTTACCATTGCTCACCCATCTACCAGGACAACAAAATTGTGTGGGTGGAAACCACGAACCTGGGACCTAGCATCTTGGGCACAAAGTGGGAGCCTAGGGCACGTGTTGCATCGTTACCCAGACTTTCAACTTCTTGACCCTATTTACCTGGTTTCTGCCTTTGGTCTTTCAATTAGTAACTCCAGTTTCCTGTGCAGCTGGAATCCCACTCTACTCTAGAATCTGGTTGAAACTCTGAAAGTTTGCCTAACACTCTTGCCAGCCTCCCCTCTCCAGCAGCGTACTTTAGTTTCCTGAACCGATGGGCTCTGGCTAAGGTCCTTCGTTCAGTGAACTGCTCACTCAGAGCCCTGGGAATGCTGCCTGCCTGCGATGGGAAACCATGCTCTCCTAGCTTGTGTTGCTGTGATCAACCCTTTAACTTGAGCTGCCTTAAATGTGGGTGCCAGCTCAAAGCAACCCCAGTTCCCCATACCTTTTTAGGTACTATGTATTAGACTGGCAGTCTATCATCTGTCAAATCAGAGGCCAGTCCTACAGCTATATCCTGGCTCTGTCTTCCTCAGTGTCCCTACCTACTCAGGCCTTTGAGGTTTTATGCAGGTCCAGCTGCTCACCACTTGGAAATTCAGATAACAAGCACAAGGGTGGTACAAAGTGACTTTTATTCCAGAGCTTAGCTGAGGGGAAACAGTACAGGCTCCTGCCTTAAAGAAATGGCTTGAGCTTTTGGGGAAGAGAGCAGAGGCTTTGAATAGGGACTTGGCATGAATGGCACGCAGGGTAAGGAGGTGTGTGGGTCTGCATGACTTGCTTTGACGTCTTATCCATCCAGTGGTCTGGCTGATGTGGTCATGGGCAGAGCTGGGTTGTAAATTGAATGTTGTTTTGAGGCAGTCTCCTGGTGGATGAGAGTTCCAGACGTGCCTGGTGTGTTTCACGGTTCAGTTGCCCCTGGAACTTCTAAGCAAACACGCAGTTATGTAGAGTGTCTAGTGGAGAGAAAGTAAAAGTTATAATTACATTTCTGAAGAGCTAAGTAGGAGGTCTTCAGGGGAAAAGGAAAAAGGTAAAAATAATTCTTCTTTTTTTTTTTTTTTTTTTTGAGACGGAGTCTTGCTCTGGCACCAGGCTGGAGTGCAGTGGCATGATCTTGGCTCACTGCAACCTCCATCTCCCGGGTTCAAACAATTCTCCTCCCTCAGCCTCCTGAGTATCTGGGACTACAGGTGCGTGCCACCACACCTGGCTAATTTTTTGTGTTTTTAGTAGAGATGGGGTTTCACTGTGTTAGCCAGGATGGTCTCGATCTCCTGACCTCGTGATCCATCTGCCTCGGCCTCCCAAAGTGCTTGGATTATAGGTGTGAGTCACTGTGTCTGGCCTCATTTTTTTCTTTAAGAGAATAGGGTTCTTGGTTAGAGACCTGAAGCCAAGCTTGCTCAAGCTACAAAAATATATTGGAAAATGACACAACAGGTTATTAGGCAGATGGTTTGTCAAGATTTCTAAAATCATACATTGATTACTGATGACAGCTCAGATTTACTAAGAATGTTTCATGCCAACTTAAGTCTCTCTTTGTGTTTTTATGGATAAAATGGTGAAATATGAGCCACATGAGTTCTCTTAGGTGGAGTCACATCTTGTTGAATGTTCAACAGTCATTTCCAGAAAGCATTGGTTGATGGCTCAGGGTCAACATGGAAGAAGTTCTTGGTGATGATCATGATGCTTAACCCAGGCCTGCTAACCATTGTAGCCACACCTGGGTAAGAGTCTGACACTTTGTGTGCTCTGATATGGTAAGATATTAATACCATAGGACACTAGGATGTACTGAGTTTAGGAGGAGAGAGTACACTGTCTTCACCATAGCGATGTCCCCCATTGGTTCAGAATGTGATCCAAAAGAGCAAAGAGTTTAGAAAGTTTCTGTGTGGTTAAAAAATGAAGTAAAAGAAAATCAATTGAATAAGGATTATAGGCAGTAGGCCTTCAAGAACTAGAGACAATAACCGAGAATCAGTAAGATCTTAGGGCATTTGCAATTGCATCTTATGAAATTTTTTAATGTAAACTGCTTCTCTTAATATTTAGCATGAAAACACTCGATATGAAATATATTAAAATCTTGATATAGTACCTACTACTGTGAGTGTAAGATAAATGCCTAAATGTGCAGAAATGCCCTGCTGAGATTTACATTCACCCCACCCTAACCCCCGATTTTCACTCCAAAAGCCTCCAGGTTCCCATTGGCACCACCTCCCACAAGAGCCTTCCCCAGCCTGCTTACTGCATTTAGCACAATCCTGCACTGAAAATCCTGCAGGCAGAGCTTTGCCTCTTGGCCTTGCCAGTTAGCTCTGTAGCCCACCAGACACTCTTGGTTTACATTCTGTTAAAGGCAGACTAGGGTCATGTGGTAGTTCTCCTTGTAATTTTTTGAGGAACCCACATGCTGTTCCAGAACGGCTGTACTGATCTACATTCCCACCAACAGTGTGCAAGGATTCTCACGTGTCCACACCCTCACCAGCACTTGCTCTCTCTTATCTTTTTGATAATAGCCGTTCCAACAGATATGAGGTGATATCTCATTGTGGTTTATATTTGCACTTTCCTAATGATTAGTGAAGCTGAGCAGCTTTTCATGTACCTGGTGGCCCTGAGTATGTCTTCTTCAGAGAAATGTCTATTAAGGTCCTTTGCCCATTTTTAAATCCAGCAATCCCACTTCTGGGTATGTTTCTAAATGAAATAAAATGAATATCTTAGGCCGGGCGCGGTGGCTCACGCCTGTAATCCCAGCACTTTGGGAGGCCG
This sequence comes from Sapajus apella, assembly GCF_009761245.1. Classification (NCBI taxonomy): domain Eukaryota; kingdom Metazoa; phylum Chordata; class Mammalia; order Primates; family Cebidae; genus Sapajus; species Sapajus apella. The sequence goes on along the minus strand of NW_022436989.1, from coordinate 14,588,807 downwards.
AGGCGGATGGATCACGAGGTCAAGAGATCGAGACCATCCTGGTCAACATGGTGAAACCCTGTCTCTACTAAAACTACAAAAAATTAGCTGGGCATGGTGGTGCGTGCCTGTAATCCCAGCTACTCAGGAGGCTGAGGCAGGAGAATTGCCTGAGCCCAGGAGGCGAAGGTTGCGGTGAGCCGAGATCGCGCCATTGCACTCCAGCCTGGGTAACAAGAGCGAAACTCCGTCTCAAAAAAAAAAAAAATGAATATCTTGAAGAGATATCTACACTCCCGTGTTCATTGCAACATTATTCACAATAGCAAAGACATGCAAACAACCTAAGTGTCTGTTGATGAATGAACAGATAAAGAATTTTTGTGTGTGTATGTATAAAGGAATATTATCCAGCCATGAAAAGGAAATTCTGCCATTTGCTGCAACATGAATGAAGCTGAAGGACATTATACTAAGTAAAACAAGCCAGACACAGAAAGACCAATGCCACGTGATCTCGCTTGTGTGTGAAATATTTAGAAGTTCAACTCACAGAAGCAACAGTGAAATGAGAATGGCGGTTGCGGGATGAGTGGGATAAGACAGTGGTCAAATGGTACAAACTTTTGGTTATGATTAATAAACTCTGGGGATCTAATGTATTGCGTGGTGACCATAGGACTACAGTTAACGATTCTTCATTGCATACTTGAAATTTGTTAAGAGAGCAGACCTTAAGTTTTCTCATCTTCAAACAAAACAAAAACTATGTGAGGTGACGGATAGGTGAATTAGTTGGTTGGTGGTAATCGTTTTATGGTGTATACATATATCAAACATCACATTGTACACAGTTAATATATCAAATAATTATTTGCCCATAAAAAAAGATTGTTTTATTTAATTCAGTGCTTACTGTCCACACCCATCAATCAAAACTTCCTCAGAACATGGAGTCACCAACTAGCTTCCTTTTCACAGACCGGACTCAACTGGGACACAGTGATGGTGGGCGGCCTCTCAAATCCCCCGCCCTCTCCAACTCCCATATCAGTGTTGGATGGAAAGTTCTAGTAGGACTTTAGGGTTTAGTTTTCTGTTAACACAGGTTGTCTTAAGAGGACAAACCCTTTCCTCTGAACACTTTGAAACACATTTGAACAAACAACAGTCTTTAAACAAAGTTAGAGAGCAGTCTCCTTACACCTTGGAAAAGCTGCTGGGCCTTTTGGTGATTCATCCCACCCACTGTAAAGTGGGAAGTTTATAATAAACAGCACCTGCCTCAGAGGTCCATGGAAGCCTTGCTGGCTGTGGGATGGTGTCTGTTGCCACAGCATGTGTGTACCTCACATGTAACAAAAGGGCAGATCTGCAAATATGAGTCACTCTAGTGAGTGCCCTGATAAAATTATACACAAAGCATGCCTTCCTAGCTTGGCAATTAACTAATTAATTGAGAGCCAGGGTAAACAGTGGATTGTAGAGTCTAAACTGCACTAATTACTGCTTATAGAACTCCATGAAAACCTGGGGAAAAGGGTGCCATAGAAGCGCAGGATATGACTGTTGCTGTAAGGCTGCAGTTGTTAGAGGCTAGGTTAGAGAGGAGGAACTCGGGGAGCTCAGAGTCAGGGGCCCTGGGTTTCCAGTTCTGCCAGTCTCTCATTTAGGTATTTTAAATGAAGTGGCTTCATATTTCTGTTAATTTAATCCAGTATGTGAAATCATCACAATACTAAGGACTCTTTGAAATAGGCATGGGATAACCAGAAACCAGAAGTGCATTCATGCATTAGCAATGTGGTAATAGCAGCCACGGTATACGGATGAGGATAGATTTAAACAAAGGCCACACAACTCAAGGTTCGGTTCAGCACTGTCATTCCAAAGTCTTCACTCTGGAAGGCCTTGCTATCATTCCATTTTTTATTTTGTGCTTTATGGACACATTTTAATGGCACATATTTATGGCATGCAATGTGATGTTTTGATAGAAATATATGTTAAATAATGATCAAATATCCATCACCTCTTGCATTTATTATTTATTGGTGGTAAGAACATTCAAAAGCCTCTCTTCTAGCTCTTTTGTAATCTACGACAACTTACTGTTATCCACCATCTCCCTACTGTACAATAGATCACCAGAACTTATGCCTTCTATCTAATGGTAACTCCGTAGCATCCTTCAATTTAATACAATAAATATTTATGGAACACCGACTGTGCTTGGCACTTACAGGAATAAAAAGATGAAAAGAAGAACTCATTTTCAGGTAAGCTGCAATCTAGCTATGGAACTGAGAAATAAACACAAACAACTAAGGCCTAGGAGTAAATGTGAGGAGGTGCTACAATCAAAGGCTCAAAAAAGATGCTAAGATTGCTGAGGAAGGTGGTTAGTAACTAATTTGGCTAGGGTCCTCAAGGAAGGTTTTGTGTCCTTTGGTGAAAGCTCTGAAGGGTGGTAATAGTTTCTTTTTGGTTTGGTTAGTATTTGTTTTTGTTTTTGTCAGGATGAGGAGCAATGGAAGAAAGTATAAAATGCATTCAAGGCAGAGAAAGCAGTACGTACAGAAGGCATGTCAAGGGCCCTCTGGAAGGTCTTCCTTGCTTTTCCTCTCTTCTTCCTTTCCCATTCCATTCAAACCTTGCCCACCTTTGACGCAATGATTGAAATGCCACTTCCTTTGGTTGAAGACTGTTGTTTATCCATACAGGGCGTAGAGAGCAGTAAGGCAAGACAAGGCAAAGAGAGTGTTGGAGCCAGAACTGGAAGTACTAATACATGGGTGGGTTTGGTGGAAGTTACAAGTGTAAGCAGGCAACAGGTCAAATTTGTATAATTAATTCATCTACTTACTTTTTAATTCAGTAGACATATATTTATTGTCGACTATGTGTTTGGCATTGTGTTAGCTCTTAGGAAATGGAAAGTAATAAGTGGTCCTTGTCCTTAGTTAAGGAGCTTATAGAGAGGTAAAAATAGGCAGATCATTATACAAAGGGAGCGACACTAGGCTATTGGGGGTGTTAGAGGTAAGAATGGCTAATTCACAGCAAGCACCCACTGTTGGGAGGAGGCAGGTTCACGGATATCGGAAAAAGCAGCCTACAGGCTTTAAATGGGCCACAGGAATGATACCGCAGCACAGAATGGAGTTCTGTAGCCACATCACAGGTGGTGTTTTCAGCTCACGTGTATGCACAGTCCTGGCCTATATCTGTGAACTAGGGGATGAAAATGCACTGAGACTCTAGTTAGGCATGTGGTTTTGGAGCCTGACATTTAAAACTTCATGTGTAATACTATTAATGAGAGACAGAAACTGACTTTCTCTGAGTACAAATTTTACATAGAAACATGTTAGTTTAGTAATCAGCACTGACCAAAATGGAATCAACAATCTTAAAACAGTTGGTAAGACTTCTCTCACTTTTCTGAAAGTCTATTCTCAGATTTCTTTAGATCTGGAGTACTCCTTGGGAGGCACATTGAATGATTTGAACACACAGATAACAAAATAAATCACTTCTTCCCGCTAAATATGCCATGTGATCCATGGTCTCAGGAGTTCAGTGAGCTGCTGAACTTCAGCTAATTGTATTTACCCCATGTTCATCTCAAAATTCTTAGTAGTCATGGTAGCTCGGGGAATGGCTGTTTAAAAATGTTTCTTCCCTAAGGCTCTGTCAAACTTCAATGAAAAAGGATCAACTTATATTTCACCAGCTGTGAAAGAAGCTGTCTATGGAAGCTGAAGTTAACAAGCACCATAATTTGAATTTATCTCAGTGATAGTTTATGCCCTGTTTGAATTTGCCCTAAGGGAGCTACCCAGCCAGCCCACTCTTTCATCTGGCCCTGCCTAAAAATAATTCCTACCTCTGATGAAAGTAGAAAGGAAGATGCTAGGGTAGTCTTCCCGTTGTCCCCTGTGCAAGGGAAGTGGAGCCTGTTGAGGTAGGTGAGTCACTGAAACCTCAGACCCCTCTTCCCTTGGAGTGGCTTTGACAGGGGAAGCTGGAGAAAGCCTGAGCACCCTGAAATCCTCTGGGGAGTGGAGAGGAGACAGAATGGAGGAGGCCAGTCATGCACACGGCCCTTCTGGACAGGAAAGCCAGAGTTTTCATCCCCCTCATGCTTTCAGCTGGATGGAGACTAAAGATAATAAGAACCTTAGGTACAAAGACTTCTTTCTTTTCAGACAAACATCAAAAACTCATATATCCAGATAAATATTGGGTCTCCTAGAAGAGTCACTCCAAGGAGGTCTCCAATTAATTCCCAAATGTGGACCTTCTTCAAAACATACTTTGAAACTCCTCATGTGGAATGGACACTAAAATTTATGGTACCTTCTTTTTACCTCCCTTAATGAAGTCAGATGCTGATCCCAGGTTAATGTATTGCAACGGTACTGTAGGGGTAAACACAGGCCGGGCCGGTGCATGTCTAGCCACAGGCACTGGTGCTGCAGCAAGAGGAGATAAGGCACTGTAGTCAGTGCCAGGATGTACAGTAATCAAAGCTGAAAAAACACTAAGATGTCTAGCCAGACGTGGCGGCTCACTCCTGTAATCCCAGCACTCTGGGAGGCTGGGGGAGACCATCCTGGCTAACATGGTGAAACCCTGTCTCTACTAATAATACAAAAAATTAGCCGAGTGTGGTGGCTCATGCCTGTATCCCAGCTACTCGGAAGGCTGAGGCATCAAGAATCGCTTGAACCCGGGAGGCGGAGGTTGCAGAGAGCCAAGATCGCCCCCACTGCACTCCAGCCTGGGTGACAGAGCAAGACTCCATCTCAAAAAAAAAGAAAGAGAGAGCGAGAGAGAGAGAGAGAGAAAGAGAGAGAGAAGGAAGGAAGGAAGGAAGGAAGGAAGGAAGGAAGGAAGGAAGGAAAGAAAGAAAGAAAGAAAGAAAGAAAGAAAGAGAAAGAAAGAGAGAGAGAGAGAAAGGAAGGAAGGAAAGAAGGAAGAAAGAAAGAAAAAAAAAAAAAAAAGACAACTTTGACTAAACTAATACTATTGAGGCCTGGCAGCGTGGTTCATGCCTGTGATCCCAGCACTTTGGGAGGCCGAGGCAAGCAGATTACCGAGGTCAGGAGTTCAAGACCAGCCTGACCAACATGGTGAAACCCCATCTCTACTAAAAATACAAAAATTAGCCAGGCGTGATGGTGCACACCTGTAATCTCAGCTACTCAGGAGGCCGAGGTGGGAGAATCACTTGAACCCAGGAGGTGGAGGTTGCAGTGAGCAGAGGTCACACCCTTGCACTCCAGCCTGGGCAACAGAGTGAGACTCCATCTCAAAAAATTCCTCTTACCTTTACACAGACATTGATTCAGTTCTGCACTAAAGAGTATTATCAAATGTCTGCTATAGGCCAACATCTGGAGAAAAACTGACTAAGACACAGTCAGGGTGCTCAAGGACTATTTCAGACAGTGAGAAAGCCAGTGAGGGAGACAGGGCAAGAATCACAGCTGGAAAGAGATGCTTCTACTAATGCTAAATTTTGCTTCCATTTTTACAATAAAAGTTTCTCTTTCCTAATTTTCTCTTGGCTGTCAGGAAATTTAGGGTTAAGTTTTATGGCCAGTAGTCTCCTCTTAGTTATAGATCTCTGAGAATTCCATTCTCCACACTCCATTACTCAGAGCTGATCCTACGTGTGTCATTTTAATAGTTTTTTTTATACCTATGCTTTTAACATTTTTGGAAGTAGCCAGGGCATAGCGGGAAATAGATGAATACCTCCCAGAAGCATAAGAGCAATAAAGGCATTAGATAGAGCCCATGATCCTTATTTATCAAGTCTGTGGCTCTACTAGAAAAATCTTTGCAGGAAACTGAGCTGCTCCAATTTTTTTTTTTAATCCATAGGGATTTTTTTTTTTTTTTAAATTTCTAGTGGTATTAGCTTCATGAGTTGGAATTAAGAGTGGAGTCAGGTGGAGAATGCTGAGACAATGTTTTAAAGTGTGTTTATTACATAACTGAGATTGAGCAGAAATGTCAAGACAGCAGCTTGCCATATTTGGAGACTTCCTGCTTCTCTTCTACAGTGGGACACAGCCATTCCTCTGGGTTGGCCCTCAGCACACTGTAAGCACCTTAAGGGCCAGGACTAATAGTGTCTACCTGTAATCCAAGCATCTTGCCCAGTGCCTGGCTTGTAGGAAGCACATATAATGAATAAATGAACATAATACATTTCTTCCAGTCTTTGGCCCTGAGCCTCTAAGAGGATGATGATGGCACTAATTAAAACAGGGAAGCAAAAAGGAAGAGCAAGTTGTGGGGCAATGGTGCCTTTAGTTTATAAAGTGTTGAGTTTGAGGTGAAGCTATCCAGGTGGAGCTGTCCTCTGAGGCATGAGAATTGCTTGAACCCGGGAGGCGGAGGTTGCAGTGAGCCAAGATTGACCCACTGCACTCCAGCCTGGGTGACAGAGCGAGACTCCATCAAGAAAGAAAGAAAAAGAAAGAAAGATGAAAGAAAGAAAGAAAGAAAGAAAGAAAGAAAGAAAGAAAGAAAGAA
>NW_022436989.1:14575639-14582176 GCF_009761245.1 Sapajus apella | reverse complement strand
AAGGAAGGAAGGAAGGAAGGAAGGAAGGAAGGAAGGAAGGAAGGAAGGAAGGAAAGAAAGAAAAAGAAAGAAAGAAAGAAAGAAAGAAGAAAGAAAAGAAAGAAAAGAAAGAAAGGAAAGAGAAAGAAAGAAATAACCTTGACCAAACTAATACTATTGAGGCCTGGTACCGTGGTTCATGCCTGGATCCCAGCACTTTGGGAGGCTGAGGCGAGCAGATTACCGAGGTCAGGAATTCGAGACTAGCCTGACCAACATGGTGAAACCCCATCTCTACTAAAAATACAAAAATTAGCCAGGCGTGATGGTGCACACCTGAAATCTCAGCTACTCTGAGATTGTCATATGATGTCATATGATACTGAGAAATCTCATATGATCTCTATGTGTCTCTTTGCATTCTCATGTATAAAAAGGGGATGACGATAACAGAATGTATTTTGCGAAGTTACTGAGAGGACCAGATAGGACAATCTAAGTAAGGTCTGGCTCATAGCAAGCACTAATAAGCATAAGCTCAAAGAAATAAATACAGAGCCAGCTGTGATCCCTTCTGCTATTTATGTTACCTACCACTCAGTCAAGAAGTCCCGCAATATCTCTAGCATTAGCTGCCTCTTCCTTTTGCACTCCTTCCTCCCTTACAACCTCTTTGCGAACTTCAGAAAACTTCTCTTCCGTCCTTCCCATTCCCTCAGGCTCAGTGCTGCCAGCTGACCTTCCCAGCGCCTGGCTCTGTCCCTATCCCCTCCACTGCCGCTCAGTCTTCAGCTTCCACTGATTTCTGTAAAAAGGCAAAACCAACAGGATGCACTGAGCACATAAAGACGGAGCTTCATCTGCTTCTCCCACCTAATGTTCTAATGTCCATGATTTGTGCCCAAACTAGAGTAAATACATTACTAGACCCTAGCAGCATCAGCTGCACCACCATCAAAAGCCGTCTTTCAGCTGGGGGCAGTGGCTTATGCCTGTAATCCCAGCACTTTGGGAGGCCGAGGCAGGTGGATCACAAGGTCAAGAGATTGAGACCATCTTGGCCAACATGGTGAAACCCTGTCTCTACTAAAAATTCAAAAAAATTAGCTGGGCATGGTGGTTCGCGCCTGGAGTCCCAGCTACCTGGGAGGCTGAGGCAGGAGAATTGCTTGAACCCAGGAGGTAGAGGTTGCAGTGAGCCGAGATTGCACCACTGCACTCTAGCCTGGCAACAGAGTAAGCCTGTCTCAAAAAAAAAAAAAAAGCTTCCATAACTCATTCATAACTCATTCATAACTCATTCCATAACTCACTCACTCAGTCTTCCATAACTCATTCATTCATTTATTCACTGATGGTATTTGAGGTAATCCTGAGCTCTGGAGCCTCATAGACCTGAATCTGACTCCTGGCTCTGCCTTTTCTACCAGGTTGTTTAGCCTCTCTGAGCCTCAGTTTCGTTACCTTTAAAGATGAAGGAAGTAACACCCTGAAAGAGTAGGTGAAGGGTTCTGCTCCATAGAAGGTGCTCCATAAATATTGGCCGTCTTCTTTCATTTTCTAGGTAGCTGGCCCTTCAGGTGTCTCAGGCCTGCTGGGAATACAGTCTTTCTCCTTCGTCCTGCATAGAAACGGTGGGCACCTGGGATGACAGGCAGCTCCAGGCCCATGTCAGTGTTGCCCTGGGGGATGGCAGTTTATCTTGAGGGTGTTCCCAGAGGCAAAGCCCAGCCTTGACAGCTACCTCTCTGAAGAGTGCCATCTTGTCCACTCCTCTTATTCTGAAAAAAGAAAACACTGGGGTGCAAAACATATCCTTCATCCTGGTAACAAAGTGAATCAATTCCACACTTTCCTATATTCCAAATCCAGCCCTGTTTCAGATGATCAAATACCTTTCCCATTATAAATGGTTGTCTTCCTTTTAAAAGATCGTACAGACTAGGATCTACTTATTTTGGGGTTCCTACCACCCAGAACAGTGCCTGGCACAGACTAGGTGCTTGCTAAATATGTGTTAAGTTAGTGAATGAAGGAATTGAACACACCCCTGCCAAGTAGGCCCTCTTTAGGATTTCCAGGGCTCCCTCTAAGGGAGAGCTCCCTGTTGTGCTGGAGGCAAAGTGCTCAAAAGACCTCGGTCAGCTCCATGAACTGGAATCAACAGGTGGATTTGAGTGCAAGAGCTTCTCATCGGGCCTCTACATGAGGTCATCAGTGCACCACTGAAGCACTACAGTGGGAACGTAAGAGCCCAGGTTCCCAACGCTGGACACTATTCTGATGAATACCCGGTGGGCTTTCATAAAGAAGAACTCAACTCACTTGGGAAATGGCTTTGGACATAAGACTCTGAAGAAGAGAAAGCTTTTCCTTGCCAGAGATGGAACTCTAGTTGCAGGGGACAGCTAGTCATCATTGACTGTCTTTTTTCAGACTCTATGGTGGCAGCCAGATGTCCCAGCCACATGCTGACTTTTCTGTCCTTCCTTTATTAACAAACCCCAAAGAAAACAAGTGTCCAGATGGCCAGACTGCAAGGCTTTTTGATGATAACATCTCTTGGTTGGGACATGACTAAAACACATTTCTAAATAGAATACAAACCCTCAGGAAAAGGTGGCCCCAGAGATAGAGAACACTTCTCTTGGCTGGCAAGTTGAGTGCCGACTCCTGGGGCCCATGTTCTCTGCTAGTCCCGACTTCCTTCCTTAGGAAGCCTGCTGGTGCCTATCCATACCCATCCTGATGGGCATCATCAGAATCTGGGCTTGCTGATGATATTCCATCATCCCTGAAACACACACTCAGTAAAAGGCATCTGAACTAATTCTGAACAAAGAGAGAACTGCGGTTCTGATGTTCCAGGCTTCCCGGGGGACCACCTGTCCCAGAGGCAGGGCTGACTGCGAATGCAGTGCTGGGGAGAAGCTGGTTCTGACGACAGTACACATCAGCCCCACACGACTTCAGGGCTGTGACTCAGCTCAGCAGCAGCAGCCATGGCTCAAAGGCAGCACTGGCTTGACTCTGACTACTACCAACTTACCCTTCCTCTGAGCCCATGCCCAAGCCCTGTGCAAATGGCACCAACACCCTGAGTGCTCTAGGGGAGTAGCACCTGTTCTAAAGCTGACAGTGCTCATGGGCCATTTTTTTTAAACAAAATGTCACTCTACTGCCCAGGCTGGAATACAGTGGCACAGTCATAGCCTCACTATTTGGCACTTGAACTCCTGGGCTCAAGTGATCTCCTGCCATAGACTCCTGAGGCCATCACTCCTAGCTAAATTTCTTTGTTGGTGTTGAGACAGGGTTTCACTATGTTGCCCGGGCTATTAAACTCCCGGCCTCAAGTGGTCCTCCCACCTTGTGCTCACAAAGAGCTGGGAATACAGGTGGGAGCCATCATAGTAAAGTTTCTCAGCCCTGTAAGACCTCCCTGACCCAGATATCATATGCCTAACATTCCTTCATTATAATTCATTCTTTGAATTCTTCCCTGACCTCCTTCCTGACTAAACACCAATAGGAGCTTATGATTTCAGGGTGAATTTATAGTATATTTCCTATTTGAACAGAAAAGATCAAGAGCAACTTGGGGTGGTACTTCAAAGCCCTTCTCATACAATGAAGGTGTCTTAATTTCAAACCTCAGGACCAGCCTTTCTTATAGTTAAAAATAGCATTCGCTTTTCCAGAAAGGCTCAGAATTAATGTGTGAAGGTCATTCACTGCACAGCTTCTTCGGGCCAAGGCTCATTTGGAAGAGGGCATTGGGTCACAGGTGGAGAGCTCTGACCTCTGAGATGGTCATCTTCTTAGTAGAGATGGGGTTCTGGTCTTCACTTTCACTCTTTTCTCTTAGATGAACATCCAGTTTTGTTTGGTTCTGTTTTCTCTAGAGCAAAAGAGGGCAGAGCCCACTTCACTTAGAGCTCTGCTCTGTATCTGTAGGTTCTTCATCCATGGATTCAACCAACCTCAGATGAAAAATATTTGGTAGGCTGGGTGTGGTACTCCCTCCTGTAGTCCCAGCAGTTTGGGAGGCTGAGGCAGGAGGATCACTTGAGACCTGGAGTTCAAGACCAGCCCTGGTGACATAGTGAGACCCTGTGTCTACAAAAAAAAAAAGGCAAAAAAAAAATTGGAAACCGAAAAGTATGGTTGTGTCTGTGTTGAGCATCCACAGACTCTTAGGCATTTTGCTTGTCATCATTCCCTGAACAGCAGAGTGTAATAACTATTTACATAGCATTTACATTGTATTGGGTATTGTAACTAATCTAGAGATTATTTAAAGTATATGGGAGGATGTGTGTAGGTTATATGCAGATACTGCATCATTTTATGTAAGGGACTTGAGTGCCTATGGATTCTAATATCCTCAGGGGATCGTAGGTCCAGTCCCCACGGATACCGAGGGGAATTGCATGTTACTCACTGATTCCTCAACACATCAGCTGCTTCCAGGCCTTTGGCACTTTCTCGCCTCTGTGCCTTTGCTCATTATTCCTTGGCTCTGTCACTTCCCCAGTGATGTTTTTAAGCTGCCTTAGAGAGAGAGGAAGAAATCCAGCCAGTTTCTGAAAATCAAGACCAAACCAGAAACCCCAAATTATCCATCAGAACTGGGTCCGGCTGGCCTCTCTCCTTATCTACTCAACTTCCTCCCACATACTTATCTCCTAGGTTTTGTTTTTCCTGACCAGTTTGTAAATGTGATTCAGTCTCATTATTTTGAGTTTGTTATCTCTCTCATTCGCTCTTACTTCCATGTAGACGTCTTGGAATTGACACGAGTCCTCTTTGCCTCTCAGGCTGGTTTTGCTAGTCACCGGTAATGACCAGTTACTAAATGCCAACACACTTCATTTTCTGCTACCGGTAAATCAACTTTCACTTCTTTCATATCTTAAAATTCTAACCATCTTTCAACGACAAATTCAGCTTCTATGCATGACCAAATTTCTTCCTTCTCCATCTCAGCAGTTTATGTTTCTATTACACAGTCTAGCCCTGTATACAGCATAATTGGCTCCATAAAATTGACTCTAGGTTTGAGTCTCTTTGAGGGAAGACTTTTATATGCTTTTTTTCTTTCTAGCAGCCTTTACTATGCCTGGGTTCTGAAGGCTTGTCTTGGAAAATGACCATTGAGATCGAGCCGAGGAATCTCTGAGCAGGAAATTGAGAAATACATTTGGATTTTCTCACTTTTAACAAGTTTCTGATGTTTTGTAATATGGCTAGCAAGTGAAAAAACTCTATGTTCATTTGGAATGAGAGTCAGAAGTACTGAGTTTTAAATCCCAGCTCTTGCTACTCTAATGGCAAGCATATTTAAGTTTTTCTTTTCTCATCTCTCACAATCTGGAGTGTGTGTGTGTATGTGTGTGTGTGTGTGTGCTCATTGTTTCCCAACATATAATGGTGATCTGAGAATCTTTAAAGCTTCAGGCAGTATCGCCTTACCGACTATTAACATGAAAGCTCACAGAACTCTGCACTCCTCTCTTCAGGCAGGAATATATACTCCCCTGCACATCACTCTTTGGATGGAAATGAATGTTAATCAATATAAAGGAAATTATTATCTTGGCTGATTTCAAGTTGTCTGCCATATGTCTCTGCAGGCTAGAATCTTCTACAAAGAACAATCATTGTCAGTTGATAATTGCCAGGCTCTACTCGCCCCATCCCCAGAACAAAACGAGTGATATTTTCTATATGCATTTCATGTATCTTCCATGTAGGAATTATGCCAGTTTAATATTCAATTAGGTCCAAGAAGTGGTGATTGATTTTGCTACAAATAGTGATGAGTTTTTGTCTCCCAGGTGGTAAAAGGCTGAAGAATCTAGAATGCCAGCAAATTTGTTACTATTTTAAATAGCTAAGCACACAGTAATGAATTTTGTACAGTATTTTTCAACATGTGGTCCATGGAACAGGGGTCTCTCAAAACCATTCTCAAAGAGCAGGACTCTATTGTCAAATTAGTTTGTAAAATGCTAACTATTGACTCTTCACTCTAGAAAAATTATAGTGAATGGGTATTAAATATGTATATTGTGTTTATATTGAAGACTGAACATTCCCAAGTAAATGAAATTGAGTTTATTTTGTATAATCTGGTATTTTCCAAGCTTGGTTAGCACAGATGCTTTATTATCAACCCAGGGAACTAGTTCCTCTTAGGATATATGCTGGGAACTGTTGCCCTTGAGAATATCCTCTTAGAAGTTTATGGAACTCCACACCTCTCTCCAGTAGGCAAGGCACGTTTATTACGATAGGATAAGATAACAGCTCATGACAGATAAGCCTCCTAAGAGCAGATACATCGATTGGTTCACAGTCAGGCTTTTTTTCCCTCAAATTCAAAAGGCCCAAGTCATGAGCAGCAGCATTTATTCAATCTGCTTCCAATTTGCACATTCTAAACACCATCTGACTTTCAGGTAAGAGGATGATAAAATTGTTTTTTACACAGAAATCTGCCTTTTATAAATGTCTTAAATTTTTTTGGCTCCAGATAAATCAGAAGTATCCCGA
>NW_022436989.1:14496339-14575539 GCF_009761245.1 Sapajus apella | reverse complement strand
TCCCAAATTGACAGAGAATCAAGTTGGCTTAAATCCATCTGTTCAGTACTAATTCCAACATGGAAAAAGAGGACTGGGGAGAACTGAAGTATCCTGAATAACATCTGGGTATTAGAAAAACAAAGAGGAGGTAGGATTTAATTACCCAATGAGGAACTCATGTCACATGCCCTGCCACAGGAAATGGCGCATTTTGGTCACTTCCATTCAGGGCAGAATGGAGTCGGGGAAGTAACATTCAGCTGCCAAAGGAGGGCGGGCTCCTGTCTACTCAGCAGCAAAGTGGGGAAGCAGAAAGAGTTTCTTTCCAGTGTGCTTTTCTTGGACAAGCCTTCTATGTCTTGTAACTCAGAAGCTCCTCCCATGATCTCTCCCCCGATTCAACTGTCCACGTCCTCTCTCACTTCTCTTCTCCCTTTCTTAATCAAAAGAATCTCTCAGAAGAAGTTATTTCTAACTAAGCTATAACTATCTAATGATGTTGGCAATGTTTTTCTTCCCAGAAGTCTTTGAATACTAGTAAGGATAAAATGGCTCCTGAAATTTCTTGTCTGGTCAAAGTGTAGCCCCATTCCAGCAGTTTATCATGGAAACCAGCCATCTGCAGATGACCTGCCTCTCCCTGCAATATTGGTATTTTTTTTTTTTTTAGTCACAGTTTCTCTCTATTGCCAAGGCTGGAGTGCAGTGGTGTGATCATAGCTCACTACAGCCTCGACCTCCTGGGCTCAAGTGATTTTCCTGCCTCGGCCTCCTGCGTAGCTGGGATTATAGGCATAAGCCTTGCCATTAAAAATTTTTTTAGAGATGGGGGTCTTGCCATGTTGCCCAGGCTGATCTTGAACTCCTGACTTTAAGCAATCCTCTCACCTTGCCTTCCCAAAGTGCTGAGATTACAGGCATGTGCTACCATGCCCAGCCAATAATAACTTTTAATAAGAGTTACCATATATTGCTTTCTTTCTATGTGGCAGGCACCATATTGAGTGTTTTCTGTTATTTAATTTCCTCAACAACTTACAAGGTTGAAGAGCAGCTTCCTTTTAGAAATGAGGAAAAAGCCCTGAGAGAAGTGAAAAAAAATTTTTCCCAAGTTGATTGATGACAGAGCTAGAATTTGAATCAAGATGCTCCAAATCCCAAGCACGTGCATCTGATGACTCTGCACACTTTCTGCCAGAGGCCTCCCTGAACAGGGATCAGCAGTTCTCACCTCGCAGCTGCAGCGAGTGGTGAATGACTGCAGGCCCGGATCCCTCTCAGCTGCCCATGGGTAAGCCTCTCAGACCCTCTTCTTCCCAGGTCTTCTAAACACACAGGATCACTAGCAGCCCTCATCACTGCACTCTACCCTGGAATCCCTTCATCCCTGCTCCCCTTTCCTAGGTTGACATTCCTGCTTCTGAACACCTGGTTCCTAACACATTATATAAGCCCTTCTTTTCCTCATAAGCCCCTTCCGCCACATTCATCCCTTGGCTAAGGGGATGTAATAGGAAAATACATTTTTATTAGAGGTTGTCTCAGTGTTTCCTCAAATCACATTATACATGTGTAAATGCGTGAATAAATATATATACACGTACATATAAACCTGTATATATGTCTATAAATACACACGCACACACAAATATGATATATGCCACCTAATGGTTGCTGAATAGTACTGTCCTTGCTATTTCTGCTACTTGGACCTTGTTCAAGTGACACTTCTTGGCAAACGAGGAAATGTTGGCTGACATGAACATCTCAAACTTCTGTTTCTTATCAACAGCGTGCAACTGATTTCTGAACAGTTAAGTAATTGGGTGAAAACTATTTCTGCCCAAGGGCAGTCAATATAAAGAAGTTGATTCAGCTACTTTACCTCTCAACAAATTTAGCATCCAACAAATACTTATAGAATATCCATGTAAGAGGCACCATCATGGGCATCGTCAACCAAAAACTGATCAAGGCAGGTGTCAAGCCATAGAGGTTTACTGTGCCAGGTGTCAATCCATAGAGGTTTATTTTGGGAAAACACACCAGTTGCAGGGACATATGTGACCTGTGATTTTTCCAAAAGGGTTTTGGGAATTTCTGTATTTAAGAGGAAAGAGCAAGCAAGAGGGAAAAAAGGAGGAGGGAGGGTAGGCAGTGAAGTGGGTGGTTACATTCTACTGAGGCTCTGATAAGCCTTAGTTAACTACATTTTACACGGGAGAAGAGGGTGTAGAGGAAAAAGTCAATGATGCCTTGTCTCATGCTCAGTAAATCTACATTTTATTTAAGATAGAGTATTATAGACATGAGAAAAGGGGAGAAGAGGAAATGAGGCTCATGGGGTTGTGAAATTACAGCTATCTGCTCCAGAACAAAAGGAAGGCAGGATTGGTGCCTTCATTCCCAACTGTAACTTTCCTTTTTGGCATAGTGAGTTTAGGGTCTTGAGATTCTATTTTTTTCACAGCACTGGGAATGTGAAGTTAAAAAGACGTGGTTCTACCCTCACGCAGCTCATCTTCACAGAAAAACAGAGGACCAAAGCACCTAATAGAATGAAAACGTTGCTACTATGACCTCATGGAAGGGCTCTGGAAGAAGAGAAGACTATTTCTTGTTTATGAGACAAAGTTTTTTTCTTTTTAAAATCAATAAATGCTTGG
The DNA here is from genome assembly GCF_009761245.1 of Sapajus apella. Taxonomy (NCBI): domain Eukaryota; kingdom Metazoa; phylum Chordata; class Mammalia; order Primates; family Cebidae; genus Sapajus; species Sapajus apella. The sequence continues at coordinate 14,572,891 of NW_022436989.1, read as the reverse complement.
TGTCCTTAAGAAGATTCAAAGTCCTTGAAGAGAAAAAAAAAATCAGTTTTTGGTTCTCTCTTGCTCCATGTTAGCATTTAGTAGAGTCATCTGCCTACAGTCAAGCTTTGAGTTGTGAGGCAGGTTACTTGTGTGTTACATAAGGAACAACTGAGATCCCTCCCAGAGGTGTCCTAAGGACAAGCTAATAGAAATGAGGCCAAAGTGTTTTGTTAGTAAAAAGTTTAAGAGGGCTGCAGGAACATTTCACTGTGACCTAATGAAAGGAAAAGAGAAGGCAGGAGAGAAAGCAAGTCTTGCAGAACAGCTTGCAGATCACCAAAGCATCTTTTGTCTGGCAAAATATGAAAGCCCACATGAGGCACTGGCCATATCACCCATTGACCAGGGAGCCTTGAGGAAAACACTGGGAAATGGACTGCAGAAGGAAGCCCTGCCCTGGCTAAAGAAGGCTGAGGGGCTTGGTTCACATTGCAGGTCTTTTCAATTTCTGCTCATCAAGGCACCAGGATACCTGGGCAGAGATATGCTCATGGCACCATTAAGACAGAGAGAAGCCGGGCGCGGTGGCTCACGCCTGTAATCCCAGCACTTTGGGAGGCCGAGGCGGGTGGATCACGAGGTCAAGAGATCGAGACCATCCTGGTCAACATAGTGAAACCCCGTCTCTACTAAAAATACAAAAAATTAGCTGGGCATGGTGGCTCGTGCCTGTAATCCCAGCTACTCAGGAGGCTGAGGCAGGAGAATTGCCTGAACCCAGGAGGCGGAGGTTGCGGTGAGCCGAGATCGCGCCATTGCACTCCAGCCTGGGTAACAAGAGTGAAACTCCGTCTCAAAAACAAAAAGAAAAAAAAAAAAAAAAGACAGAGAGGAGAGCACTCCGCCTGGGAGGCATTCACCTGGTTCCACCCCTACAGCAAAGGAGGATGCAAAGTTATGACCAGGCAAATCAACTTGAGGTGTCTGGATGATTCTACTTAGCAGTCAGCTTCCCCAAATTATGGCTCCTCTTCTGCTACTCCTCACACAAGCCTACAGCATGTCCTTACAGAACCTTGGTTGATGATGTCTAGATTGAGTGGAATAGTTGATAGTGTCAAACAAAAAGGAGATGATGTCACTAGTGATAGGGACAGGAGGCAGAGAAATTCTGGGCAGAAGAGGGAGTGTGTGTCCTGGGCAAGGGCTCCACCCTCAGGCCTGGAAACTTGGCCCAAAATGAGAACATACATTCCCGTTTTCCTGCTTGAATGTTGCCTTTTCCAAAACCACCCATGGCCCATCCCACCCCACCCCCCATCCTGTGCACATAAAAATCCCAGGCTCTGCCGGCAGAGAGAGAAGAGGAGAGCAACTGGACATTGGAGACTATGTTGAACATCGGAGAGAAGCAGCTTGAATTCAGAGGAACAGCTTGACGGTGTAGCTTCAGAGAGGAGTTCGGCCAAGGATGGCTGGACTCCAGGGGAAGATTACCTTTCTGCTATGTCCTCTTTTCAACTCCCCATCCCGCTGAGAGCCACTTTCATCGGCAATAAAATCCCCCACATTTACCATTTTCAATTCATTCATGTGACCTCATTTTTCTGGGATGCTGTACTAGAGCTGGGAGCCACAAGTGTGTGTGCAAAAGGCTGCCACCCTGACCCTCCACTGAGCTCTTAATACTTAAGCCATCTGCAGATGGCAATGCTAAAAGAACACTGACTGGGGCTTAAGGGGCGGGCGCCCCCCTAGATGCTGCCATGGGGCTTATACAGAGTTCATTTCTACTACCACCCAAAAGCACTCACTCCGGCTCCATACCTGCTCACCTGAGTGGTCCTTCCTGTGGGGGGTTGAGCACACTGGGATGAGGGAGTGGACTTCACCCCTGCCAGTGCTGAAGCACCTGGCTAGTTCCCTTGCCCATGCTCCAGTTTCTACCAGCAAAGGGATCAGGGCAGCTTCCTGCATAAAACAGTGCCACTCTGATCCACCAAAACCTGTTTGGGCATCTGTTTTTTAAAAATCATTTAATTGTTTTTACAACTTTCTTAATAAATACCTAAATAATTCATAAAAGTAGATAACCATAAGTCACATGTGTTTAGCAATCAACATTTAACCTCATGAAATTAAAGGCCATTCTATGGATTCTTGGCCTTGGAGTTCCTTACATTTCGAAAAGAAGGTTGTGTCATTTCCAATGGCTAAAAATTGCTGTTCTTTGGTTAACTGCCCAACATTCAACTTTCATTACACTACACTTTGATTTTCTATTCACCTGTCTATACCTTGCACTAGACTGAATTTCACAAGGGCAGGAATTATCTCTTGTTCTGTATCTTGTGCCCAGCTTGGCATATACAAGAAGGTGTTAAGATTTTGATTGAATGAATGAATAAATATTATGTTAATGTAACAGAGATAGGGTCTTGGCTTGTCATTAGGTCTTAGCTAAATCAAGATAGCATTTGGTCCTAATCATTTTTTACATGGGACAATTCTTACTCTCCTAAGTTACACTGGTACTCACTGAATTTCTGTTCTGCCATCAGAAATGCAAATTAATTACGCAGATTGCATCGCTTTACATTCTGGACAATTAACTTGCAAACTGGTATAAATTCTAGTCTTCTTATCTCATTGCAAAAGGATAAAAGAAGGCTTTGTCTTGTTTTGCAGAATGCGATGAAATCACAGAGCTGTTTCCCTTCGACCCTGAGCTATAGCTTTGGGCTGGGTCCAATGCCACATAGCTGGATCCCAAGCCTGGGGCTTCCCTGCCAGAAGCAAACCGAGAGGTGTTGTGGGAGTCAGCTGGAAACCCAGTTGTGGAGGCTTAAGTTTCCACGTACAGGCTCCCGAGACTCCCGCATATGTGCTCACTTATTTGCAGTTAGGGCCTGGCTTTCCAAACTGGCACATGAACAAACAGGGCTCCTGTTCCTTAGGGCACAAGAAAACTATTATAGAGTTGAAAGCGAATCATGTAAATGATGAGGCCCCAGATTTGAGAAATTACAGGCTTGGGCATCTACAGGAGCCATTTTAAAGATAAACAGATGAGAGGAGGAGCTTGTTTGTGTCTTTATCTCCATTGACCAAGTAGGGACAGCCAGATTGCAGCAGCTGGGGAGAAGGTGTGTCCAGGCTTGTAATGTAATATGACTTTCTTCAATGCCATGAGACTTAGTCCTTAGAATCTAAGTAGGAAGGCAGGTGAAGTAGGGAGGAAAAGTGAGGAAAGCTTGCAGTTGAGTTACACGTTGCCTTGGAGGCATTGCAAATCATTTGAGCACAGTTTACTCCAGTTACATCAGACCTTCTTTTCCACCCACATCTGGGCAGCTTCCGAATGTGCCCTAGCATTGCAGATTCATTAGCATAGGGGTTCAGGCTTGCTTTTAGCCTTAGCAGAGAAAGAGGCTGTTCTTCTCTAAGTAATTTCTTTAAATTTAGAAGACTTTCTGACCCAGAATCTTATTTCCCAAAAGAAAAGAAAGAAGAGAAGCACAACCTCAAAGGGTTTGGAAAGCTTATCATGTTGGAAGATAGATATTCATTCCTCTTGACTAATTATTACAATCCTCTTGTGGTGGGAGGAGGAAGGAGGGGGATCGACCTCAGGAGTGGGGAGTCAGGAAAAGAGGGAGTAGATACTCCAGCCAGCCCCCATTCCCCTTGAGATAAACTGGGGGGCTGATGTCAACATTGGCAAATGACTATAGCATCTTGCTTTCATCCAGACAATCTGCAAAGAGCTGTGCGCAATTCATTTCATGCCCTCTTCACAGCTGAGAGGTCAGCCAGGTGGCATCATTAGCCTGCAATGAGCTGCTCCTCCTCTCTGCCTCCAGAGCACTGATCAGATTGTGTCCTGGCCACTCTTTCTAAAGTGTTCACGTGGGGTTTGGGCATTGTCCCTATTTCAGAGGACTCGGGAAGACCTAAACTTTCATCTGCCAAGCCCATTCCCTACCGCCTGATTCCCTGGGAGAGATGTACAAATAAGTGATAATGGGCGAGAAACCAAAGGCTCACTTTATTTTCAGCCAAGTTCCTTTCAGACTGCGGCACTGGGATGAGCCTCTGTGCCTAAATGGGGCCTCTCTGGATCCCTAAACATAAGTGTAGTGTTGAACCCCAAATGAAAAGCCTGTTCATTTGTGAGAAAAGAGAAAGGAGAGCCAGAGGTTCCATTCTAGTGCTGCAAACTCTGTCTTTCTCTCCAACCTTCCCCAAGGGACAGAGCAGAATTGGATGTGTCCACAGCTGAAGTGCAGGAAGCAGGAGGAATCAGACAGTCATGCCCAAATGAAACCGTGTAAAACCTGTAACCCCACCCTGTGGCAGATGGGACCCAGTTTGTGTCCTGGAAGCTGGCTCTCGGTGGGGCGGGGGGCAGGGTTAGTATAGGTGAAGGTAGGGGGCTGCTTCTCCTCTACAGACGTGTATTATTCTGTCTCCCTCAGCGTGCTAGCCGTAAGACCCAGGCACTGGGTCTTAAGTATCACTGAAGCTCCAGTCCACTTTCTAACACTCTGGGCAGCACAGAGCAGGCTCAGGAGAGATTACTCCTTGTTAAAAGGAGATGGGGCTCAGAGATGTCAGGTGACTTCCTCAGATTCTGCGGCTAGCAAGTGGCTGATAAGCGGGACTCAGGTTTTTAAATTGTGTGATTTCCTTACATTATGCTTCTCTGCCGTGTGGCATCTCTCCTGAACAGGTAGAAATGCATCCGAATGGAGCCTGGCTGGGATTCGTGACTCCTGCAAACACCCTGACATTGCATACAAACTTTTTGTGTGTTGATTTCTGAAGAGAGGCTCAGTGGTTTTCAACACATGCTCAAAGAAGTTTGCCACCTAAGGAGAAGTTAAGAACCAGTCTTTCAGGAGAATGCACTGGGATCTACTCTAAATAAAATGCACAGTGCCTGTGTGCTGTAGGCACTAACTTAGGATCAGCCTCCTTACCGCTTTTCTGAAAGTGAGGCAGCAGCAAATGGATGGAAGCCCAATGACCACATCACATCCTCACCTTTGGAAGGTGTCTAGCTTGGAGTTTCAAATTAGAAAGAGAATTGACTCACGTGGGAGCATATTTTCTCTAACTTGAAAAAAATAAAGAACATCCCTTTCAGCCCCAATATATCTGTCAAGTGAAAATGGATGAAAATATCATGAAGATGATTGAGAGACAGATACGCCCAGACACCAATATCCACTAATAACCATATTACCTTAGAGGATTGAAACTTCAACATGGCCAGATTTTAAGGCACATTTTATCACCAAACCTGAGCTGGAGAAACAACAACAAAAAAGAGCTGGTCATGTTAAAATTATGACCAAGAGAGGTTTTCTTTCAGAATTTATTCTGTTGTTTGGAGTGGTGGTCAGAGAAGAATGTCGATGGGCAGGAAATAGGAGGAAGGCCTTCTATGATTTTGTGAATTTTTGTATTTATTACTTAGCTCCTGTATTAGCCAGGATAAGGTTGAGTATGCTGTTGGAATAATCCCCAAATCTCAGGGGATTAAAGACACAAAACTTTTTTTGCTGCTGTATTACATGTCTCCCATTGGCCAGGAGGGGCCTCTGCTCTTTGTAATCGTTAAGGGTCCCAGTCTGACGGGGTAGCCATTATTTTACAACACTTCTAGCTTCACATGCGGTTTCAGAGTTGACTTTGGCAAGGTCATTGCTGCCCATATTCCACTGGCCAAGCAAGCCACATGGCCACACTTAGCCTCAAGGGGACAAGGATATGCACCTCTCATGTACCTAGAAGTGAGCCTGACTCAGGCATCCTTTCTATCCTGAATTGAGTTTTAAAAAGTCACGTGGAATAGAAAGAAAAAAAACCCAAACAGTATTTCTGCACTTCATCACAATAACGATTTTGTATCTGAGCTGGAGTTGAATAATAAATATTTACAATAGAAAGTTAACACTGCCTGTCTAAAGGGCTCAGATCTAAGATCTATGGAAATAATATGTTTGAGAAGAATTTACTGACACAATGCCTCCAATTAGTCAGGAATAGACCCCATGATAAAGCATATTGGTGACAACTCACCTTAAGTTAGTTCTGGTTGAGTGAAAAATGAAAATGCTCATGCTATATTTGTCACAGTGAGATGTGTGACCACAGAACCCACAGTCAGAGTTTCTGAGGCATTTTCAACATGCGAAATTGCATGAGGTTGGAAGCATAGTTACTCTGTAAGACAGGTAATTTAACACTTGTTGGTCACTTTCAGACCATCAGCAACCCCCTTTAAAAGGTCAAGGTGCTGTGTTTGTTTGGATAACAAGTGATATTGGAAGTGATACTGAAAATTGGAATGACACAGAGAAAATTACCATGGGCCCTGTGCAAGGATAACACACAAACTTGCGAAGTATTTAATACTTTGGGGCAAGATGAAAAATGCTCTGTGGATGGGTGGTGGTGATGATTGCACTTCAGTGTAAATCAACTTAATCCCACTTAACTGTACACAGAAAAATGTTTATGATAGTAAATTTTATGGTTTATGTATTTTGCCATATTCAAAAATGTAAAATATCTCACTCATTTTTATATTGTTTGAATTGAACTGATAGTATTTTGGATACGTTCATTAAATAAAATATATTATTAGCCTTTTTTAAAAGGCAGCATGTTGCCTAAACCAAATTGGGCAGACATCTACTGTTGCTGTCACAGGCTGCATTTTATAATATTTTTTTATATTTATCTAAAGGGCAGATGATAACTAGCCAATAATAACACATTTTATTGGCCGGGCGCAGTGGCTCACACCTGTAATCCCAGCACTTGGGATCCACCTGCCTCTCAGGAATGGAGGACTGATAAAAGGAGCAGGGAAAAGCTTAAGCCCAGACGAAAGATTTGGGGAACATGTTGTTTGTCTACTCCTTTTCTGGAGGAATCCTGCCCTCCAGCGCTACAGTATCAGTGAGCACATGCAGCACCCTATCCTGTGAGTTCCAGGTGGTGCCTGTCCCTGGCTGTGGGATTTCCTCTTCACGCCTGCAGGCTTGGTGGAAAAGCCACCTGCTGAGGGCAAGTGTCCCGGGTGGTGCAGTCTACCATCAGTTAGTGAGTGAGTCCATTCAATGCAGAGGAGCCAGTGGACTTGGTGACACTCACAGGCCACCCCTTCAACCCCTGGCTAATAGAGGTGGCAAGAACAATAACAGCTTTGGTGGACAACCCACACAGGACTGGGAAGGGCTGGGATTGAGAGAACTCACACCTGCCTGCACTCCCGCACGTGCTCCCTCTCCACCGCTGCCTGCGCTCCTCCTGAAACGCAGTTCCCCAGATAACCACGTACTCACTCTCTCACCTCACTCAGGTTTTTTTCTTTTCAAAGATGTCTTCCTTAGCCACTGCATTTAATTTGATCCTCTATCTTCAACCTGCATCCCTATCTCTGTCATGCCTGCTCTTTTTTTCCCTAACGTACATTTCAGTCATGTATTTGCTTGTTACCCCTCTCCTCTTGCTAGCATGTCAGCTCCACAAGGGCAGGGCTTTTTGTCTACTGTGTTTACTACTGTAATCCCAGTGCCTAGAACAGGGCCTGTAGAATGAATGAATGATGATATGCATTGTCTAGCACAGAGCTGAGCCCTAATCTAAGTACTTAAATATTTCCATCCCTAATTTTTCCACTGAGCTACAAACGTAGAGTAGTTTCAACTGCCAATCTGACAACCTCACTTGGCTAAGAAGAATGACAAACTAACCCGGCCCGGGGGAAACCCTGACTGGCACTGACCTTCTTCCCCTAATATCCCTGACTTGATCTCCCTCATCTCACTTAAGGTTCCATCATCCACCCAGACACCTCACCAAAAATCTAAGCATCATCCTTAATTCCTTTCCTTCCCATTCACTCCCATCCAATCCATCAGCAAACCTGTTGGCTTTATTTCCAAGATGAATTCCTACTGTGTCAACTTCACCTTATCTCCAGAAACTATTCTAGTCCAAGCCCAGCCATCAGAATTTCCTACCTGGGTTATGCATACTCTATTAATTATTCTTTTTGCACTCATGTCCTCCTATAATCCCTACCCTATAAAGCAGACAGGATGATCTTTTAAAATGCAAAGTAGATGATGTCACTTCCCTGTGAAAAATTCCTCCCAGGGTCACCACTGCATGTAGACTAAGATTTAGGCTCTTTCTTTGGTTTCCAATGTCCCACACGGCTGGCTCTGCCTCTCAAATAAACTCATCTGCTACCATACACTGGGTCACTTACCCTCCTATGCCCTATATTCCCCAGCATGTCCTCAGAGCAAGTCAAGCTCATTCCTGCTTAGGGACCTTGGCTCCTGCTCTTTCCGCTACCTGGACAGCTGTGCTTCCACATCTTCACAAAGCGGTCTTCATATCAACGCCTCCTATCTTCACAATGCACCTTTGCAATGCTTCATATCAAATGGTACCTCCCCATCTAAATCCTATCACCTCCACCCTGGCCATTCTTTATCAAATCATCATCGTATTCTGTATCTTTGCTTCTTAGATTTTTAGCATGTGTTACTATCTAAAATCACCAGGTAGAATTGTTTACTTTTTAATTTTTCTCCTCCTGCCCATTCCCACCCTAGGTAGCATGTAAATTTCCTTCTATGTGAGAAAAATCCTTATCTGCATAGTTTACAGTTTGCCACTGGGATCCTAGTGCCCCGCACAGTGCCAGGCTTGTCACAGGTGATCAATGAATATTTGTTACGTAAATGAACCTTGTTGAGCTAAACAGAACTGCAGTACTATCCCCATGTAACAGACACGTAGGGATTTAAGTCATTTGCCCAAAGGTATGCAGCCAGTAAATGGCAGAGGAAACTAGGGGTCATAGCTGGGAGCCAGTGGCACCTGGCAGAACGTATTCTCTTGGTAAGGCTAAATTGTCAGGAGCATCTGACCTTAAAGACCTGAGGCTTAGACACGTGGCCAGTCACCTACCAGGCTGGAGCTTCAGAGAGCTAGTGACCAGTCAGGGAAGCCTGACCCTGAAGAGTGGGGTACCAACAGCAGGGGTGTCAAGAGTGATAGAGTGGCGTACCTTCAGAGACTTGCCAGAGGTCTCACTGGATAATTCATAGTGAAGCCCACCATAGGGGCACCAGGTTGGATAAAGGTAGAAATAAATTTGGCCACCAGAGTGAGGATTCCAGGGTAGCACTTCCCACTTCTGAAAGCCTGGCTAACACTGTCTGCTTCCTCGTCCAGCTTTATGGTAGTCATCCTCCTCTCTCTATTTAGAAGGCATCCCAGTCTTATCCTTCTGGGCAATTCATGCTCAGCTAAATTTCCAGCCCTGTGTCTCCTAGTGACACCTGTGTCTTGGCATGAAACAAAGAGCTGATATATATTAAGACAGCTCTGTTAGTAAACTGTATGGTGTTTAACGAGCCAAGCGAAATCAGAACTAATAGTATTATCTGTCTGCTTAGCGCACGAATGTAATAGCATAATCTCATGCGAGGAGCAAACAGAGAGAGAGACAGAGAAACATCAGTTTAAAGGAGTCTTGTTTGACCTCCCCTTCATGTGCAACAGCTTCCTGGGTGTTCACATTGCTGGGTTCAAGTCTCCAAAATAGTCAGTAGGCAGAAAGTCTCCTCTGTTTGATAACAGTCCTAGATCTGTCAGTTGAGTTGCCAACCCTAATTTGTAAATTCTCTTCTGTAAAGATTGCACAATTGTGCTCATTTTCTGTTGACTGTGGGCTGGCTAATGGCTGCTAATGAGTCAGCTGCTAAGTGACTCACCATTGCATCAATAACAGAACAGATCCCTTCGTCCCTGAATCTGCTGGAAGAAAATGATGTCTTCCTTTGACAATGTGTCCCTTTTGGCCCCCACTGAGAACACATGACCTGATGTACTGTGTAAAGCATCCCATCCTTAAAGAGCCCACTCTATCAACCCAATGAAAACCAAGAGGAATATTCCAAGTTTCTGGTGTTTTTCTATTTTGGGTTTTTGTTTTCCTCACTGCAGAATGTTCCCACTTGCATTCTGTTTAGTAAACTAGAAAGTCTCATCTTTCTTCTCGTGTAAGGTGTGCTATTGTTGATGGTATTCTCTGAGCTCTGGGTGACTTAAGGTGTGTCAGAATAGATTGGTAGGAGGAAAAGACAATGGTGAGTCAGGGTCTGGTTTATGACCAGATGCACAGTTGGCACTGGCAGGAAGACAGAAAATCAGGAATAACTGAACAATCAGCTAGCCTTGGGGGGATTTTTCATAATGTAATGGTTACTCAGCAACATAAATGTCCTAAGTGGTCCCCTCTCAAAGAAAACTCAATACTGCATACACAAATATAAACTGGTAACACTTTAAACAATAGTGCTCTAGGTATGACAAATAAGATGTTTCACCAGGCATGGTGGCTCACGCCTATAATCCTAGCACTTTGGGAGGCTGAGGCGGGCTGATCATGAGGTCAGGAGTTCAAGACCAGCCTGGCCAATATGGTGAAACCCCATTTCTACTAAAAATACAAAATTTAGCTGGGTGTGGTGGTAGGCGCCTGTAATCTTAGCTACCGGGGAGGCTGAGGCAGGAGAATGGCTTGAACTCAGAAGGCGGAGGTTGCATTGAGCCGAGATCAAGCCACTGCACTCCAGCCTGGGTGACAGAGCAAGACTCCATCTCAAAAAAGATGTTTCACATAATAAAAGGTATTCTCTAGCGAGGGTCCTTCTCAGTAATTTCATACATCATTTGAAGTGTGATTCACACATTTCTCAGGGTCCACCGGGAACAGGAAATGGGAACAGAGGAACCAGGAGCAGAGGACTCAAGGGAGGCATCAAGTTCTACCTCCAGAGTTAGAACAGGAAAGAGAACGGAAAGCTTCAAACCCAGTTAATCCAGGCTGTACATGCTTCAGAACTGCACCAGCCCACTGCATCTGAGATCCCGAGACAAGCTGCCTCGGAACGAGCAAGAGCCCCCTGCTCCTTCCTTCTTCCATGAGGAGCTACCTAGTACCTGAGTAATGGCTACATACTCTCCAAGTGTAAGTGTGTCTTCAGACTTTCCACCTTCATAGGCCCAGTCCAGACCTTGTCGTGTTATTACTTCTTTGTTATGGGGTACTTTGAAATATAGAACCATGCCTCTAGGTTCTAGGACACTGGTCTCTCCCCACTTCCTCTATGCTGGAACAACACTATTGCTGCTGTGATACAGGTCACCCCCTCTTACAGGCTTACACACTCCCCTTTCCATTCCTTTCATTCCACTCAAGGAATTTTGAAACAAGTGATTTCTAACTAAAATATTCACCTACTTTAATAATTTCACAATAGTAACAAATCACTTGTTAAACATTCCAGTGTGTTGCAATACGGATGTGGAGGATGGCTCTTTTGGAAAAACCAACGAAGCTCAGAGATGTTTGTGACTTGCAGAAATGATAAGGACACCCAGGCCTGCTGACCCCCACCCAAGTGGCTTGTTCCTGAGCCTCATGGGTTGTACAGGACACTTAGATTGTGCAAATGCGCAAATGCAGAAGTGGTGATGGACAGGAGCCAGTAGCCTGTACATTTTGTTACATTTTCAGCCTCTGAAAAGTCATTTTTCTGTCTTGTACTTCAGTGTCCTTTCTCTCAATTCCAGGCTGAACGCCCTTTACCTTTATCCCTGTGCTTGGATCTTTGTTCACTGCCTTCTCTGGGGTGAAAGTTTCTCTTCAGTCTTCATTGGCTTCAAGGCCTCGCAGGAGCACTACTTGCTTTCTGAAGCCATTTCCCATTTCGCATTTTCTGGTGATCTCTCCCATCTCTCCTACAGCTATACCATCTCTATCACTCATTCAGGACCTTCAAAATGTCCCTGATGTTGTGAAATCATCTTTAAAAATATTATCATGTCCTCTTGCTGGGATATACATTCCTTGAACAGGTATTGTGCCTTATACTATTAATTATTTTTTCTTTTATTAATTATTAATTTACTAAATAATGTATTATTCCGATCTACCAAAGATTTGAGATAGCTTACAAAAATAATATAATCTGAGAAGATAAAATTAGCAGTCAAGGTAGTTCACATGAAAGAGAACAAGAAAAGGAGAGGCGTTTTCACATCCCTAGCACCCTATACAGTATCTAATCCTAGAAACTCACTACTTCTTTGTTGCTTCTAGGGAATCTATTGAGAAAACACAAAATCAAAATATTGATCCATTCTATTTGTATATCACTTTACAATTTTTAAAAGATCTTTACATCATTGGGGCTAAGCATTCTTAGAAATACATTTTTGATCTTTATTTTATAAGTAAGAAAATTAAGACTTAGAGACGTAAAGTGACTTGACCAAGTTCACTGGCTGTTTAAGGTGGTAAGCTGTCACTGACACCCAGTTTTCTTGATTGAAAATGTAGTGCCCTATCTGCTGGAAGAACAAACTTTGTATAAAGATTAAGAGATGTGGGGAATGAGAATATTACTGGAAACCTGCACAGTGGGGTGATGCCAGCCATCCGGGAGAGAGGGAATAATCAGTTATTGGGTGAGGACCTAATACAGATACCTCATATTTTTTCAAAATCAGGTCCTCTGAGTAAGAACTAATAATCCCTATAGAGGTCATTCATAGAGCAGAATCACAGAGAAACTGGGATGTGCCAGAATGAGGCTGAGGGGTTGAGGAAGTCTATGAAGAGCGACAGCTTAGGGCCATCAGAAATTCAGGCCATTTATTACCACAAGTTTGTAACCCATTGTCACTATTGGTTTTGCATTCAATCAATTTTATATTCAATTTTAGAATATAAGAAAGCAATGAAAAGGCTAACCAAAAAAGGCTAACAAAAAAGGCAATGAAAAGACTACCAAAGGTGCAATTCCTCACAATCCACTCTGAATAAAAGTGAAGTAGAGGCCAGGCGCAGTGGCTCGTGCCTGTAATCCCAGCACTTTGGGAGGCTGAGGCAGGTGGATCACTTCAGGTCAGGAGTTCAAGACCAGCTTGGACAACATGGTGAAACCCTGTCTCTACTAAAAATACAACAATTATGGTGGTGCATGCCTGTAATCCCAGCTCCTCAGGAGGCTGAGGCAGGAGAATCACTTGAACCTGGGAGGAGGGGGTTGCAGTGAGCCAAGATCAGGCCACTGCACTCCAGCCTGGGCAACTCAATAAGACTCCATCTCGAAAAAATAGAAAACAAAAAGAAACAAAAAAGAAAGTAAAGTAGAAAATGTAAGCTGCATCCATGATTTATCAACATGATGTTTTGTTTAGAAAACTGTTGCCAGTACCATGAAAGAGATGTTTCCATCGGTATCTAAAAGAAAGCATTACTGCCAATATTGGGACAAAGATTTTCATAGTTTGGTGGAAAACCTTTATCTTTCTTTGGGCATTCTCCCTCCTGGTCTTATTAGATGAAGAAAGTATCTATTAACCATGCCTCCAGGCAGACCAAGCTTCCTTTGGAAGCCCTTTAACTCCCTATACCCTGGAAACCCGTTGTGCAGCAGGGTAATCATGCACCCAGTACTCCATACCAGCTCCAAACCTTGCCACCATGCTCAAGTCTTATCTGTCCATGGAGAAGTGGGCCCTAATGCTACCCACAGGACCACAGTGATCATTCTAAAATACATCTCCTCAAAAAGCCCAGAAGCTCCTTGGGAAATAAAATAACATTTTTGAAACAGTCAAAAAAGTTCTTTTTTGAAATCAGAGAATGATTGAAATTTATTTGAATCAAGATCAGTAGAGTATTAGAAGCTGAATGGAGTGGCATGGGCCATCAGTGAGGGGCACTCTCTAGGAATTTAGAGAACTAGGGGATGAGACCGACAGAAGTTATTAAGAAGGTGGCATGAAGAAATAGGGGCAGAGGCAGACCCACCTGTGCTAGGATTCCAGCCCCGTCCTGGCTGTATGTGTGACCTTGGAAATGTTACTTGGCCATTTCATGCCTCTGTTTCTTGATTAAACACAAATCACAGTTTAATGGCAGTTTCCGAAGAGGTGGCCAAGAGTAGCATGTATTTAGAAAACATTAAAAGACAGTAACATTAAACCAGTATGGGAGTTAGCTTCTAGTGACAGCTCTGGACTGCTGAAGCACTTATTTTTAGGCTTTTCTAAACCTTTGCAATTTATTTCAGGGGATTCAAGGAAAGAGCATGGATTTTCTCAAAGGGATGAAATGAGCTGCAAAGCATGAGTCATCACTTGACCTGTGTGATTGTCTCTTCTGACTGTTCAGTTAAATGTTCCACAGGGCATTTCCTTACTTCCTGGCAAAGTTTACAGTTTTGGGAGTGGAAGAAACATCAGGGACCTCTTCCAGGAAGACTATTGGGTAACTATGACCAGGTGCATCCCAAGGTGACAGCTGCCCTGGGTGGAATGACTAGGTTCTGCATTAGTGCCGTGTTACTTGATGAGGATCAAGGGCTCCCAGACAGGCATCTGGGTGGGTGACAGAAGGTGGTGGCCCTCCCTGGAAGTATAACAAGGACATTGGGAAACTGGGAAATGAATTCCCTATTCTCAGCTCATCAAAGATGGTTACTTTAGGCTCTTCATGGAGCTGTCAGCACCCTCGGTTTAACTGTGCATCTTTGTCTGGGTACCTGAGCTAAAATGGAACCTGCTGGTCCAGCCTACTGCCTATCCCCTGCTTACTCAGATACTTCAACAGAGGAGCCCGTGGGACTGGACAGATGCTCATTAAGTTGTCAGGGTCATAAACAGAGTCATAAAATGGCAGTTCAGACCAGATGAATAGCAACCCCACAAAATGCTTCTCATTCTGTATCTATTAGTACAATATGAGTTTTTTGTTTTTGTTTTTTTTTTTTTTTTGAGACGGAGTTTGGCTCTTGTTGCCCAGATTGGAGTGCATTGGTGGAATCTTGGCTCACTGCAACTTCCGCCTTCCAGGCTCAAGTGATTCTCCTGCCTCAGCCTCCCAAGTAGCTGACATTATAGGCACATGCCACCACGCCCAGCTATTTTCGTATTTTTAGTGGAGACATGGGGTTTCACCATGTTGGCCAGGCTGGTCTTGAACTCCTGACCTCAGGTGGTCCACTCCCCTCAGCCTCCCAAAGTGCTGGGATTACAGGCATGAGCCAGTGCACCTGGCCTACAATATGAATACAATACATATTTCTACTCCTAAATTTCTATATATCACAGAGAAAAATCAAAGCACAACAGAAAAACAAAACAAAAAACAATGCAAACAGACAAATAATATAAAGCACTTTCCAAATACTATTTTTCTTACTTCAACCACTGCTGTATTATTTGTCCTCATTGAAATGCTCATTGTTTTTCTTATTTCACTTCGGAATTGTCTCCTTTGGCTAAATGGATAGCTATCATGGCCTCACCTTTTAATAGCTCAATAATTTTGGTCATTCTTAAGAGATACGGGTGCAATGATATGTAGACTTTTTAAAGTTATCTAAATTTCTGTTGTGGAAGATTTCATATCCTGTGCTTTTATTATTATTGCTTGATGAATTTCTTAGCTATTGTCAGATTTCTTTCTCTAATCATGCATCTACGTTCGAAATGTCCTGGTATTTTCCTCATATCTCACATTCCTGGAGCCGCATTCTCTTACCCTTCTTTGAGCCATCAGTGAGTGTTGCAATCTCTCCCATCCCAAAACCAGAGCACCTCTGGGGCAAACAAATGTTTTCCCATGTTCTCATGGTGTTCCCAAACAACTTCCTCCCACTCCCTTATGTGTGTATAGTTTCTTCTTTTAAAAAACTAGTCATCTTGATTTATTACTTATTAAACTTTTTAATCTTCAGAATTTACCATTTTAATGGTCTCTGCTTTGATGAAAGCCACATTTCACTGTTATTTTTACATAAGCAAAAGACAGTGAAAGGATTTTTGTCAACTATAACTCAAATATTAATTAAAATTTAGGCAAAAATATCTATTGCAACAAAAATACAGAAGTTACATCAAAATGGCAACCACCAGCTTATACCCCATTTATTTTAAGCAAAAAAATTAGTACGTAAAAATTTTAAGATAGGGGCCAGCACCCCATGTGGCAATCCATTGTTGTGAGACTTGATTGACATCACATTATTTCATAATGCTTTGTGGAAATAAATATTAACATACACAAGGCATGATCCCTTCCATTCACTTTTTCCTGAAACTGGTTCTGTGGGTTGCAACTGTTGATTTAGTTACATTATGTCCCTTATTGCAGTGTTCCTAAGTTCTCTCGCTCTTTTTCCCCCGTCTCTTTCTCTCTTCCCCTTCTGTTTTTCAGGCTTTGGCTTTCTCTCTTTTTCCTTCAATGCAAACACAGTTCTGGAAAAGACCAGCTTGGCTTCACAAAATAGATTGTCATTCTTTCTCATTTTTCTTTCTCTTGGGACATACACAATTAGGATTCTAAAAATGTAACACTGTGTACCTCTGCCCATTCAAAATGTCTGAGAATATCAGAGCAAGCTGAACCGCTCATGAGACACCGCTTAAATGACTTGATATACTGACTGTGACATCTTATTATTTAATTTCCATGTGCTCATATCTTCCCCAGTAGATTGTAACTTTCTGGAGTCTGCAGCCTATTAATCTTTATAAGCACCTCCCACCCAAAGTGTAACACAATGTTTTACACTTAGATGCTCAGTATGTCTTTATTGAAGGAATAGCTATCCCACTTAGCTGCAATTCTCTTCAAATCCAGGTGGACATTTTTCAGTTTCAAGACCTATATTCTTTGACGCTTTAATCTATAGCCTTTGTCAAATTCTCTCCTTATAAAATAGTGATAAATCGACGTTTCCCCTGCCAATATTTCACTGGAAAACATGATCTAGGTAACGACGGGTTAGCAGGCTGTGGGGGTGTAAGACGCTGCAGCATTTCCCAGCTATTCTCTAGAAAACCTGCTTCAGAGCTCTCCCAGAGTATGCCATTATTACTTCCTTGCCAAAACCTGCTTTCGCTTCTTCATTCTAGAAATGGGGATCATTCTGGATAGATCGTTAGGCATATGACCTGGATTCATTATCACCCATCTTACAATTTCATCTAATTGTGATTACATTTTAATTTTTTATCAAAACAACACAGAAACTGTTAAACAAAAACACTGTTTTATTATAGGACTTGTAATAAAAGAGCAGTTCCCTCACCACACTTTTCTGTTTCCCAATTCCCACACCTTAAGTGGCATCACTTTTAACTCTCTCAGCTATGTCTTGTAATTTATACCTTGTTATTTCAAAACAGCATCTTGTCTTTGTTCTGAACGCTCTAACAAAATGCCATAGACTGGACGACTTATAAACAACAGAAATTTATCGTCCACCATTCTGGAGCTGAAAGTCCACGATCAAGGCTTCCTCAGACAGCTGCCATCTTACCCCAGACTCACATGGCTGAAAGCGCTAGCTAGCTCTCTAAGGCCTCCTTTAGGAGGGCACTAAAATCACTTAGGAAGGCCTTACCCTCATGACCTAACCACATCCCAGTGATTCCACCTCCTAATCACTTTGGGGGTTAGGATTTCAACACATGAATTTTGTAGGGAACATGAACATTCAAAACATAAGATTTTTTGCCCCCGAGATGGCGCCTCTCTCTGTCGCCCAGGCTGGAGTGCAGCGGTGCAACCTCAGCTCACAGCGACCTCCACCTCCCAGGTTCAAGAAATTCTGCCTCAGCCTCCAGAGTATCTGGGACTACAGGCGTGTACCACCATGCCTGGCTAATTTTTTATTCTTATTTTTAGTAGAGATGGGGTTTCACCATGTTGGCCAGGCTGGACTTGAACTCCTGACCTCGTGTATTA
This sequence comes from Sapajus apella, assembly GCF_009761245.1. NCBI lineage: Eukaryota > Metazoa > Chordata > Mammalia > Primates > Cebidae > Sapajus > Sapajus apella. The sequence goes on along the minus strand of NW_022436989.1, from coordinate 14,555,043 downwards.
TTTCTATGGCACGTTCTTCCCCTTCACTTTCTAGCTTTTCCCTTTCTGGAATGTCTACTAGTTAGAGATTAGATCTCCTGGGTGAACCCTCCATTTTATTTATTCTCTCTCAGTTTCCTTGTATTTGTCTTTTATTTCTAACATTTGGAGAGAATTCCTTGCTTTATTTTTTAATCAACTTATTAATTTAGAAAAACCTACGTTAACATATTTTACTTTTCAAAAGCTCAGTCTTGTTCTATGAATCTGAAAACATCTTTTCTTGCTCTATGGTTGTAATATATTCTCTGCTTTCTTTGAGGATAAAAATTATATACATTTTGAAGGTTTCTTCTCCTTGTGTTTCTCTGTTTCCTATTTTAGATGGTGTCTCCTACTATGTTGCCCAGGCTGGTCTCAAACTCCTGGGCTCAAGCAATCTGCCTCAGCCTTCCAAGTGGTTCCATGCCACTTATTGTTATCTTTCATTGTAGAGACTTTGCTCAGATGTCCAGTAAACCTTGTCTGCCTTTTTATATTTAAGAGAAAGGAATTAAGAAGTTGAAGGCAAACTCTGTATGTGGAGGGAGGATCTGTTGGCACGTGGGTTTTACTATCAGAAAGCCAACTTTTTCCCTGGAAGACACCAAAACGTCTATACATATAGGTTGTTTTCTACGTGACCATCTTTCTCTGCTTCTTTTCTTTCCTGCCTTCTTTTGGATTGATCGCGTATATGTTATGATTCTGCTATGACTGCTCAAGTATTGGCTCATGGAGTAGACTTCTTGTTTTACTTTTCTATAAGTTGCTTTATGTCCTAAAATATACATCTTTGATTTATTACAGTCTATCTTCAAGTAATATTAGACAGCTTCCTGAGCAGAATTTTGTTCTATCCTTAACATTATTTCGTTTTTTCTTTTTCTTTTTCTTTCATTTTTTTAAAAAGATGGAGTCTTGTTATATACCCAGGCTGGAGTGCTGTGGTTATTCACAGATGTGGTCACTGTGCACTGTGGCCTTAAACTCCTGTGCTCAAGCGAGCCTCCTGCCTCAGCCTCCCAAGTAGCTGGGACTGTTGGTATGGCAATGGTGCTCAGATGAGTTCATTTGCTTTTACTGAGTTCATTTTTTCCCCCTGATAAATGTATGAAAACTCTGAAATTCTCTCTGGGCATGCTTTTATTATGTCCCTTTAATTTTGACAAGTAAATAACTCACTGTAATTCAGTTCTATGTATTATAGCATTTATTATGAGTTATCTTGATCTCAAGTGTTTGGGATAGTTCTTTTTTTTTTTTAGTTAGTTTGTACAATTTAGTTTAGGTATTTAATTTAGTTTACTTATTAGCTAAGTCATTTAGTTTTATTTGTTTAGCTCCTTTTCATTTAGTCAGTTAGCATAAATTACTACTTATTAGTTGGTTACTAATTTTTAACATTTCAGTCTTTTAAGTTATTGTAATCTAATATTTCAATATGTAGTTTATTATTGAGTGTAATATTTAATACGTTGCTTACATTTTAAAGATATTTTAATATTGATTTATAATTATTGTTACTATAATTTTTTTTTTATATTTTATTATTATCTTATACTATTTTCTTTTTTTTTTGAGACGGAGTTTCACTCTTGTTACCCAGGCTGGAGTGCAATGGCGCGATCTCGGCTCACCGCAACCTCCGCCTCCTGGGTTCAGGCAATTCTCCTGCCTCAACCTCCAGAGTAGCTGAGATTACAGGCACATGCCACCATGCCCAGCTAATGTTTTGTATTTTTAGTAGAGACGGGGTTTCACCATGTTGACCAGGAGGGTCTCGATCTCTTGACCTCGTGATCTACCCGCCTCAGCCTCCCAAAGTGCTGGGATTACAGGCTTGAGTCTTTTACTATTTTCATTTGGAATTTATTGATGCTTATTTTATGGCTTCATACATGCCCAGTTTTTCCTGACTATTCCATTTTCACTCAACAGAGAATGTTTTCTACATCTGTTGAGGGTAAGTATGTACACATAGTACTTATACATTCATCTTACTGATTGTACTATTCAGATTCATCTATTTGTTAATTTTTTAATGAATATTCAATGCCCACTTTTTTGCTGCACACTGTTCTAGGCATCTGACATACAGTGGTAAACAAAATTCCTGCCTTTCATGGAGGCAGTATTTCGCAGGTGCTGATAATAAATTAGTAAGCAACACATTACCTCTTACACACATATATATGGTAGTGATAACTGCGATGGAGAAAAATAAAGCAGAAGAAGGGTGGTAGAGAATTTAGGGCACATGTGGTCAGAGCTAATTCATGAAGGGTAGGTTAGGAAAACTTCTCTGAAAAAAATGATAATTAAACAGATCTTTTACAGATGTATTTGTTTATTTTTCTTTGCTTGACCTGCTAGTTTGAAATGGTCTATTAGAAATCCCCAAATACAATTAGTGCTCTTTCCACCAGTATCTAATGTCCCTTTTTGACCAGTATATTATTTTGTCTCAAGTTCTATTTTGTCAGATGTTAAAATTTGAATACCATGTTTGTTTTGATTCATATTTATATATTTTTCTCAATCTGGGTCAACTACTTGGGTTTGAATCTCAGCTCTGCCACTTACTACTAGTTTTTTTAAAATCTTGGAGTGATTATATAACCTTTATGCTTCAATTTCCTTATCTAGAAAACGGGGATATTAATAGTAGCTACATTATAGTATTGTTATGAGGATTAAATGAGTTAATACTTGTCGCAGTCTTGGAACAATGCCTGGCACATAGTAAGTGCTACAAAAGTTAGTAACTGTAGAAAAAATAAAATCTTTTGTTTCAAATCTTTCTGTTTTCTTTTGTTTCAAGTTTGTCTCTTGTAATAGCATATTAGGTTCTTCTATTTTTTTAAATCCAGTGTTATCCAGTGAGTGTTTTAAAATCCATTTACATTTACTCTAATTACTTTTATTGTGATAAAAAAATATTTCTGCCATCTTATATAACATATTCCATTTACTGTACCTTTTAAATTTTTTTCCCTTCATTTCTTATATTTCATTGGATAGATGACATTTTTCTCCCAGCTCAACATAAACTATTAATGGCACCCAACTTTTTGAGAAAATATGTCCTTCCCTTTTCCTAATATTTCTGCTATTTCTTTTCATTCTCTGGTATACACATTTTGTGTCCTCTCTTATGAGTGGTTACGTATGTTTTGATTCTCATTCTCATAACACATCCTCTTTATCACTCGCACTTCTGCATGGTACCTTTACACAACCATGGCTTTGACTCCCTTTACATGCACATCTGTATCTCTGGCTCAAATTGCTATCCCAATCATTTTTTTTTTTTTTTTTTTTTTTTTTTTTTTTTTTTTGAGACGGAGTTTCGCTCTTGTTACCCAGGCTGGAGTGCAATGGCGCGATCTCGGCTCACCGCAACCTCCACCTCCTGGGTTCAGGCAATTCTTTCTCCTGCCTCAGCCTCCTGAGTAGCTGGGATTACAGGCAGGCGCCACCATGCCCAGCTAATTTTTTTGTAGTTTTTTAGTAGAGACGGGGTTTCACCATGTTGACCAGGATGGTCTCGATCTCTTGACCTCGTGATCCACCCGCCTCGGCCTCCCAAAGTGCTGGGATTACAGGCGTGAGCCACCGCGCCCGGCCTATCCCAATCATCTTAACCCAGTGCATTCACCTGACCTGGGCATCCTATTTGCTTGGTCCTCAGTCATTTCACACTCAAAACATCCTAAACTGAACACGTTGCTTGCTCTGTGTTCCTTTTCTCCAAAAGTGGTAATGCCATGTTCACAGTTGCCCAAGCCATCACTTTGACCGCTATCTCTCCTTCTTACTCTGCGTCTAATATACCACCAGGTCCTATCCATTCTCGTACCTAAATCTGGCTTGAATGTATATGCTATTTTCCCTCCATCATCACCGGTCTGGATTACCGTAACAACCTTCCGTATGACATTTCCGTGCCTGGACTTCTCCTCCCCTACCTATTCCAATACACTCTTCCACCTTACAAACCGAATGATCTTCACAAAACGAAACTCTGATGATAGCATTGCCCTCTTAACATTCTTTGGTGGCACCGTATTGCACTTTGGGTTAAATGTTAACAACTTTATATAGCTTAAAGGTCCAGGTGCGAGCTGGTTCCTGTTAACTCAGCTTTTCCTCTCCTAAACTTGGTAGAGAAATTTCTTCAGCTCCTCGAACGTATCAGGCTTTCCGTTTACCATCACAGCTTCTCGGGGTTGTTTCATCTTCCTAGAACACATTTTCCCGTCCTCTTGGTCTGGCGAAATTTTCTCAACCTTTCTAATATTTCTACTATTTCTTGTTCATTCTCTTGTATACACATTTTGTGTCTTATGAGTGATTATCTATGTTTTGATTTTCTCTTCCTCTCAGCCTTGTGATAACCTCAGCCTTCAGACTTCAGGGTAGATGCCATTTCCTCTGAGAAGCCCGCCTCATTCAGGAAGTCCGTGCTCTCTCATAGTCTTCTGTGTTCCCTCCTCAATACAGTGTTTTATAGCTTTTAAAAAAATTCTGTGATTGTATTTTGCTCAGCAAACGAAGAGAGACTCTTCTTGTTTTCTGTGCCGAGGATGTGCCTGGTGTATGGTAAGTTCTCAATAAAATGCTTTCACTTGAATTGTCCCTGCTGTACTTCGGGTTCCTGGGATTCTTTTAACTCTACAAATTTCTCTCAAATTTATCTCCTAATTGTCTTCTTAGAGACAACTAAAACATTCCTAGTTGTATACTTTATTTTTGATATCTACATTTACAGAAGAATTCTGCATTGTTTACAAGGTAATTTTCTATGGATGATCTCATTGAATTCTCTGTGGTCCTGGGACGTAAATAAGAATAATTAGGCTTCTAGTGATAGACTGAGAGAGCTGAATTCCAAAGAAGTTAGTGATATACATAGTAAGATCAGAGTTGGGACATCCATTCAGGTCCTCTATTGTACTCATTCTTAAAAAAATTTTTTTGGTAAAATATACATAACATAAATATACCATCTTAACTTTTTTTTTTTATTTTTTTGAGATGGAGTTTTGCTCTGTCACCCAGGCTGGAGTGCAGTGGTGCTATCTCGGCTCACTGCAACCTACACCTTCCTGGTTCAAGCAATTCCCCTGTCTCAGCCTCCCAAGTAGCTGAGATTACAGGTGCACACCACCATGCCTGGCTAATTTTTTTTTTTTTTTTTTTTGTATTTTTAGTAGAGACAGAATTTCATCATGTTGACCAGACTGGTCTCGAACTCCTGACCTTAGGCAATCAGCCCATCTCAGCCTCCCAAAGTGCTGAGATTACAGGTGTGAGCTTATTACTGAGCTGTTCTAAGTTAAGATGTCCAGCCCTATTTTAACTATTTTTAAGTGTATATTTTAGTAGTGTTGAGTACATTGACATTGTTGTACAATCAATCTCCAGAACTCTTTTCACACTGCCACACTGAAACTACATTAATCAAACAACTTCCCTTTCCCTCCTCCCCTCAGCTCCCAGCAACTACCATTCTATTTTCTGTCTCTATGAAGTCCCCCATTCTAGATATTTCCTATAAGTGGAATCATACAGTGTTTTTCATTTTTGTGAGTGGCTCATTTCACTAGTATATTTCTATAAGGTTCATCTATATTGTAGCATGCGTAAAATTTTTCTTCTGTTTTACCACTGAATAATTTTCTATTGGATGTATATACTACATTTTGCTTATCTATTCACCCAACGCTTGGGATGTTTTCACCTTTTAGCTACTGTGAATAATGCTGCCATGAACATGAGTGTACAAGTATCTCTTCAAATTCCTCCTTTCAATTCTTTTCAGCATATACCTGAAGTTGAATTGCTGTATCATGTGGTAATTCTATTTTTAACTTTTAGAGGAACTGCTGTATTGTTTCCACAGCCGCTACACTGTTTTACATTCCCACCAACAGAGTACAAGGGTTCCAATTTCTCCACATCCTTGCCAACATTTTTTATTTTATCTTTTTTTGATGGTAGCCATTCTAATGGGTGAAAGATGGTTTTAATTGGCATTTCTCTAATGATTAGTGATGTTGAGCATTTTTTATGTGCTTATTGGCCACTTGTATTTCTTCTTTGGAGAAATCTCTATTTAAGTCCTTTGCCTATTTTTAATGGGATTTGTTTGCTTTTTTGTTATTGAGTTTTAGCTATATTTTCTGGATATTAAGCTCTTATGGAATAAGAGCCCACAATCCCACAATATTCACAAATATTTTCTCCCATTCCATAGTTTTTTCACTCTGTTGATTGTGTCCTTTGAGCCAGTCTGGTACTCTTGACATTACATTGTCTCTGTTTAGTCACAGAGGTGGTAAAAGGCATAGATGGAGTGACAGCAATAGGACTCCAGTCCTGTTATCAGACTGGTACACAAGGTCAAAGAGCAGCAGGGAGGGATAGATGCCAAGCCCCACAATATGGGAATGTTGTGGGCTGGAGGGACATGCTTGTATCCTGTCTAACATCAAGATTATCACAGGGACTAAGGTAGGTCTAGGCCAATAGATGGGAGCCAAGTGATCCCAGCAGTGGTAAAAGAGGGGATGCCAGGCCAGGTATGGTGGCTCATGCCTGAAATTACAGCACTCTGGGAGCCTGAGGCAGGAGGGTTGCTTGAGACTACGGGTTTGAAATCAGCCTGGAAAACACAGTGAGACCCTGTCTCTACAAAAAATTTAAAAATTAGCAAGGCATAGTGGTGCTCACCTGTTGTCCCAGCTGCTTGGGATGCTGAGATGGGAAGACTGCTTGAGCCCAGGAGTTCAAAGTTGCAGTGAATTATACCTGAACCACACCACTGCACGGCACTGTAACCAGGGCAACAAAGTGAAACTCTGTCTTAAAAAAATAAATAAATAAATAAAAAGAGAAGAAGAAGAAAAGGAAAGAAACTCAAGGAAACAACTAAGAACCATCCAACCAAATGCAGTGCCTGGAAGAACCTGGTGTCCAGATGCAGTTTATTATCAATTAGTGTAATTCTAGCTTTTTACTCAAAGGACACTTGGGATCTCAGGGAAAGACATCACCAACTTGATTGAGGTTAGGCTTATTATTTGTACACAAGGATGAAGCCAGGAATTGCATGTGTCAATGCCAGATTATCAGTGGAAGACTGGTATCTTTCAGATAAAAGCTAAAGCTATCTGAATCAAATTAGGAATAAAACCCAGGTGACCAATGAGCCAGGACTGGTAGATCAAAGCTGGTTTAATTTAAAGGAGACTCTGGCCGGGCGCGGTGGCTCAAGCCTGTAATCCCAGCACTTTGGGAGGCCGAGGCGGGTGGATCACGAGGTCAAGAGATCGAGACCATCCTGGTCAACATGGTGAAACCCCGTCTCTACTAAAAATGCAAAACATTAGCTGGGCATGGTGGCGCGTGCCTGTAATCCCAGCTATTCAGGAGGCTGGGGCAGGAGAATTGCCTGAACCCAGGGGGCGGAGGTTGCGGTGAGCCGAGATCGTGCCATTGCACTCCAGCCTGGGTAACATGAGTGAAACTCCGTCTCAAAAAAAAAAAAAAAAAAAAAAAAAAAAAATTTAAAGGAGACTTTAAGGTGAATTGGTTTGGTATCTGAAGTCATTAACTACCATTCTTTCCCTATTTGTATTTAAAGGATCTGTCGCCAGTGGGACCAGAAAGCCATATGTGGTATTACTTATAAACCCTCTCTAGTATATAGATTAATATAGAATCATCTTTCTTTATGAGTTTTCCACCAATAAACATTGGTAGATATAAACAAAGCTTTCCTTCAGAGCAAATTATTTCAGGTCCCACTACCACCAACAGCTGACATCAGTGGTCTGCATACTCAGCTGTCAGTCTTTTTTTTTTTTTTTTTTTTGAGATGGAGTCTTACTCTTGTTGCCCAGGCTGGAGTGCAGTGGCATGATCCTGGCTCACTGCAACATTTGCCTCCCAGATTCCAGTGATTGTTTTGCTTGAGTAGCTGGGATTACAGGCACGCGCCACCACACCTAGCTGCTTTTCCTATTTTCGTAGAGTTGGGGTTTTATCATGGTGGACAGGCTGGTCTTGAACTCCTGACCTCAGGTGATTTGCCCACCTAGGCCTCCCAAAGTGTTAGGATTACAGGCATGAGCCACTGCTCCCGGCCAGCTGTCACACTCTTTATTGGTCTGTGCTTATTACTGAGCTGTTCTAAGGACATTATTAAAGGCATATTATTTGAAAAGTACTACTGAGAAAATACTGAAAGTGTTCATACCTAGAGACTTACGATTGCAACGAAAACAAAGGAAGTGACTCGTAAAAATTGAAAGTGGTAAGGAAATGACAGATACCACATACGCCGCTGAGATGAGTCATTTGACAGTAGGAATGATTCTCAAGGATAAACAGTGAATGAACAAAAAAGTCTATGTGATTGACAATAATAGGCAAGACGAAGAAAAGAGATGTATGTGGTTGCAAGATCAACCTGATTATTAGATGAGGTAGAATTTTCAGGCTTTAGTTTATTAGACTAAGTAGTCTAACGCCAAGAGTTAGAGAACTTGAAGACAGAACAAGGTGATGCTACTGCCAAGGAAACTTCTGTCTCAAGCTGTGTATGGTTGAATGGGTTCGTGGTCATTCGAAACGGCACAAAATCAAAGTAAGAAGAGACAAACGTGGGATTGCAGGACAAACATATGTGGGATTGATTGCATCTCAGAAAGTAGTTTCAGAGATCCTCAGAGGATCGGGTGGGGATTAACTGCCTCAAAAACCTCAGATGCTTACAGAACAAACATCAGGAAAATGCATGCCTGGTTTTAACCCTTCAAAGTCATGACTCATGCCCATTTTGGTAGGAATGTAACTAGAGGCTACAGACTAAAAACAAGGTATCTTACTTTGGATTTATGAAAGGCTTTTCAAAGAGCCTTTTAGAACTAGAACATAACTGCATAGATAGACTCCTGGAAATCTACTGAATTTGTTTTGTCTTTTGCTCTGTATCAGCTGCAAATTCGACACAGTTTCTTTCTCTGTTGTCATAGATATCATTAGTAAAACGTTTTAGACATGACCACGGGCAATGCCTACAGATGTGCAACTAGAAAAGCGCTTCTCAGGATGTGCTCCATGAGTTCTGTAGAAAAAAAGACTCTATCATTAGTAAATTTGGAAAATGCTAAAATAATCAGTTAATAAAAGTTGAATGTGTTTATTTTTGAGGAAGGTGCATGAAAGTGATTATCATTAGAATACATCTACCTAGCTGGGCACAGTGGCTCACACCTGTAATCCCAGCACTTTGGGAGGCCAAGGAGGTTGGACCACGAGGTCAGGAGTTTGAGATCAGCATGGCCAACATGGTGAAACCCCGTCTTTCTAAAAATACAAAAAATTAGCAGGCATGGTGGTGTGCGTCTATAGTCTAGCCACTCGGAAGACCGAGGCAGGAGAATGGTTTGAACCCAGCAGATGATGGTTGCAGTGAGCCAAGATCACACCACTGCACTCCAGCCTGGGCAACAGAGCGAGACTCCATTTCAAAAAAAAAAAAAAAAAAAAAAAGAATACACCTACCTGACTTCCAAATACAGGGAGCATCATTGACAGTGGGCACCAAGCACTGCCCTCTAAATCTGTCACCCCATTCATGGTGGGCCAGGTTTCCCAGAGGCTGTTCTCAGGCAATGAACAAAAGCAATAGTGTAACAAGTTTGGCCCATTCCTGGAAGATACAAGACTCTCCGACAGCCAACTTTGGCTCAACAGAGCTGAACAGTTAGACTCCACAGCAGCTGAAAACACTTCAGCTCTATTTTTTTTGTCTCTCTCCTCTTCTCAGGGTCAGACTTCATTATGGTCTGACAGCTCTCCCAGCCTCTCCCAACTCTTTATCCAATTTATTTCTTAGGCATTTCTCCTAATCAAATTCTTCCCTATTCATTTCTATCACAGTGTCTCCTTCTTAGCTAACCCAGACAATGACAATAACTCATAAACCTCTGTGTACACAAAAAAATGGCAGCTGAAGATATGAGGCAAAACTTATTAGGAATAAAAGAACTGTGTACTAGTGCAATATTACTGGGAGATTTTAATATAACCCTTTCATAGTCAGTCATAAGTAACAGACAAAAATTAAAAACATAAAGAAATTTATGAATCTATAATATATCTCAAACAGATAATAAAAATTATTTTCTAGGCTGATAGAACAAAGAAAGAAGAGTTTATTTCTGTCTTCATTCAATAGAGTATAGAGTCAGGCTAAATAATAAAAAGTGATAAAGTTAACACTTAGAAATTATGAAATACATCCTTAGACAAACTTTGGAACAAAGAGGCAATCAAAACTGAAGCCTCGCATCACATCCTCAGAGGACAATGTAGAAACTTAAATGCTTTTATTAAAAGAGAAAGATTAAAATTAATGAAAATTCGGCTTGGCACAGAGGCTTGCACCTGTATTCCCGGCACCTTTGGGAGGCCGAGGCAGGTTGCTTACCTCAGGTCAGGAGTTTGTGACCAGCCTGGCCAACATGGCGAAACCCTGTCTCTACTAAAAATGCAAAAAGTAGTTGGGCATGGTGGTGCATACCTGTAATCCTGGCTACTTGGGAGGCTATGGCAGGAGAATCGCTTGAACCGGAGAGGTGGAGGTTGCACTGAGCCGAGATCACGCCACTGCACTCCAGGCTGGGTGACAGAGACTGTGCCTTAAAAAAATATATAATGAAAATTAGTCTGTATCATAGAAACCTAGAGAAATAATAAACAAACCAAAAGAAAATAGGAAGAGGTAATTAGTAAAGACAAAAGTGAAAATAATAATTTTAAGATCATAACCCAAAATAGAAATATAGATAAATTCAAGAGCTAGTTCTGTAAAAATGGCAATACAAAACTTCATGAGTTTTGGTATTAAAAAAAGTAAAGATTGAAAGAAAAGAGTCCAAGTTATGCATGATTAGTAATAGGAAAGGAGATACAGCCATGCAGAAGAAATGTTTTAAACTACAATATACAATGTACAATATCTAATATACAGGATCATATATACAATATGTAATATAATAGATACTACATTAAGGAGTTACATAATCTCTCTATAACAAGTTTGAAATTCTAGAGGAAACACTTGACTTCTAATGGAATACAAGTTGCTATAATTGACCCAATATAAAGTGGAAAAGGTACAGAGCAGAAGGTTTCAGAAGGTATTTAAAAGATTCCACATTCTGATAATTTCAAAACCGAGTTTCAGGTAAACTTTAAAGTCCAGATGATTTCATTATTCTTTAAACTATCAACTCCAAGCTACCTAAAAAGATGGAAATCCCCCCCACCTCATGATCAAACTTATTTAGCTATTGTTTAATATCAACTCTGATTGCATTATTTTTAAAAACATCAACCAATATTTTAGAAATCTCAGCCAATATTATATATGACTGCAGATACAAAAATTATCAACAAAAATATAGCAAATATATTTAATATTGTTTCCAAAGATTAATACACTATGGTCAATTTGGATCTATTCATGCATTGCAAGGATGATGTAAATCTACAAAATCTAAAGGACCACATGTCAACTTGGGTGTACCTTCTTAATCAAAGCAGGAAGTCCAGGAGCTGTTAAAGAAAAATAGATGAATTTACATGACACTTTAAAACTTTATTTAGGAAAATATAAAGTATAAGTAAATGAAAAAGACATACAACTCAACAGAAAAGTGAGCAAAGGGTATGAACCAGCAACACACAGAAAAGCCACACAGAAAAGATGTTTGTTATATATGTAAAAGGGTATTTAAATTCTCTACTAGCAAAAAACAAAATATAGAATAATGCACAGACTGGCAGGCATTATGCTAAATTGGAAATTGCAGAGCTTGTGGGGTGTGATTTTTGATTATTTCCCATCCTATTTTTGAAATTACTGTATTTTCATTTCAAAATATTTAACAAAGTAAATAAAAATAATAATCAGAGATCAGAGACTGTCTCATACATGTCTTGAAATCCACACATACCCTATAATGGCTTTGAAATATATGAACTAGCAAACACTAATGAGGTGAAGGTGTAAATTCTTGCATTCTCTGTTTTTCCCATTTCATGTCTGAATTGAAAATGGTAATTTTCTAATTTCTTGCCTATGTCATTAGGAGATCATAAGATGACCTACTGACTGGCAAAAGAAGATTTTTAAAAAATGCTTAAAACAAATGTATGCATTTGCTGAAATCCTTTTTTTTTTTTTTTTTTCAGATGGAGTCTCACTCTGTCACCTACACTGGAGTGAAGTGGCATGATCTTGGCTCACTGCAACCTTCACCTCCCAGGTTGTTCAAGCAATTCTCCTGCCTCAGCCCCCTGAGTAGCTGGGATTACAGGCATGTACCACCACACCCGGCTAAGTTTTGTATTTTTAGTAGAAACGGGTTTTCACCATGTTGGTCAGGCTGGTCTCGAACTCCTGACCTCGTGATCTGCCCGCCTTGGCCTCCCAAAGTGCTGGGATTACAGGTTTGCTGAAATCCTTTTAAGAAATCAAAAAGAACTTGGATGAGTTTTGAAGAAATCAGCCATTCTCTAAATTTATCTTTCCCTTTCTTCCATTCAGCCGGTCCTGTTCCCAGCTGACTGACTGGTAGTGGGGCAGAGGAATAAGGCCTTGTGGGATAGTAACAGGGTATCTAAGACAGCTGAGAGAAATGAAATGAAGACAGACCCTGTATCAGGCGGGATGGGGAAAGGTAATCAATGACCACGTGGGCCTCGGAATGGAAAGGTAGCTCAGATAATCAAGCACAGCCTGGGGCCTGCAAGATTCCGTCACTTGCATTCCCTTAAGGTCACCCACCCTTTGGAGCAGATGTTAACATACCTCATAACAAACATGCCCTGAGGAGTGGTTTCCCATCAAGATGGCTTAGGACGGCTCCCATAGGAACTGGGACTTAAGGGCAAACCAGAACAAAGCTGTCCCCTGCTTTCCTCCATCCTTGACCATTAGTTTCAAAAAAGCCAAGGGTTTGAGGGAAGAGAAGGACAGAGGAGCCCTGTCCAACTGCAGGTTAACTACCTCTGCAGAACGCCTAGGGGCCACTCAAGTTGCCTTATTCGGCCCCATCACCCCTGTATTGCTGCACCTAGTGCAATGCCTAGTATGTAGTAGACATTCCAAGTTGCTCTCCGGAATGCGTGTACAAAACAGCAAGCTTTCAACAAACTTTGGATTTTGTCTTGGGAAAGAACTAATGAAAACTTTTTTTTTTTTTTTTGAAACGGAGTCTCGCCCTGTTGCACAGGCTGGAGTGCAGTGGCGCGATCTCGGCTCATTTCAACCTGCCCCTCCCAGATTCAAGTGATTCTCCTGCCTCAGCCCCCGGAGTAGCTGGGATTACAGTCGCGCAACACCACGCCCGGCTAATTATTTGTATTTTCAGCAGAGACTGGGTTTCACAGTGTTAGCCAGGATGGTCTCAATCTCCTGACCTTGTGATCCGCCAGCCTTAGCCTCCCAAAGTGCTGGGATTACAGGCATGAGCCACCGCTCCCGGCAGAAAACTTCTATTCTCTGCGGAGAATGCTTTAAAAATTCTCCGTTTTCTCTCCCTCACTGAAAACAGTGATTCCACAACACAGTTGTGAGGCCTCTTGGTGTGCTTCCGCTTCTAAACTGCTAAAAGGGAGCCTTAGGGCTGTCAATTAGCTTTCAGACTTGTAGTGAAGAATGTGATCCCAGATTAGCAGAGCACTTAAGTCCTGTTCTCTCCCACCCAAAAGCTCAATTGGTCTTGCCTTTCAGTATGTCCAGTTCTTAAGATGAATCATCAGTACGGAGGGCGGGGGGAGGGGCAAGTACCGAGGAAGGCGGCTTAGAGATAGAGCTCCCCAGGCACTTCAGAAAGAGGTTCGTCCAAAGTGACACAGGGGTTCCACATGGGAGCATTCCAAGAAGAGGGACACTGAGGACTGATGTCGCTGCACGTCTTGCTCCACCTGTGAGCCCATGGCATCCCCTTGTAATTTGCAGGTATGTGTTTTATAACTGCTCCCTGGGCAGTTCTAAATGACAAAGCATTTGGGCTGGCAGCACCCCCTACTTCTCACCTACTTCCCCAGGCCTTCCGCGAGTACAATTCACGGCCCGCCTCAGAGTTAGTACTTTCTTCAAGTATCACAGACTTGGCTGTTTTTCTCTGGAAGGGGTCTCATTGAGCATTAAAATAAAATGATGCTTGGTTTTTGTACAGGAAACCTTTTTTCCGTCAGTTTCAAGAACCTCAGGCATTACCTATTGTAGCTGATGCTTCCGCTCTTACCATATCCTGCTAGCTTTCCTGTCTCCAAAGCCCTAAATGGATTCCTTAAGGAATGTCTTCCTAACTTCCCTCAGGCAAGAGGAAAAAGGGCTATCTTCATTATGTTGTTAAGGTGTTTAACATAAAAAAGAAGCTTTGGATTCCTTTCGCTAATAAAACAGGGTGAACAAAAGTCTTCCTGCATCCGTTTTACTCATAAGATCAAATTGTGTGATAGCTACTCACCTGTACCACAGAAACCACGCAAAACTGGACTTGCCTAGGGAAGTTAAGCTTTCCCATTTCCCCTTGGGGCTGAGTTTCCATTTCCTCTTCTATTAAAGAACTTATAAACTATTTTTTAAATTAAGTAGCTCTTTGACCAGATGCAGTGGCTCATGCCTGTAATCCCAGCACTTTGGGAGGCCAAGGCAGGCGGATGGTGAGATCAGGAGTTCGGGACCAGCCTAGCCAACATGATAAAACCCGGTCTCTACTAAAAACACAAAAATTAGCTAGATGTAGTGGCAAATGCCAGTAATTCCAGCTACTTGGGAGGCTGGGACAGGAGAATCACTTGAACCCGGGAGGAAGTGGAGGTTGCAGTGAGCCAAGAGAGCACCAGTGCACTCCGGTCTAGGCAACAGAGCAAGGCTCAATCTCAAAAAATTAATTAATTAATTAATTTACTCTCTAAAAGTTCAAAGAACTTACCCTGAGCTGCATGTTGTGCCTATGTGGTCTCACCCAAGGGAAGGTGAGCACATTCGTGTTGGCTGGTGAAAATTCAGGTAATACTCTGTCACCCGGGCTGGAATGCAATTGCACGATCTCCGCTCACTGCAACTTCCTCCTCCCAGGTTCAAGCAATTCTCCTGCCTCAGCCTCCCGAGTAGCTGGGACTACAGGCGAATGCCACCACACCTGGCTAATTTTTTGTATTTTTAGTAGAGACGGGGTTTCACTGTGTAAGCCCGGATAGTCTCGATCTCCTGACCTCGTGACCCGCCTGCCTCGGCCTCCCAAAGTGTTGGGATTACAGGCATGAGCCACTGCGCCTGGACTGTATGGTTCTTAAAGAACTGGGAAACAACAAGAATATACACAATATTTGTAAATAACTTGAGCCTTTATAAAACTTTCCTTTTTTGGAAAATACACAGAAAAAGTTGTGTGCAGATTTACCTAGAACAGCATGGAATAAAGACTGCAAAGGCTTAACCATCAAGGGTCATTCTTATAGCACCAACACTGTCTGTGAAAGGCTCTCAGACCTTACTGTTAGGAACAGCTTATTTTCCTCTCACTTTTCCCACCTGTGTAAGATCACAGCTTTCCAGTGTCTCTTGGTGAGAAGGAAATAAAACTCGATTCCTCTGTCTCATAAAGTAGGCTTGGGGCTCTTAATGGCTCCCTCCTTGTTTGTAGGCAGGGCTGCAGCATCTGCCTTCCTTTCTTCCACACTGCATCCTTCTTCCCTCGAATGTGAACTTTGCATCTTGGTTTACTCCTAAGTGTTCACGACTCTTTTCAATTGCTATGCCCAGCACATGAGCAACCAAAGGAAGCCATTGCCCCTTTAGAGTCACTCTGGATTTTGCCAGCAACATTTCCTAGGTCCCTCCTGCTCCTTTGCAATGAGGTCTTGGCAGGTACATCAATTATGACAAATTGTTTTCAGATTAAGAGAGGTCTTATTGGGAGCAAGGGAATTTAATTAAAGTCAAAGCCCGAATTCCGGCCAAATGAGTGTCCTCTGTATGCATGGCTGATGCCTAGGTTCTCTGTAAATACATCGATACCAGGGAGCTCACCTGTCCTCTTCCTTCCTGCCTGCTAATGGGGACCTTAAGATTTTTAGTAAAGGAAAAAAAAGGTTAACTTTGTTTCTTTCCAAACTACCTTCACTTGGACACATCCACGATGATTGCCCTCTCTCAATGATCTCTGAGCTCCAGGAAGAGATCCCTATGAATGGAAAGTCCTGTGACCTCATCCAGATCTGAGCTATTCCAGAAGATGATATATGGAAGACACTGTTTGTCCTCAAAATGCCTCGTTCGTTTTCCAAAGTTTGCTAACCTGCATCTTATATGACTTCTGAATCCGAGTCATGGTCAGGAATCCAACCCCAAATGGGTCCACAATGAGCAGGGATTCTTCAAACTCCTAAAAACTGCCTGAATTTTTCTATATGTGATTTTTATTTTTCAGAGGCGAGAATCCAGTGCTCATGATGTGTTCAAAGAGGTCTGCAGCACTAAAAGATTGAAAACAGATGTTTACTTGGACTACTTTTCTCATTCTGGCAACCCATGAGACTCTGATGATGTTTGTGGCTTTAACTCCAAACCCAGACCTAAAAAATATTTATCTGAGAGTGTCAATGCAAAATTTCTGGGTAACATCTCTGCCTGCTGAAGAAGGCACTTGCACTTCTGAAGAGGGCATGGCATGCCCCTACCTTGATATGATTAATGATTTCCAGCAATATTTGAGGTTTACTGGGCAGTACCACAAATCATTTCCTACTTTTCACAATAATTACCTTAATAAGAGGCCTCCTTAAGAAAGGCAAACAAAGTTATCTGGTCCTTGGACACTATCCTAAGATCTTAGTCAACTCTGTCCCAATCCTGGGCTTCCCCTGGGCCAGCCCTGTCTTCAAGGCTCAGAATCATACTTGCAGGATTCTAGGAAAGCTTCTATCCTAGGAAAGTTTCCTTGGAAAGCTGAGAAGGTTTCCTGTATTTGCGGAATGATGGAACTCACTAGAGGAGCATTCTATGTGCTAGTGTGGCTGGGACTTGGAGGGCCACAGCCTAAGACCCTCAATATGATGGGACTTATCAGTTCAGGGGGCTTCTAACTTCAGTTGCCTCTCTCCCTATGACCCCACTTAATCTTTTAATACTTCCTGCTCTGATCAAAATTAGGGGCTATCACCTTTCCACCTTATGCAAATGCCTGATAATGTTTCTTTCTCTCCTCCTTTTTTTTTTTTTTTTTTTTTGAGATGGAGTCTTGTTTGTTGCCCAGGCTGGAGTGCAATGGTGTGACCTTGGCTCACTACAATAGGGTCCAAACGATCCTCCTGCCTCAGCTTCCTGAGTAGCTGGGATTACAGCCATGTACCACCACTCTCGGCTAATTGTATCTTTAGTAGAGTTGGGATTTGGCCATGTTGGTCAGGCTGGTCTTCAATTCCTAACGTCATGTGATCTGCCCATCTCGGCCTCCCAAAATGCTGAGATTACAGGTGTGAGCTACTGCCTCCAGCCTAAATGCCTGATGATATGTCTTTACTCCGAATGTGCATTCTAACCTCTATTCATCATCACTGGGATGTCACTTGGATAGCTTAATCAGCATCTCAAACTATGCTTAAAACTTTACTCTTGATCTCCTGTCACAAATAGGAGATTTTCTTTTCTTCTGTTCTTCGTTTAGTTATATATGCATCTCTTCTTCCAGTTGATCATAAAAAAAAATCTGGGAGTTACCCTTGAAATTTCTCTCCCTGATCTTTCTTAACCAATACATCAACAAGTCCTGTCTATTCTACCTCCAAATTGTGTCTCTGCCTGCCTATTTCTCTCTATTTCCACCACCTCCACCAGATTACCATTGTGCCTGGTAAGATGATTACCTTTCTGACATGATTCCATGCTTGTCCCTCTCTGATCCTTTTTGCTTCATGCAGCCAGAGTGAACTTTAATTTTTATTTTTATTATTTATTTATTTATTTTGAGACAGAGTCTCACTCTGTCACTCAGGCTGGAATGCAATGGTGGGATCTCAGCTGGTGAAACCTCCACCTCCTGGGTTCAAGTGATTCTCCTATCTCAGCCTCCCAGGTAGCTGGGACTATAAGCACCAGGCTAATTTTTATATTTTTAGTAGAGATGGGGTTTCACCATCTTGGCCAGGCTGGTCTTGAACTTCTGACCTCATGATCCACCCGCCTCAGCCTCTCAAAGTGCTGAGATTACAGGCTTGAGCCACCGCGTCTGGCCCAGAGTGAACTTTTAAAAAGGCAAATCTAGCCACTGCACTTGCCAGCTTAAAACGCCAACAATGGCTTCTTATCGCATGTAGTATGAAGCCTAAACCTCCTACCTGCAGGTGACAGTTCCCATGAGATTCGACTCCTCCCTCTCTCGTCAGCCACATCTCCTGTTCCTCCTGGCATTGTGTCTGCATTCCAGCCACATTGGCCTTGCAGGACCTTCAAAGCATTCAGTTAGTTCCTGTACAGCAATGTGTCTTCATTCTCTCTCTCTCAACCTGGGAGTAGTGGGAAGACATCACAGGTCACCTTTTTTTTAAGTTGACAGAATATATTTATTGTAACCACCCTTAATCTGTGTCAAGTCCTTTCTAAACACAATGACATTTAAACTTGACCACAACCCTGTGAAGGCAAGGCAGGGGAAAGCAAGGGAGGGACAAAATGGGAAGTCCCCTCAGGGTGCTGGGAATTCCCCCAAACTGCAGAATCTTGACTGAAGTTCTGTTCTGTAAGGAGAGTAGTAGAAAAAGGGCGTCCTTCAGCTTGAGAAAGACCTAAAAATTCTCCTGTACCACATAGTGGAAGTCATCGATGTTTTGACACTTGCTATGTTATGCTAGGATACCCCTCCCCACCCCAGCCGTAGCAGCTTAAGGATTGTCGTTTCATCCTTTCATATTCACTGAGCATGATCCCCAAATGCAAGTTATTTTAAGCTCCTGCTTATTTAAAGAGCTATATTCACAAATTGAAGGCAATACCAACCTATCTTTCCCTTTAGGGTCCAATCTGTGGCTGCACTAAGATCCACCGAGACCTCAATTCTACTTTTAATCATTAAAGAGGGCAAGGAGGTATTATCAAATTTTCTTGGATAATATGTAGAATAAATAAAATGATCAGGCAATGGGACAGAAATTGGAGCAGAGTAATGCGCATATAATTTTAACTTTTGGTAATACAGAAACAAAATGTAAACATTTGGATAACGTTGGTTCTTAGAGCTTTTGTATTTTCAACGCTTCGCTATAAAATTATTAAGCACATACAAAAGTAGAGACTACTGTAATAAACTCTCATGTATTTGTTACTTAGTTCAGTAATTATTAACTTGTGGTTGATATTGTTGCACAAGCACCCTCTCCAATGTTCCATTGTTTCTCTCCCAAACTCGGTTCTTTTCCAGAAAATTCCTGACAGCACATCATTTCATCCGAATGTATGTATTTCTGCAAGTTAGGGGCTTTTATTTATTTATCTATTTATTTTGAAACAGAGTCTTGCTCTGTCTCCCAAGCTGGAGTGCAGACACGATCTCAGCTCACTGCAACCTTTGCCTCCCAGGTTCAAGCCATTCTCCTGCGTCAGCCTCCTGAGTATCTTGGACTACAGGTGCCATCACACCCAGCTAAGTTTGTCTTTTTAGCAGAGAAAGAGTTTCACTATGTTGCTCAGGCTGGTCTTGAACTCCCGACCTCAGGTGATCCACCCACCTTGGCCTCCCAAAGTGCTGGGATTACAGGAGTAAGCCACCATGCCTGGCCAAGGGCTATTTTAAAACATAATCAAAACATAAATATCACACATAAAATTATTAATAATTTTTAATACAAAATATTCAGTCTATTCAAATTTCTAAGATTATCTGAAAGTGTTTCACAGCAGTTGGTTTATTTGAATCAGTGTCAATAGATACACATTGCATTTGGTTGATATAACTTCAGTTTCTTTCTTTTCTCTCTCCCTCCCTCCCCCCCCTCCCCCCCTCCCTCCTTCCTTCCTCCCTCCCTCCCTCCCTTCCTTCCTTCCTTCCTTCCTTCCTTCCTTTTTCTGACATGGTGTCACTCTGTCACCCAGGCTGGAGTGCAGTGGTGTGATCTTGTCTCACTGCAGCCTAGACCTCCTGGGATCAAGCAATCTTCCTGCCTCAGGCCCCCAAGTGGCTGGAACCACAAGCGCATGCCACCATGCCTGGCTAATTTTGTATTTTTTTTTTTTTTTTTGTAGAGAAGGGGTTTTGTCATGTTACCCAGATTGGTCTTGAGCCCCTGGGCTCAAGCAATCCACCCACCTCAGCCTCCCAAAGTGCTGGGATTACAGGAATGAGTCACCACCCCAGGCCCCTCTTGTTTCTTCTAACCTATAGATTTCCCCTCTCTTTTTCTTTTCTATGTGTTTGTTGAAGAGATTAAAGAAACCAGGTCATTTTTCCTATAAATTTTACTAATTGCATCTTCATGGTGTCATTTAACATATTCTGTTTGCTTAAAAGCTGGCAATGGGATCTGGAAGATTTATCAGATTAAATTTCAATTTTTTGGCAGGAATGACTCATAGTTATGTACTTTCATCAGGAGGCACATAATGTCTGATCATCTCCCTTTATGGGATGTTAAGATTGATTGCTGGGTCAAATCTTGTTAGTCTTTCCATCATTTTAAAGTTCCCCATCAGTTTCTCATCTAACAGCTTTAGCAGTCATTGATGATCATTGGCTACATCCATTATTTTACCAGGAACTCTGAAATGATGTCATTATATAAATCCTTCTTCATTTAGTAGCTGGAGTGCTGCTATGAAGAAAGACTTTTCTTCATGAGCTATATTATAATCCCTAAGCATAGTTTGTAAAGGAAAAGCAGAATAGATGCCTGTTTTCTGGTTTTTAGAATAGCTAGTTCCCTAATATCTGCTAAACGTGACCAAAGACCAGTGGTGGCTCTTTATTTTTTTAAGTATCATTCTGAACTCATGAATGATATGATATTAAATGCCTGAAAATTCTTTGCAGTTATTATCCTTTTTGAGAACATAACTGTCCCATCTTCAATGAGTGAGTGTGCCTCTTCAATTTGGCTTCTAAACCCTTTTGACATGACCCTAGTGATCTTTAAAAGATCTCTCTTGTTATCTGGTATGATAAGCTCTAGCTCCTCTTGTCTATTTCCTGAACCAGATCTGAAACAGTTATTTCTCCAGAGACTTTACATGCGAAACGATGTTTCAAGATCTCAGTTTGAGCACTAGGACTGCTCATTGCTCCTTTGCCCATTTCAGTGGACAGGCTATGAAATACATGAAACTTTAAAAGAAAAAAAAAATACCTATGAGCATAGTGACGTTGCCAACTGAAATAGAAGTCAGAGAAATTTTACTTTTTGATTTTATATTTCTGACTCTTATCACTTATCCTGAAATTCTTGGTTCTGGCAAAGTTAACATAATTACTTGTTTTACCTTACACAACTTTGTTTCAGAAAAATGATGCTCAATAGGGTTTTTTAAAAATAATATACAAAGGCAGTGCTCTGCCCATCCTGATTTTTGTGTGAAATCTCTCGTTTCTAACTGTCAGCAATAAAAACTTGCTATGGTCATACAGGGACCCTGTGGGGCATAGGCACTGTGCAAAGGTAGTATTTAATATAAATATTAAATACAGTTTAACATTTCTCTGGAGTTTCTTTTTGCCATTAGGATGTATCCCACTTGGGACAGTCAGTCAAGTTGATGTATTTTAAATCACCTGGAATACTTTACCCTTGTATGATTAAATGGTCTTTAACCCTCTGAAAAGAATTATTTTTGTTTACATTGTTCTGTTTTCAAATAACTACAAAGATTTTCTTAGCATTCTAAGAGTAACATTCTTAGAGGGGTGTAGAGATGAAAGGAAACACTTGTGTTAATGGTGAAAAAAAGTACACTGAAATGAAATAGTTGGTCAGATTACACAGTAGAGATGATGGAGCCTCCTAAGACCGTGAGACTCCTGCACTTGGACTCACTTCAGCCTTCTTGTCAACCTGGCATCAGTAATTGTGACTCACTTGCGGGCCACAGCTGTGGGAGAATATCAACACAAAAACTTTTTCTAATGAAACTCCCTGATGTACACGGAAAAATCGGTGGCCATTTACCACTAGATTCCCTTCTAAATAGTCTATAAATATTCCTGTCTTCTACCAACCCCCAGAGCAAATTCACCCCTTCGTTCAATCTTTAGTTCACCTACAACCTAATAAATGGTTAATGTTACCTTTATTTTATGATGGTGTTTTGTCATCAGATTTCATTACTTTGCCTTTAGTATAGAGCCATGTTTGCTCTATTCCCTCTGGGAATCATAAACAACGTGTTGCTGGCCTTCTGGTTAAAGGGTGAGCATGACACCCAGGTGAATTGCCTCCGCAACTGTGTTCTTTAGGAGATGGTACTGGGATTCGGTGTTTTATATAAAAATCACCAGAGTAGCATTTATCTAGCTTTCGCTAAAACATTTTCTCAGGGGACAAACAAGTAGCAAGTCATTTGAATATTAAACACTAGGAATAGGGTGTTTTTAAAGTAATGTACACAGGCAGTGCTCTGCCCATTCTGATTTTTGTGTGAAATCTCTCCTTTCCATCTCTCAGCAATAAAGACTTCCTATGGTCATATAGGGACCCTGCGGAGGATAGGCATTGTGCAAAGGTAGTCTCTTTGCATTGGACAGACTAATTTACTGTCGTTACTTATGAAGTTGGTAATGTGCTTTGGACCTGCAGGAAGCCAAGTCATCTTTGAGAGCTGCAGCATGACTCCATTAAGTGATCAAAGTCCTTAAAACTCAGGGACTGAGAAGGCGCATGTTAGCTCTACTCTGATGTATTGGGTTGTTTGGGGCAAGGCCCTCAGTCTCTCTATCCCCAGCTACTATGAAAACATGCTGCCTAGTATGGAACCTCCAGGGGCATGGTAAGAAGGTGTCCATGGTACATACTCCCAGGGGACACTTTTATGGGCATTCAAGAGAAATACTTATCTTCCTCACTATACGTAAAGTCTGTTCTCTTGGTTTATGCTAATTTTGTATTTGCAACCCACATTTCTTTTCCTCTCCTCTTTGATTCATGATCTATTTGAAGGTTCCGCTCAAGAATCTATTTCTGACACTCCATTCCTGAGTGCCACTGCCAGTTTGGATTGTCTTTTTCTCCCTTCCCTTATTTTACAACTAAGCAATATAGGCGTGGAGGGATGCATGTCACCCTGCAGTGGAGCTTTGTGTCCTGCTGTGCCCCAGGCCACGCCCCGTTGCCGTGGCTGCAATGAGCATTGCTTGCATGTGAGCATGTGCGTTCTTTGGAGGCCCTGCTGTGGCTTTCAGTTTTGTTTATCAGTTCATGTTTGTTGTGGTTTGAACATGACATTGATGGATCTGTTTAAAAACCTCAACCTTTCCCAACAGAATATCGTATTTATAACTTATAAATATGATATTTATAAGTTATAAATATATAACTTCAATCAGCAAGGTCAGAAAGTTATACGTTAGGTGTAATGACCATGAATGTACTATGAGCCCACGCACCTCAAAGGCCTCCTTGTGAGTTCTTGTGTTTGCTGTGGCCACATTAATTATTTAGTGGTGTGATATCTTACCTTCTGTTTCTATGCTAATTTGAGACTTTGGAAAGCAACAATCACATTAGTCCTTTGCTGACTGTTATTTTTGATGAATGATTGTGTGCTCTTTTTTTTTAAAAAAAATTAGCAGTCAAAACAAGATATTGGTTAAAGACAATGCCTACCGTCCCCTATGCAAGGACTAATTTCATAAATTTTGTGTTGTAAGAAGTGTTTTGTCCTGGCAAATAAATTTGTATGACTTATCACAAAGTTTAAAATATTATCTATGAATATTAAAATATAAAAATATATGCACATATATTATTTTGTTTTATATGAAAGAAAACTATATCTCAAGTTCATTACCAAATGCTGCTTCCTTTAAAGAACTATGAGGATTTTCGTTTTAAGTATCTTCATTTATTTAAATCCACAAAGTGTTTCCAATCCTTCTGCAAATGACCACTGCGTATATACTGATTTAACTTTTACTGTGGAACATTAGGTCCAGGGGAGTCACATAGGGTCACCAAATAAATACCACTCCAGCATCCTATTCACTTCCCTCTTGATTTTGGCAGTAGATTTTACTGGGTGAAGGAGGAGTTTCTCTCTCTCTATTTAAAAAACAAATTTTGTAGGTCTTCAGACCTAAATTTCCTCCGTTTCTTCATAACAATACCCAATACCATTGTTTTAATTCTTCTTTATAATAATATGATAGAACCTTCTTTGTCCCAAATCCAAACATCTAAATTAACCAAAATCCAATTTGTGGCCGTTTTCTTTTCTTTTTTTTCTTTTTTTTTTTTTTTTTTTTTTTTTGAGGAAGAAAGAGAGAAAGAAAAAGAATTAAAAAAAAAGAAAAAGAAAAAAAAAAAAGAATAAAGGGAAGGAAGAAAGAGGGAGAGAGAACAGGGATGTTGCTTTATTGCCCGGGCTAAAATGCAGTCTAAAAATGGGTATGCCCGTAATTATGTTTAATAATAGAGACAGGAAGAAAATAATTAACAAGCAGCCAACCAATATTTCATTTAAACCTGTAAATACTTGTATTGTAGTACTGATAAGAGTGTATGTTTTGTGTAGTTAAAGTGGGGAGTTCTATGAATGTTAATTAAGTCTACTTGTTCCGGATCTGAGTTCAAGTCCTGAATATCGATGTTAACTTTCTGTCTCATTGATCTGTAAGTCTCCCACTATTATTGTGTGGGAGTCCAAGTCTCTTTATAAGTCTTATATATCTGGGTATTTCTGTATTGGGTGCATATATATTTGGGATCTTTAGCTCTTCTTGTTACATTGATCCTTTTATGTAATATCCTTCTTTGCTTCTTTTGATCTTTGTTGCTTTGAAGTCTATTTTATCAGCAAAAATTGCAACTCCTACTTTCTATTTATTTATTTTTGCTCTCCATTTGGTTGGTAAATTTTTCTCCATCCCTTTGTTTTGAGTCTTTGCGTATCCTTGCATGTAAGATGGATCTGGATGTAGCATACCAATGGGTCTTGGCTTTTTTTTGCCTATGTCTTTGGATTGGGGGATTTAGTAGATTTAAATTTAGAATTAATATCAATATATATGAGTTTGATGCTGTCATTTAATGTTGGCTGGCTGTTTTGCCAGTTAATTGATGCAATTTCTTGATTATGTTGATGTTCTTTATTTTTTGGCATTTTTTAGAAAGGCTGATACTGGTTGTTCCTTTCTATTTGTAGTGGTTCTTTCAGAAGCTCTTGTAAAGCAGGCCTGGTGGTGATGAAATCTCTGAGTGCTTGCTTGTTCACAAAAGATTTTATTTTTCCTTTGCTTATGAAGCTTAGTTTGGCTGGATGTAAAATTCTGGGTTGAAAGTTCTTTTCTTTAAGGATGTTGAATATTGGCCCCCACTCTCTTCTGTCTTGTAGGGTTTCTGCTGAGAGATCTGCTGTGAGTCTGATGGGCTTCCCTTTATGGGTAACCTGACCTTTCTCTCTGGATGCCCTCAGTATTTTCTCTTTCATTTCAACCCTGGTGAATCTGGCGATTATGTGCCTTGAGGTTGGTCTTTTTGAGGAATATCTTTGTGGTGTTCTCTGTATTTCCTGGAGTTGAATATTGTCGTGCCTTGCTAGGTTGGGAAAGTTTTCCTGAATAATATCCTGAAGTGTATTTTCCAGTTTGGATTTATTCTCTTCGTCACATTCAGGTACACTTATCAAACGTAGATTAGGTCTTTTCACATAGTCCCATATTTCTTGGAGACTTTGCTCGTTCTTTTTTATCCTTTTTTCTCTAATCTTGTCTTTTTGTTTTATTTCATGAAGTTGGTCTTCAACCTCTAATATCTTTTCTTCTGCTTGATCAATTCGGCTGTTAAAACTTGTGCATAGTTCGCGAAGTTCTCGTGTTGTATTTTTCAGCTCCATTAATTCACTTATATTCCTCTCTAAATTATGTGTTATTTTTAACATTTCTTCAAACCTTTTTTCAAAGTTCTTAGTTTCTTTGCATTGGATTAGAACAAGTTGTTTTAATTCCCAGAAGTTTCTTATCATCCACTTTTTAAAGTCTGCTTCTGCTAATGGAACACAGTCTTTCTCCATCAGGCCTTGTTCTGTTGCTGATGAGGAACTGTGATCCCCTGTGGAGGGAGAGGCGTTCTGAGTTTGGGTATTCTCAGCCTTTTTAGGCTGTTTTCTTCCTTTCTTTATAGATTTATCCATCTGTGGTCTTTATAATTACCGTCTTTATAGTTGGGTTTCTGAGTGGACCTCCAACTTGTTGATTCCCGGCGCTAGAATCTAAGCAACCCACTGTGCTGGTCAAAACAGCGGCTTTAAGATTGATGGTGCTTTTCTGACTCTGCACCAAGAACCATCGCTCCAAGGCAGTGGCAAAACTGCCTCACCAGCCTCAAGAGTCACGCTGGCGACACACATGGGGCTCCTCCGCTGGGAATCTCCTGGTGCATGAGCAACAAAAATTGGTCTGAAAGTGTGGCGTCCTCTCGTTCTCTGCGCTTTCAGTGGGAACTGCAATCCCGAGCTGCTAGTGATCAGCCATCTTGGATCTCTCTGACTGTGGCCGTTTTCTTGACTCCAGGTCGCTGGACAAATGCCTTTAATAATTAACCATAGTGGCTTGTAATATTTTGCCTTTATGTTGAGGACCTTTTTCACTTCAAACAACCTCAACAATCCTACTTTTAGGGTATGTGCAGTAATCGACATTCTGTACTTCCTGACTTGGCTGCAGAGAACAGAACATCCAGTGCACACGCCAGCCTAACGTCAGGGCGCCTTAGTGTGACAGGCTTTGTCGTTTTTTACTCAGATTTAGTCCTCACCCTGCCCCTGAAAACAACAATTTTGCAGACTTTTGTGCCAACTGGATTCAGCAACAGAGAGGTACTGGCAGGAGCTAGGAGCATGAGAGAGAGAGACAAGCCAGGGCACCTCTCCCTCCCTCCCCTGACACTCACCTGCTTTGGTGGCTTCTCCAGCAATGACAATCTTCTCCGCACTCCCAGATACTACCAGCTAGGCCCTCCCTCCATGACTCTAGCTTCCGCCCTGGCCGCCTCATAAATCCACCTTCCCCAGGTGGTCCTGGGCTTGGATTCTGAACATACTCTTCATATTAGATTCTCAGGGCTGTTCTAACAATGTACTACCAACTAGATATTTTAAAACAACAGAGACAACTCCAGAGGCTGGAAATTCAAAATTATGGTGTCAGTAGGGCCGTGTTCCCTCTGAGACTCTGCATAGAATCTCTCCTCACCTTTTGCAGGCTTCTGATGGTGGCCACAATCCCTGGCATTCCCTGGGTTGCAGCTATGTTGTTCTAGTCTCTGTCATCAGAAGGCTGTCTTGCCCCTAAGTCTGTCTCTATGTCTCTTCTCTTTTTATAAGAACACTAGTCCTATTACATTAGGGGCCCGCTACTCCAGTCTAACCTAATTTTCACTTAACTAATTACATTTGTGATGACCTAATTTCAACATGTCTTTTTGAGGGGATATGATTTGACCCATAACACTGCTCTTCCTGTGTGGTCACAGCCTGCCGCTACTGCTAATCTGATGTATCAGGTTGTGTGGGGAAAGGCACTCAGCTGAATCTCCTCTGAGAGGCAGAGAGCTGATGGCTTCTTTCACTGCCCCTTCTTGGCCGTTTCAGCTCTTCCAGCACCTTCCTAACTAGTTCCCTGAATTAAATTCTTACCATTGAACTCTTTTGTCTGGGCTTTATCTTTCTGATTAGACCTTGATGGCTACACCAATAGAAGAGATGTTTCTCCTTGTTCGTTTCTTTTGTTTGTTTCATATTCCTGTTATTCTCCTGTGAGTATTGGTTTAAAGAGTAACAGAGGATAATGCCAAACCTTCCCACTAGCTGAAGAATTAGAGCAGGTGGCTCTTTCCGCCTAATAAAAGCTGCCAAAACACATGTATTCACTTCAGAAAAACCCTTGAGCAGACTGATATACACCATGAGGCAATAATCATGCTTAAATTTTCTTTTTTAAATTCTAAAGGGGTAAGACATCAGCTCTGAAATACAAAGTAGTGTTTAATAGATATCAATCATTTGGCCTCGTCAGAGCGAGAAATAGAACGAACCAAAACAGCAACTTGGAATGTTTTTAATTTTCTTGGACTCCACTATATCTCCCGCATGGCATTATTATTTCTCAGTGAGTTGGTTTTGTTTTCATTTGGTGCAACCCTTTATTTTCCTGCAGAAAATTTCATGCCTGTGAAAGAGCCATCATAGTAGAAACAAGCTATGATGCCACAGAGCAGTTGTGGCTGAGAAACACTGAGATTATCTTCTCTGTCAGTCCCTGCAGGCATGATGGAGATGCTCTCTCTTTTGGTCCACTGGGTTAATTTGGCTCCCTTAAGACCTTGACAAAATGCCTTCTGTAGTGGCAATTTTGTTCCAGGAAAGCATTTTGTTAATTTTGTGCTATAAATTAAGTCTTAGGGTGCATGAGAAGTAAATGGTGATCCATAAATGGCCTATAAAATCTTCCTATAAAATGGTGGAGGACACTTTCTTAGGCTGGATCTTAGTGGCAATAAAATAAAGGCATACAAAAGGACTTCAGTTTTTAAATTTATTTTTTATCTATTTAGAAACAGGGTCTCATTCTATCGCCCAGGCTGGAGTGCAGTAGTGTGATCATAGCTCACTGCAGCTTTGAACTCCTGGCCTCAAGTGATCTTCTTGAAGTCCTGGCCTCAAGTGATCTTCTCATCTTAGCCTTCCAAGTAGCTGTGACTATGGGAGTGTGCCACCACGTCTGCCATCTGGAGATATATATATATATAGTAGAGATGGAGTCAGTCTCGCTATGCTTCTCAGGCTATTCTTGAACTCCTGGCCTCAAGTGACCCTCTCACCTTCAGCCTCCCAAAGTGGTGGGATTACAGGAGTGAGGCACCATGTCCAGCCCAGTTTTACAACTATTAATGTTGTGTAGACATCTAAAGATAACCCAGAATGTGTAATTTGATTCATTAATTAAGTTCATTATTTGTTCATTCATTCATTCATTCACTCATTCATTCAGCAATGTTTACCCAATGCCTGTTATATATGAAGCTTAACTCCAGATGATGGGGATATATAGTGGAAAATAAGAAAGTCAGGGGTTTTGCTCTCACAGAACTTAAACTAAAATAAAATAAAAAACAATTAATTGGTAAACAAGAAAATGACAGTGAGTGATAGGGGCTTTAATAAAATTAAAAGAGGCAATGTGATAGAGATAGCTTGCGTGTTGCCTGGGAATCATCCTGGTCCCTCCCTTTCTCTTTGGGCAGGTGATAATGTTTGGCTTTGTGTCCCCACCCAAATCTCGTCTTAAATTGTAATCCCCAGGTATTCAGGGAGGATCGTGATAGGAGGTGATTGGATCATAGGAGCAGTTTCTCCCATGCCATTCTCATGATAGTGAGAGTTCTCACAGGATCTGATAGTTTTATAAGTGTTTGGCCATTTCCTCCTTTGCTGACTCTCCTCTTGCTTGCCACCATGTAAGACATGCCTGCTTCTCCTTCTGCAGTGACTGTAAGTTTCTTGAGGCCTCCCCAGCCATGTGGGACTTTGAGTCAATTAAACCTCTTTCCTTTATAAATTTCCTGGTCTTGTGCAGTATTCTTTATAGCAGTGTGAAAATGGACTAATCCAGCAGGGAAAGCATCTCCAAGGACATGTCACTTGGGCTGGGACTGAATGACAAGGGAGGGACAGCTTTGCAAAAGACCTTGGGGAAGAACATTTCAGGCAGAGAAAACATGAAGCATACATTCTGGAAAGTGGGAATGAACTCAAGGAGTTGGAGAACCATAAGCAGCCTGCACGTCTGAGTACGCTGAGTTGTGGGATATGAAATCAGATTAAGTCAGAGGTCAGCAGGCCAGGAAATGTAGGGTCCTGTTGCAGTTTCAACTTTATTTGGACATCAGTGGGAACTTTTTGGAGGATTTTTAAAGTATGTAAGAGAAATTATGTAATCTATATGTGTAGAATAGACTTCAGAGAGGAAAGAATGAAACCAAAGAGACCAAAGAATTGTCCAGTGAGAGATGGTCCCTGTATTGGTGATGGTGGCACTGGCAATGGAGGAGTGTGGACAAGTGCAAGGGGCATTTTGGGAGTAGCATTCACTACAGTTAGCAATGAACTGGGTGATGGGGTGTGGTGGACAGATATTAAGATGACTTCTGTTTATCCTTATCTCCTGATATTCATGCCCTTGTGAAGCTTCCTGTTTTTGAATATGGGGTGAGCCTGTGACTTGTTTCTAACCAACAGAATATAGAAACAGTGATCGCATGGCACTTCCATGAATGCAGTACATAAGAACCAAGCATCTATTTTGATAGCAGACTCTTTACTAGCTCTCCCCCGTGCTGGCATTGATGAAGCAAGTTGCCATATGGAGAGGCCATTATGGCAACGAATGATGTCTGGCTGGACCTCAGGCCTTCAGTCCAGTAACCCACAAAGAGCTGAATCCTGCCAACAACCGTGAAGAATTAGATAATTCCCCACTTGAGCCTCAGATGAGACTGCAGTCTGGACAACACCTTGATTGTAGCCTTGTGAGAGACCCTGAAGCAGAGGAAGCTGTGCCTGTGTTCCTGCCCACAGAAACTGATATCAGAAGTATCCTTCAAGCCACCAAGTTTCTAGTAATATTGCTACACAGCAACAGATAATGATTACATGGAATAAGTAGAAATGAGGAGTCAAGAATGATTTCTAGGCTTGAACAACTGGATAGGAGGTAGAATTACTTACTGAAATGGAGAGGATTGGGGAAGAACAGGTTCAGGGAGAAATCAAGAGTAGAAGTTTCAAATAAGTGGTTGGATGCGCACATAGGGAGTACAGTAGAGAAAGGTGATTGTCATCAGCCTATCAGTGGCATTTCCTTTATCCAGCTGGGTAAAATCAGATCTCTCCACTCACGAGTGCTTGTACGCTGGCCTAGGATGTGGGTTCTTCTTTTCTACTCCTCCCTACTTCACTGGACTTTATTCCCCTACACAATGCTTCGGGACCTCTGCTAGCATCATATTCTCCTGCCTGTCTCCCTTTGTCCTTCACATCCTCCTGTCCTGGGTCCAGCTTTCGTAGCATCCTTTACCCAGATTTATTCCTGACAGAGGCTTCTTTCAGATCTTTGCATTCTCTCCTCATTTCCCAGACCAATCAAAACATGCTTTCCGATGTTCATTCACCCAGGATTCTACTACCAAATAGCAAATATATGCTGAGACGTGGGGCTGTGTAAGGAATATGCATTTGGAGAAAGGTTGGAATTTGAACTGAAAATTGACTACTTATTGGCTGAGAAAGACACATAACATCTTCATTTTCTCATCTGTAAAATAATGATAGCAATGCCTCCCTCCTAACATTGTTTAAACATAAAATCACAGGAGATACACTATGCCCAGTACAGTGCTCGGCACATAGTAGGTACAGTAAATCCCACCTATTATCATCAGACTGACTTTTTCTAAAGTGAAAAAATTCAATCTGGCCAACATCTTCCCTTATAGCTCTTGTAGTCCCAAATTTGAAATAGCCGTATTCGATTTCTTTCAATGTTCTAGTCTATTTTTATCAGTATTTAAATATGTTCCAGACACATCTGTCTTTAAAAAGAATTTTTTTCAATCACTCCACTTTCCTCACTAGACAGCCTCATTATCTCTCCCCTTTCCTTCATAATCATGCTTGCTGCGCATTGTCTGCACTCTATCTTCATTGCCTGGGGCTACTTCCCGCATCCTATAAAGCATTCTGCACCTACTGGGCCTTTTTTTTTTTCTTTTTTTGAGATGGAGTCTTGCTCTCTTTCCAGGCTGGAGTACAATGGTGTGATCTCGGCTCACTGCAGCCTCCCTCTGCCTCCCAGGTTCAAGTGATTCTTCTGCCTCAGCCTCCTGAGTAGCTGGGACTACAGGTGCATGCCACCACGCCCGGCTAATTTTTGTATGTTTAGTAGAGATGGGGTGTCACCATATTGACCAGGCTGGTCTTGAGCTCCTGACCTCATGATCTGCCCACCTCAGCCTTCCAAAGTGCTGGGATTACAGATGTGAGCCACCACTCCTGGCCTACTGGGCCACTTTTAAGTTTGTACTTCTAATGTCACCAAAGGCATTGCTGTTACTAATCCCAATGGCTATATTTCAGTCCTTATCTTACCTGAGCTCTTTTTAGCAATTAATTGCATAGACCACACTTCATGGGTATAACATCCGCTTCTATCTGTGTTTCCTATAGGTGTTCTTCATTCCTATGGCTTCAATGACTATCCCTGGGCTTATGTTTTCAGTCTAGCTCTCTCCTGGACTCCTGAGCTGCAAACCCAGCTCTCTTCTGGATCCCCAAGCTCTTGTTACTCAACCAAATTTACTACTTTCTTTTTCTTTTTTTTTTTTTTTTTTTTGAGACAGAGTTTCACTCTTGCTACCCAGGCTGGAGTGCAATGGCACGATCTCGGCTCACCGCAACCCCCGCCTCCTGGGTTCAGGCAATTCTCCTGCCTCAGCCTCCTGAGTAGCTGGGATTACAGGCACGCGCCACCATGCCCAGGTAATTTTTTTGTATTTTTAGTAGAGACGGGGTTTCACCATGTTGACCAGGATGGTCTCGATCTCTTGACCTCGTGATCCACCCGCCTCGGCCTCCCAAAGTGCTGGGATTACAGGCTTGAGCCACCGCGCCCGGCCCAAATTTACTACTTTCCCATGAAACTGCTTCTTCCTTCATTCAATCTGTATAAATGGCACTACAGAGATTCAGCTTCTTAAGCCAGAAACCCTAAAGTCACACACATCCTCACCACCTACTCCCTTTTCACTTCAAAGCCCTGTTCATTGTAGAGTTGCTGTGTTCTGTAGATTCTGCTTCCACAGCAACTGTGGAATCTGATGACTGATTTCCACTCTTCTGGGATGATAGGGTTTGGCTGTATCCCCACCCAAATCTCATCTTGAATTGCAACTCCTATGATTCCCATGTGTTGTAGGAGGAACCTGGTGGGAAGTAATTGAATCATGGGGATACATTTTTCCCATGCTGTTCTCGTGATAGTGAATAAGTCTCATGAGATCTGATGGTTTTAAAAACGGGAATTTCCCTATACAAGCTCATTCTCTCTTGCTGTGGCCATGTAAGAAGTGCCTTTCAGCTTCCGCCAGGACTGTGAGGCCTCCCCAGCCACATGGAACTGTGAGTCCACTAAACCTATTTTTCTTTCCTGTCTCTGGTGTGTCTTTATCAGCAGCATGAAAACAGACTAACACATGGGGCCTCGTCGTCCAGGTGCACTGGATCACTGCACCTGCCCACCCCGTGGACATCTTGCTTTCAGGTTTGCCCCTTTCCAGTCAGTTCTCTGCATTAATGTGACCCTATTAAAACACAAGTCCACTCACATACTCCCCTGCTTTCAGCCTTTCAGTGCTCCCATCACCCTGTGTCTGATGTCCAAACGCCTTAACATGACATTTGAGGCCCTCATCATGGGGCTGCTTTGTAACTGCCCAGCATTTTATTAACATCTTTCCTTACCCCTGTACTCCATATTTCAGTCACATTCAACTATTTGCAGTGACCCCAAATATTCACACTCTTTTGTGACTCTTGCTTTCTTATAAATTATTTTCCCTGTCCAAACTCTTCCCCATTGTCCTCATAATGTCTCTTGTCCTTCTGAGCTCAGCACAGATGCTGTCTTCTCTGCGACCCTGCTAAGCCTATGCGGCCCTTCCTGTGAAGCCTCGCAGCCTCCTAGTAGAGCAATATCTATGTTGGAATTGACTCCTCCCCCATCTGCCTCTCCTACTAGCATTTCCTCTTCCTTGAAGGAAGGTGCTGCGCTGTATTCACAGGCATATCTCCAGCCTGGTTCCTGGAGGCACTCTGGAAATAGTTGCTCAATGAATACACGCTCAATGTGGTACCTTTTCAGTGCCTGGCACATTTCAGGACTCTTCTCACTTCAGAACATCTGCACTTGATTTTTCCCCATGTCAGCCAAGTTCTTCCTTGTCTTTTCGTATAACTGGCGTCTTCTAATTCTTCAGATTTCAGCTCAAATTTCACTGTGCTGGAAAAGTTTACTAACCACACTATCTGCTGACCTCTTTCAGAATACTAAGCACTGGTTTTGATTATCTTCTATTTGCTTACTTATATGACACCTCCCGATCCTCTTGCTAAAATATAACCTACATGAGAATCAAAACAATATCTGTTTTATTATTCACTATATCCACAACAGTTAGAAGATGGCTGACATATGATACTTGTTTGAAAAACCCTTGATGAATAAATTGATGAAAGCAATGGATGTTAATTAGCGAAGGGAACTATGTCTGAGGAGGAATGGGAGTGATTTGAGCGTGTTCATAAAGCAAGGGGGAAGCTTTAAAGTGGGCAGTTGAAAATATAAGTTAGAGCCAGGCACGGTAGCTCACTTCTGTAATCCCAGCACTTTGGGAGGCCGAAGTGGGTGGATTATAGGGTTAGGAGTTCAAAACTAGCCTAGTCAACATGGTGAAATGCTGTCTC
Organism: Sapajus apella; assembly: GCF_009761245.1. NCBI lineage: Eukaryota > Metazoa > Chordata > Mammalia > Primates > Cebidae > Sapajus > Sapajus apella. The sequence continues at coordinate 14,520,218 of NW_022436989.1, read as the reverse complement.
TACTAAAAATACAAAAATTAGCCAGGCATGGTGGCAAGTGCCTGTAATCCCACCTACCTGGGTGGCTGAGGCAGGAAAATCACTTGAACCTGGGAGGTGGAGGTTACAGTGAGCCCAGATTGCAACACTGCGCCCCAGCCTGAGTGACAGAGCAAGACTTTGTCTCCAAAAAAGAAAAGAAAAAGAGAATGAGAAAGAAATAAAATGTAAGTTAGATGGAGATTCTTGAGAAGACAAAAGGTCATGAAGATAGGGCTATGTGTTGACAATTTAATCTGAAAAGTGAAAACGAAACCAAAAGTGAGGGCTCTTCCTCTTTGGAAACTGGACAAAAGGAAGAAAAGTCAGCATAGCAGATATGGTTTTTGCTCCATCCAGCTCTCTTTGGTCACCCAAGGACTTGCACAATGGGTCCCTGAGCATGGTAGTCACAGTGGCAAAGATGGATGTGACAGACACATGAGCCAACAGCATGGGCTCCAATTGACCAGATCTGCCTAGATGCTATCAGTGCCAAAAATGAGAGGCCTGCAGCAAGCCCTAGGTATGGCAACATCTCTTAAGGAGACAAACCATTAGTGCTAAATTAATTCCATGAGACACCTTCCACCCTGAAGTGAGCAGTAATTTGTCTTTATTTTGATACATATTCTGAGTATGGGGCCGCCATCCCTGCCTTCACTGCTTCACTCAGTATCATTAACTGAGGACACAGAGAGTCATTTCCCAACATAGCATCTCACACTAAATCATCATGAACCATGGGATCTACTTTACATGGAATGAGGTTTGATAATGGGCATGTTGCCATGAGATCCACTGGTCCTGTCAAAAACCATTTTATCCCTAGAAGCCGTCAGCCTGACGGAATATTGGAATGGCCCCTGAGAGGCTCAGCAAAGATGCCAGTTGTGTGCCATTCCAGTGGTGTGGTTGGGGTGAGATGTGGTATACGCTGAACCAAGAGCAGTTACAGGGTGCCATGTCCCCAGTAGCGACAATATACAATCGAGGAGTAGAAGTAATTTCATATCTTCACTTCCAGAACTTACTTGGAGTTTTTGTGCATCAGTTTCCAAAATTTTAAGGTCTATTGTAGTGGAAGATGAGGCCTTTATGGATGGAACGTTTCCACCAGGTTCCACTGAACCTAAATATACAATGTAGCCTGGTTAATTTGAGCCGCCATGCTGACAGACCAGCAGCAAAGAAAGCATTTACTCTGCTGGCATGACTAGCTGATGTTGGTTATGAAAATCCAGAGAGGCTGATGCATAGAGGCACAGGAATTACTGTACTTGGAACTCAAGAGCTAGATTCTCTGGGGTACTTCCGATTGTTTCCATGTCTGCTGATGACAATGAAAGAACAATTGTAGCAACCAGGCCTGACAACAGGGCAAAGTCTCCAGAAGCTCAGATCCTTCAGGGATCAGAGTCTGGTTCTGACCTGATACGCCAACTAAGACCAGCAAAAAAGTCAGACAAAGGAAGAAGAATCAAACACAGGTGGTGGAAGAGGGAGTCGACGAGTATTAATTATGGCCTCAGATCCAACTGCAGCATCAGGATATTGGCCCATCCCACTCACCTCCCTGTTATAAGTCTTCTTGGGCTTGCAAGTGGCCACCAATATGAAGGATCAGTGACAGAATAGAATGGAACTATTCTAGGGCACATATGGATCGAAAGGCTGCACAGTGGACTCCAACAGAGTCCAGGGCCCTCACCATGTCTTTTCCTGTCTGATGGTTTGCTGCCTCTCTCTGCCTGAGAACATATTCTGGTTGCAGAATGTGCTCCACTTGCATACAGGGCAGGTGTGCAGTGACAGAGAATTCACGTCTCTAGGAATGACCCTCAACCAGGGAGACTTGGGAACTAGGGATCAATATCCCAATTGTCTCACTGCTCAGTGGGGGGATTCGGAAGCATGGTCCACAGTCTCTTACAGGATTGCCCACTAGCCCGCAGCACAACGGTCTCTAATGCCTCCTTTGCTCACTTTCCTTTTTTCTCACCCTTGCTTCCCCATGCCCTCACAGTGACTCTTGGTGCCACCTCCCAAACAAAATTTGTACTCAAACCCTTGTCTTGGAATCAGCTTCTAGGAAAACCCAAATTTTATTTGTGTCCTGTGGCTACTGTAGTAAATTACACAACCTGGGTGGTTTGAAACAATAGAAATAGATTATTTCACAGTTTTGGAGAGTCCACAATCAGTCTGGGCTGAAGTCAAGATGTTGGCAGAGCCACGCGCCCTCCAGAGGCCCTAGGGAGATTCCGTTCCTTGCCTTTTCCAGCTAGTGTGGTAGTCACAGTGGGAAAGATGGATGCAATAGGTATGTGGGCCCACAGCATGGCTCCAATTCACCAGATCTGCCTGGATGCTGTGAGTGCTGAAAATGAGAGACCTGCAGCAAGCCCCAGGTAAGGCACCATCTCTTAAGAAGATGGACCATTAGTGCTAAATTAGCACTGTAGCCAGTAATGGAGTGACGAGAGTGCTGGCTGCCGGCATTCCTTGGCTTGCGGCTGCGTCATTCCAGTCTTTGCCTTCATCACTTGGTTCTTTTCTCTGTGTCTGAGTGCTCAATCTCCCTCTACCTTATGAGGAAACTTGTGAGGACATGTAGGGCCCACTGTGATAATACAGGATGATCTCCTTATCTTAAATTCCTTAACTTAATCATATTTGCAAAGACCTTTTTATTCAAATAAAGTAACATTTACAGGTCCTGGGATTAGACCTGCTCTCTGGGGGGCTGTGGTGGGGTGGGGGAGGGGAGATTATTTTGCCCACCACACAAACTGAGACAGATGGACATAGATGTAGATATAAAAGTTATGCAAAGGGTAGCTTGGCAGTAGTGAGTTTATGTCAGTAGTAGTGGTAGATATATTGGTGCTAGATTGCATAGACCTTGAATGTCAGACCAAAAAAACTGCCCTATACTCTTTAGATAAGATATTACAGAGTGGAGTATATCCCAGTGAGCATTATCGTCCTAAATTTGTGCTTGAGGAAATAGGTTGAGACAGAAGTTAAGTAACTTGAAGTACATGAAATTCACATGTGATGGCTTGGAATCCAAAGCAAGGTCTATTTGGTTCATAAGCAGTGCTTTTTTCCATTTTACCACACTGCCTACTTGAGTGGGTTAGAAGGGGATGAATGCTTATTAAAATGCTCTCATATTAACATGATTCTGGTCCTGGAAAACAGGAAGGATTCAGAGAGAGCAATTAGAGGCAGGAAACATATCCTGAACTGGAACCTCGCTGGGCATGACCTCCACTTGTCTGGGGTCTCTGTGAAGTGTCTTGGTTGGAATGAGAACAGACGTGCACATGCAATCTGCTATGGTCATTATGAACTATTCTTCTGCAGATCCTGTTGAAAGAAGTTAATTTGCAGAAAGAAATAGAAACACCATTAGAAGCAGCTTCAACATTTTTTATTGACATTAGCTTTTAACTGTTTAATGTGCCATCGCTCATTCACATTTTATGAATAAGTAGGGATTTATATTGAGATTTATACTCATATGCAGAAAATACTTTTTTAAAAAAACTTCTGTAGGTGCTTACTTCAGCAAGAGAAAAACTATTTTTTGTTTGAGAAAGTATATGTGTGTGAGAGTACATATGAGAATATTACATGGCTTTTGGAGTACAGTTGTGCATAATGATATTCCGATCAACAGTGGGTCACATATACAATGGTGGTCTTGTGGGATTATAATGGAGCTGAAAAATTCCTATTACCTAGAGATGTCATAGCTGTCTTATGTTGTAGCACAACATGTTACTCATGTGTTTGTGGTGATGCTGGTGTAAACAACCCTACCGTGCTGCCATCATAAAAAAAACTAGCCCATATCATTATTTATTGTACATAATACTTGATAATGACAGTAAACAACTATGTCATTGGTTTATATATTTACTATGCTATACTTTTCATTTTTATTTTAGGGTGTACTTCTACTTATGAAAAGTTAACTGTAAACATTACTTAATTATTAACTGTTAACCGTTAACTGTAACTTAACTGTCAATGGTAAAAGCCTCAGGCAGGTCCTTCAGGAGGTTTCCAGAAGAAGCATTGTTATCACAGGAGATGACAGCTCCATGCTGTTGTTGTCCCTGAAGAACTTCCAGTGGGACAAGGTGTGGAGGTGGAAGACAGTGACCGTGATGATCCCGACCCTGAGTAGGCCTGGCTAATGTGTGTGTTCATGACTCAGCTTTTAACTAAAAAGTTTCAAGTTTTTTTTTAAAAGTTTAACTTAGAAAAAAGCTTATAGAATAACGATAAAAGAAAAAAATATTTTTGAAGAGCTGTGCAATGTGTTTGTGTTTTAAGCTAAGTCTTTTTAGAAAAGAGTCAAAGTTAAAAAAATGAAAAGTTTATAAAGTAAAAGTTACAGTAAGCTAAGGTTAATTCATTATTGAAAAGAAAATCTTTAAATAAATTAATGCAGCCTAAGGGTGCAGTGTTTTTAAAGTCTACCACAGTTATAGTAAGTATAGAATCCTAGACCTTCACACTCACTCACTAGCCACTCACTGACTCACCCAGAGCAAACGTCCAGTCATGTAACCTCCATTCATGGTAAATGCCCTCCAAAGAAATATCATTTTTAGTCTTTAATGCTGTATTATTACTGTACCTTTTCTACGTTTATAAATGTTTAGATATACAAACACTTACCATTGTGTTACCATTGCTTACAGTAACATGCCATACAGATTTGTAGCCCAGAGCAATAGGGGGTGCCTTGTAGCCTAGGTGTGTAGTAGGCTAGACCATGAAGGTTTGTGTAAGTACATTCCGATGTTCACACAAAGATGGAAATGCATGATGACACATCTTCCATCATTAAGCCACACATGAATGACTATGTGATGGAAAGTATCTATGTGTGTCTATAAATATATATATATATATACATGTAACAGTTTGTATGTATATATATAATATGTATTATATGTGTATATAATTATTTACGTATAATAGTTTATATATAATGTGTGTATATATGGTATATATATATACTTTTTTTACTTAATTACAAAGCATTAGTACAGAAACATCCCTCTTGGTCAGAGTCAGTTTCCTAGTAAACACTCATCTACTTGAATAAAACCTCAGCATCTAGAAGCATGCAAAAATCTTCCACATGCCTTTCTATAAAATTGTTTATAGAAAGACACTTCACGAAGCCACATTCTTCTTCTTTCAGCCCCTAGTCTTAATGGCAATTATCTACTGTATATATTTTTGTAATATGCCTAGCCATGCGGTTTCCTGTTCCACGGAAAATTAGAAGTAGGAAGTACAGCGAGAACACAGGGGAGCATTAGAAGTCAGAAGCAAAGAGCACGGGAGCTGCTTGATGTGCCCAGGTAAACTGAGGGACCAAGTTCACTTCGTTCCCACCCAGAAAGGGAACATATTGTGACAATGATCCTGTGTAAATATGTGGTTAATTATGTTGAGTATCCTCTATTTCAGAAACCAGAAAAGTGAATAATATATTTTAAATGCTGTTTACATCATAATGGTTCAGTTGTTTAAAGTTTTATTTTTGAATAGATGAGCTTTAGTTAGAAAATTGGTTAGTGGGAAAGAACTTCTTTCCTAAAACAAATAGGAGATTGCTACAGATAATGTTTCTCATCTAAAACGCTAAATAGGTAGGTCAGAGTGGTGGACTGAGCACACAGGTGTGCCACCTGTATTTCCCTCTTCGCTCTGAGTTCTTTCCAGTGACAGGAAAAGGATGTCTTTTAAGACTACGTTCAGCCGGGCATGGTGGTTCATGCCTGGAATCCCAGCACTTTGGGAGGCTGAGGTGGGCAGATCACGAGGTCTGGAGTTCGAAATCAGCCTAACCAACATGGTGAAACCCTGTCTCTACTAAAAATACAAAAATTAGCCAGGCGTGATGGTGCACACCTGTAATCCCAGCTACTCAGGAGGCTGAGGCAGGAGAATTGCTTGAACCCGGGAGGCAGAGGTTGCAGTGAGCTGAGATCATGTCATGGCACTGCAGCCTGGGTGACAGAGTGAGACTCTGTCTCCAAAAAAAAATAAAGAATACATTCATGACAGCACAGGAAGAATAGAGGTGACATTGAGAGGTCCTGAAATTAAAATGAATTTTTGGAAGATAGAAAGCAGATGGGATTAAACTGACAAAAATTGAGAAAACCACAACCCAACATGTGCACAGAAGATCACTTACTAGGAAGACAAGAGCAGTTGTAGAGAAACTCCAAGCTCAGTATCAACAATTACAGAGAGCAGAAGGAGGCCCTCTGGCAATGATCAGGGTAATTAAAGACTTGCCTGCAGAATGCAGGGCTCCGCTACCAGTGACTCCCTCCTCAACTGAGGAGGAAACCCACACTGGCCACCTATGTGGTATTAATTCATCCAGTTCTTCATCCTTAGGCATAAATAGACATGCTTAAGGAAGGACATCCTTAAATTAAAAAGGAAGTAAGAGGAAGAGACAGAACATTGACCCTGGAGAAAACAGAAAATCCACAATAGAGACACGGACTGCAAGCTTTCCATTTAATATCCTCCGGAGGATTCAAGATGACGGTGCCTCCTAAAACAAGAATAGGCGTTTATGGGAAAGAAACAGGACAAGTAAGAGTTCTTAGGATTATGGAATTACAAACACACAGCACTTACTGGAAGGAATGAATAGAAGAACGGGCATATCTGGCTATGTTACTCTCCCCATGTCTGGCTATGTTACCCCCCTGATTTCTGGCCATGATACTCCCCAAATGTGGCTATGTTACTCCCCTCATATCTGGCTGTGTTATTCCCCCATATGTGTTTATGTTACTTTTCTATATCTGGCTATGTTACTTCCCCACATGAAGCAATGGCATTCTCCACATATCTGGCTAAGTTGCTCCCCAACTCTGGCTATGTTACTCCCCCACGTGGCTATGTTAGTATCCCAATATCTGGCTATTTTACTTCCCCATTATGTGGCTATGTTACTTCCTCCATATCTGTCTATGTTACTCCCCCCTTATCTGACTGTTACTCTGCCTGTATCTGGCTGTATTACTCTCCCCCTATCTGACTATGTTTTTCCACCTATATCTGGCTGTATTATTTCCCGTCTGTAGATATGTTACTCCCCTCATATCTAGCTAGATTACTCTCCCAATCTCTGGCTACTCCCTCTATACTTGGCTATGTTACTCCCTCTATACTTTTCTATATTACTTTCCCTATACCTGGCTATGTTACTTCCCATATTTGATTGTGTTACTCTCCCCATATCTGACTATGTTACTCCCCATCTCTGGCTATGTTACTCCCCCCATATCTGGCTATGTTACTCCCTCCATGTCTGGCTATATGTCCCCACCTATATCTGGCTATATTATTCCCATCTCTAGCTACATTACTTGCCTCATATCTAGCTATGTAACTCCCCCATATGTGGCTATGTTACTCCCAATCTCTGGCTATGTTAATCCCTGTATACTTGGCCAAGTTACTACCCTCATAGCTGTCTATGTTACTCTCCATCTCTAGCTATATTACTTTACCTGTATCTGGCTATGTTGTTCCCCCATATGTGATTATGTTACTCTCCCTGTATCTGACATTGTTATCCTCCATTCTGGCTATGTTCCTCCTCCACATGTAGCTATGTTACTCTCTCCCTCTCTGGCTATGTTACTCCCCCGTAAGTGGCTATGTTACTCTTTCCATATCTGGCTATGTTTTGCTACTTTTATATGGCTATGTTACTTCTTTATATGTGAGTATTTTACTCTCCCTATCTCTGTGTCACTCCCCTCATATCTTGCTATGGTACTCCCCCATATGTGGCTATGTTACTCTCTCCATATCTTGCTATGTTACTTTCCATCTCTATGTTACTTTCCTTTTATCTGACTATGTTACTCCCCTCATATCTGGCTATGCTTCTTCCCACATCTCTGGCTGTGTTATGTTGCCAATTTGCCAAATACCATTATTGTTTGTTTTGCAACAATGTCAAACAAAACCAGGTGAAAAGCACCTTTGTTAAAAAGCTTGGCTTAGAGTCATTGATCTTGGTTAAAGTTTCAAAAAAGTAATCTGGGGATAATTGCCAATTGGGCACTGGAATGGAATAAGATTGTGTTTGAGGTCGCTATTTAGTGGTTTTATCTGGTTTTATTTTTAGGTTTCTTTTTGCTTTTTAATTCTTCAAACAAAGCAATTGAACTTTGGGGCCTATTCTGGCAAGATCTGTGTTTGTAGTTTCTTGTTCAATTTCTGTTTTATTGATTGTGGGTTTTACAGTCTTCCCTCCACCCTCTTTATAGTACCTTGGGTAGTGCTAAGCACTGGGACTAGATTATTAGGATTGGAGCTTTTCTTAGGCGCCAACAAGGCGTGAACTGTGAGCATTTTCTTCCACAGTGAGACATTGGGTCCTGTTAGTACAGTTAACTAAGTGGGAACACCTTGATACAGTTAAGGTTAATGACCTAATAACAACAGAAAGCACTTTTACAGACGAATGGGTTGTTGTAATTGTTGCAGCAATAACACATTGCACATGGGTGTTCAATCTGCCTTAGCACCATCCAGCCTGAGCACCATCCAATAGGCCGACTCAGAGAAGAAACATTTTGCTTTCAAATAGCTTAAACAACATCACTAGTGAATTCCTGAGTGCCAGGAACACCTGTCGTACGTTAAAGCCTGCTGAGGCAGAAAATATCAAGTCCACAGCATTTGCCATTTCTCCAAGACTGGGGATAGCAGTTTGCCTCAGATTTTATCCTGTGTGCAATTTACACTCTGAGAGTTCAATTGACCTTTGCAGAAGCAGCGCCTACTCTTTTAGGTCACTTAATGAGCACCAATTAACTAATGACTTTACTGTGAACCTCTAGTAAATTAACTAATGGAAACAGGAGATTGTGACCTCAGCCATAGTGCGTCATTTGTTACCCAAGTAGCACATTAAGTTAAGGGCCCTATGAATACTGGAGAACTGCCTTCTGTAGTCATGGGGAGCGCTCTTCTGGATCTCAAGCTGAAATTGATCTTTCCATAAAAATGTTTCTCTCAACTAAAATGGAGTGAGAAGGGTTTTCCGGAGATTGCAGTTCCTATTTTGGAAAACTATCAGGCTGTCAGGATGTCCTCAAGTACTCTTTCACTTGTTGGTACCCTGAGGCCTGGAAGAGTTAACGTCCCTTTTGCACTGAGCTAGAGTCACGTCTGTGACATTAATAAAAGGAATTTTTTACTATCCCACTTCCTAGATGGGGAAACTATATTCTGAACATGGGAAATGGTCAAATTCACAACACAAATTATGTTACAGTAAAAACGAATCTCGGCGGGGCACAATGGCTCATGCCTATAATAAAATAAAAAAGGAATCTTGTTCTCATGAAGCACAGCTTTGGAAAACAAACCAGAAGTGAGGACTGATGGGGTCAGAGGAGTGAATCTATGGTGGAAGCGGGTATCAGCTCCAGCCATCCTTTTAAAGTTCCTTTTTAAATTATCTTTTTCTCCCTCTCCCTTTCTCTTTGTGAAGTTTTGTTCTGTTTTCTTGCCTGTGACAAGTTTTCCATTTACTGCTTAATGTGAAGTGGTCTGAAGATAGAGACTGTGTTCAAATAGATGTGGAGAAAAACATTCCATGTTTGGGAGGTTGAATCATTTACGTGATGTGCTACTGATATTTTTAAATGTCATGCTCTTCTGGTTAGAGTTTGTAATCTGGGGCCTGCAATATGATGTGACCCAAATCAGCCCTCTTCGGTGCGGTGACACATCACCTCGACATAAGGCAGGAGGCAGGTGGCTGCGTCTGGGCACCCAGCTGGGTGATTCCTCCAGGTTTGCTCTCTGTGTTTTTCCCTCTGGCCCTCAGCAGGAAGCCAGCATCTATTTGAGCTGTTGCTGCCTCAGCCATGCGTATAATTTGCCCCCCTCAAAAAAATATCCTTGCTCTTAAACTTAGATAAAGTATTCTAACAAGAGAAAACAAAACGGCTTCTTGGCAGGTGAGGAAGCTGTTCATGTGAGATCATTTATTTTCCTTTTTGCTTTTCTCCAACAGTTTACTTAAAGGATACCCACAAATAGAATGTCACAGTCCTGGGAAATTGTTTCACCAGTATTTCACTGAGTACTTGGTAACTAAGAAAGTACAAAAATGAATCAAACACAGTCCAGACCACAGTGTCAAGGAGCAAATTACCTACAAGAGGAGTTACAAATGCCAATTCTAAAGCAGGATAGAAAGTTCAGACAGAGAGATCCTGGAGTTCAAGAGAAGGAGTAGTGACTTCTAACTGGGAGAGTTCAGAAAGAGGTAGCCAGTTTCAGGGTTCTGGAAGGCCAGTCCAATTTGTATTTGTCAACTTGGGCAAGATGTCAGAGGATCCGGGTGGAGGAGCAAGAGAATAGAAAGGAAGGACCCGACATCTTATTGGGTCCAGAGGGTTTTCATTTCTTCTATCAGTAACACAGGTCATAAATGGCAGAAACAATGATCATAGCTCATTTTCTGCAATATAGGCATCACTTGCTTTTTCCTGACACATGTAATGAAGTTCGAATCTATCCTTCCTTCCAAAAAGCCTCTAAAAAGTTTTCGTACGCGTATTGTAAGGAGGTTTAGTGAAATGAAACGCGTTTTTTGAGATGGCTTGTTCTTTACTCAGCTATACTGTTGTAAAGTGCCAATGCATAACCAGACAGCAATAACTGTTACCAAGAGCATTCCCTCCACAGCAATGTCCAGATGGCACTGAGTGATCAGATGCAGCCCGAGAGGCAAGTGGGGCAACGTCTTGGCATCTGCTTCTTTGTCAAGGTAGATCTGTTGGGAGCACTTGCTGCTGGCCCACAAGAAGTAAGAACTCTGCACCACCGTCCCCAGGCACACCTCTGAGTCATAAGTCCTGGAAGGCTACCGAAAGTCATAAGCCATTAGAATTATGCAACAGGCTTTGGGACAAACGAGATGTTGGAGAGAGCTATTCTAAAATCTGAAGGAAGAAAGCTAGTTTTAAGAAAAAATTCAGAAATTATAGTTAAGTGGTTGAATATTCAATTTTTAGGAAAATGTGTACCCCATTTGAGAAGGTTAGCGACCTTGGCCTAAAGCGTTGTTTAACATGAGGAGTTGACTGATATGTGCTCCCATAAGCGTTTCTAGCACCATATTGACAACATTGGTCCACAGCCAGAAAAAGACACGATCTTCCTATTGGACTAGGTTCATAGGAGCACCTGTGTGTTCCTTAAATAACTCTAGTCTAGGCCGGGTGCGGTGGCTCATACCTGTAATCCCAGCACTTTTTGAGAGGCAGAGGCGGGCAGATCTCCTAAGGCCAGGAGTTCGAGATCAGCTGGGCCAACATGGCGAAATTCCATCTCTACTGAAAATACAAAAATTAGTTGAGTGTGATGGCATGCGCCTGTAATCCCAGCTACTCAGGCAGCTGATGCAGGAGAATTACTTGAACCCGAGAGACAGAGGTTGCAGTGAGCCAAGAAGGCACCACTGCGCTCCAGCCTGGGCAAGAGAGGGAAACTCCATTTCAAAACAAACAAACAAAACCCTCTAGTCTACAAGCCCGTAATATGTTATCAGTTCTTCAACTCCATCAGTGCTTGGACCCATATATCTTCCAGAATCCTTTCCTCTTGGGTTTGATTCTGGCTGAATTTTCTCTACAAAAGAAGCCACGGAAAAAGAGGCAATGATGCCATAACTGTTTGTTAAGCGAACTTTGTTCTCCGTTGTAATTATTCTGCTTCAAAATAGCATGACATCACAGGGTTAGAAAGTCATCCACAAAATTGTTTTCTCCATCCTCCTGCTTGATGGACAATTGTACTCCATAAAAAAACAAATCACCATCTTATTTAAAACTGCATTTTGCCATTGCTCTAGCCAAGAATGTCTTGCTAACACTTACCCTAATTTTTTTTGTGGTGGTCAATTTCATAATTCCTTTTTCTACACCTACCTGTGAACGGAGACCCACCACCAATAGAATGTATCTATAAAGCTGCAGTGAGCAGCATCTGTAAGCCAGTACATCTATATCTGCTCCAGAGTCAGAGAATCTATCCCTCAGCCACCACGTCATGGTATACAGATGGTCACAAAGAGCACAGGTCTCTACATTATCTGAACTTTGCCAGCCCTTCCAGCCTCAGCTTCTACTGTATGCCCTGTATCCCTGCCATGCCCCAACGATACCAGCCAGCACTCTGGAGGCTCTCAGAAGGCATAGGATGTGTCCAGCTTCCATGCCTTTGCTTGTGCTCTCCTCTCCATTCACCATGGGAGCAGTTACATAGAGTTGGACACACAAAGCATGCAGCTCAAGAGTATGTGAATGAATTTGCACAAATCCATTTGGGTGTGGTATGCCAACTCTCACCAAATATCAAGTAAATAATATACAGTACAGGTTTCATTGTCCATAATATTTCTTGTGGAAATTGTTACATATCTTAATATTTTCTACTGTAGATTAAGTATCACAAAGACTTTCAGCTTTTCTGCCAAGAATCAAGTTTTAATTTCTTTAGTCGCCTCTTGCCTCTCATCTGTCTTTAAATAGATCCATCCAGGCCAAGCTTCAGTTCTTCTGTCCAACACCTTTAGGAGACTATCTGACACTGGCTATAGTGTTAAGATACTTTATGGGTCTCCCATTGTAGTGACTATATTTTTCTGAATTGCAGATCAGGTTGAACAAGGATTTGTATATCATATTTGTATCTAAGAGGCAGTCTAAATTATACGGTCTAGATGCTATTAGAATTTCTTAAATATTATAAGACTTTGGGGACCACAGTATAATGTCGTAATTGGAAATAGGACTGGCCTGGAAATTCTGAGACATATGGCTTCCCTGCCGTGTTTCTGAATATTATTGCTACATTTTGTTTTGTTTTTAATCTCACAACCTATGATAGAAAGAGGGTTTTTTTCCCAACGGACATGGCTACATGAGACCTTTGAAAATCATACTTACAATGTTCCATTCGACAAATATTTAGAAACAAAGCAAGTTTTCTCAGTAGATTCCATTCTACTTCAATTCTCTTCTTAGTGGATGAAAATAGTCTTAAGATTTAGGTATCCAGTTACCCAGACATGCAGGGGATTTACTGTACCTAAATACCACCCAGGAGCCCTAATGGGAGCTCCCACCCGCAGCACCCCATGCGTCAATTGGCAGACTTCTTTCAGTGACTAAGGTACCACCACTGCCTGCTGTTTTCAATTATTTCTTGCTTGACAAATGCAGTGGAGGCTACTCCTGTAGTTTTTGTAAACTCTGCAAAGTGCAGGAAGAAATTTTCAGGAGTCTTTCCTCTGTGGGGAGACTTTCAAAGGCATCTGTCATGACTGTAGGGGAGGAACCTTGGAGGATTTTGAGTGTTAATAAAGTCATCTTACAAGGGGACTTGCACTTAGGGTCCCAGAGTTTCTTCAAAGTGGTTTCTATTTTTGACTTCTCGCTCATCTGTGTTAGAACCAAGACGTACATCAGGGATCTCAGACAGCAAATTTACGTTTCCTAAACCTTCTGTACACTTAAAGCTTCAAGAAATGTTTTTAATGGCTTGTTGGAAATGTTTGCATAGGCTGTTGTTGTTATTTGTTTGACCTGTTGAATCTTAAATGGGGCAATAAAACGTGTGTATTGCCCCTTCTGAGAACGCGCTGCCAAGTGGAAAAAAAGTAAAAGAGGCTGAATTGAATAACAAAGATATTGACACTCTCCTGTATACTCCTTCTTTGTTAGACTTTGGCAACTTCTCTGAAGGGATAATATGCTATTGATCTCCCATTAGCATGATGTTAAAAGATCTTATTTATGTAACTGTGTGCGTTGAAAAAGATTCTCTTTCTATCTTACATAATAAATAATATTAAAAGCAAAACAAAAGAAAATATAGCAATAAGATTCAGAAACACGGCAGGGAAACCATATGCCTCAGAATTTCTAGGCGAGTCCTATTTGTAGTTACGATATTGGATACTGTGGCACTGCCTGGCCTCTCCATATACCAGATGGAGCAGGGTCCTGACTTGGCACACACATGGTGCCTCATGAGCCTACTAACAGCAAATACAGAGTGAGAATCCCAGAATCCCAGAGTTGGAAAGATACTTAGAGATGGCAGAATGTAGTCCTCTTTTGTTTTGTTTTGTTTTTTAAATAAATCGAGATCTGGGCCCAGGGAGGTGATGTCATTTGTCCAAGGATAACTGATTAATGACAGCGTTAAAGCTAGAGATCCAAGTTCCTTACTCTCAGTCCAGACAGATTCCACTCAGTGCCATGCATTCATTGCTTCTTTGGTGTTCCCAAAGAGCATGGGAACCAAAGTTCTGGCTTGGTCTTATAGAGAAATGCAGTGAAAGACAGAAAAGTATGTTGTCAGCTGCCATCTCATCAACAAAATTATCTCCACATCTCTAGGATTTCCTGAGCTACCCACAGGGACTAGGCAGTGGCACTGATCTTCCCCCTGAAATGTAACCTTGCATCCCCAGCAAACAGGATTGCCACATGGAGATGAGAAGTAGAATTGTTATGAGTAAATGGTAATAATACTTGTAACCATAATAATGGCTAAAACAGTACTGAGTATTTAGAACATATTATGTATAATGCCAATCACATTCATTGTCTCGTTTAACTCTCACAGAAACTTCATTAAATTAAATACTCTTATTGTCCTTGTTTCCAGATAAGAAAATGAGGCTTACAGAGATGAACTCGTGGCTGGACATGGTGGCTCATGCCTGTAATCCCAGCACTTTGGGAGGCCGAGGTGGGTGGATCACCTGAGGTTGGGAGTTCAAGACCAGCTTGGCCAACATAACGAAACCCTGTCTTTACTAAAAATATAAAAATGAGCCAGGCATGGTCATGGTGCCTGTAGTCTCAGCTACTCTGGAGGCTGAGGCAGGAGAATCACTTGAACCCGGGAGGTGGAGGTTGCAGTGAGCTGGGATCTCACCACTGCACTCCAGCCTGGGCTACAGAGCGAGACTCTATCTCAAAAAAAAAAGAAAAGAAAAAGTGAACTTGCCTAAGCTTATATACCTAGGAAGTAACAAAGCAGAGATTTGAACAGAGACCATTCAGCTCCAAAATTAGCATCTTCCTAACTGTGCTTATGAGATAGACAGGGAGGGGAAGGTAGGTGAAAATTTCAGGGGGTGGAGGAAACAGTGTATGCAAAGATGTGCAGGATATGAGAGCAAATCCTGTTTGAGGAACTGCAAGGATTCAGTGTGCCCACAGTGCAGGATGGGCACAATGAATCCAATGGCTGGGGCCTAGACTGGGAAGGCGGAAGGGAGTGAGATCACGGGAGCAATGCATGGAAGTTGGGTTTTATCTCAGGCAGGAACATCAGGGACGAAGTAAAGAAGATCTAGTAAAATATTTGGGAAACAAAGTTACGTAGGACCTAGTGATTCCCTATTCATCTGTCTAAATCGCCTTCTACATGACATGAAAAAGTTAATCTACTCCCTAGAAACGTTAATAGTTTTTCTTTTAAAAGCTATCACAATAAAAAATATCAATAAACATATGTGACTGACCAGGCTGGCCAACATGATGAAACTCTGTCTCTACTAAAAATACAAAAAAATTAGCCAGGCATTGTGGTGGACACCTATAATACCAGCTATTTGGGAGGCTGAGACAGGAGAACTGCTTGCACCTGGGAGGCAGAGGTTGCAGTGAGCCGAGATCACACCACTGCATTCCAAGCTGGGCAACAAGAGCAAAACTCCATCTAAAAAAAAAAAAAGATATGTGACTATTGGAGATGGAAACAATTTTTGAGTTTTTTTCCCTTCGTTTCTATCTTGGTCCCATTATTTCACTTCAAATTCAACAAATCTTATTAGAACAGACATGTGTTGTTTAATTAAATCCAGGTTTCATTTTAACATTGATTATATTTTGAAGGAAAGATTGTCTACATAGAAGAACCAATGAGTGAGATACAGCTAATAAGCTTCCAAACCTTGGAGCAGAGATGTTGTCTCATCTAGGAGACGTTTCATTCTAACAGGGAGATGGCATTTTCCATATTTTTCTTGATTATTTTCTTTGCAAGATTAACATGAGTAATTGAAAGAGACTTTGGAATTGGCGTACTGAGGAAATTGTTTATTATTTATGAGATAGAAATCAACCTCCTATATAACCAAACTCATTAAGGCTTACATAAAGTTTTTTTCCATCTTCTACAGACGTAATTCCCATAACAAGTAAGTAGTTTACACATCCCTCAAAGTACACGAAACTCTGAGATGCAAATTTATTATCCAGGAGTAAATGGCATCACCCTGACCTGAGCCCTTTCTCCATCGCAGTAGTACTGCCCCAAAACATGCTTCCAGAAATAATATGTGGGAAATAGCCCTTGCAAATTGATTTGCACGTGGCCCCAACAGACACCGGCCTGGCTGTTTCTGCACATGCAGCTCTGACCCAGTAATCAACTCTGCACCCTCTCATTGGCTCTGGCTGTCCCATTTGTGCCCTGTTTGGCATCTCTAGCCAGCTTCCCACTGTGTCCCCTGGTTTACAGTTCTCTCTGCCACCCTTCCCATCATTTCAGCCCTGGCCCTGGTGCTTAAGACTTTCTTCCTTGGTAGGCTCCAAAAACGAAACACAATTTGCCCTCTATCCCCTTCCCTGGGTACTGTTACCTTACCAGTTTCCTCACCAGTAAGATGCTTCTTTGAGGGCTGACTCAGTGAGCAACACTGCTGTGCTCAAAACTGTGATATGGACAGGAGACAGGGAAATACTGGGTAGAAGAGGATGGTTCCCTGGCAAAGGCCCCACCCTCAAGCCCGGATACCCTGGCCCTAAGTGAGAATGGGCATTCCTGTTTTGCAATCAAAAATTTGCCTTTTGTCCCACCATGCCCCCATCTGTACCCACATAAACCCTGAACTCCAGGCTCCAGAAGCAGATGCAGAGATGAGGAGACAGACAAATCACAGAACAGCATGGCAGAGAAGGAGAGAAAAGAAGGAACATCTGGAATTCAGCTGGGAACAGCTGGAGAATTGGCTGCTGGATGGCCAAACTCCAGGGGAAGATCATCTTCCCACTCCATCCCCTGTTCAGCTACCCTTCCATTCCACTGAGAGCCACCTCCACCACTCAATAAAACCCCCCCACATTCATCCTTCAAGTACATGTGTGACCCGATTTTTCTAGGACTCTGGACAAGAGTTCTTTCAGTAGTCAGGTATATAATACCAGGGAAGGGATTTAATTGCACCTGCTGGAGTCACTTGCCCATTTACATGGCCAGAGGGAATGAGTGGCAATTCTAGATCACATGGGGACTCCTTTGAGTCAGCCATGAGGTACTATGCATTGCTGCTCATTGCCATGCACAAGTTGGGAGAGAACAACGGGATGTTTGCAAGAAAAGAATCAATCGATGTCTTATACTTGCGCAAAGAAGAGAACAGAGCAGACTTAATTCAGAAGTGATGCATTTGAGCTGAATGAATGCCAGATTGCATCGCCTCATGCTATATAATTAAAGGGTTTAACTATATCCCAACCTACAATTTAAGTAGTAGATTGAATTGAAGGAAGTGATGGCAAAATTAAGTGATCTCATGGCACATGGTGGCATGCCAGCTTTAAAAACAGCAGCTTGATAGCATCAGTACCGTATTCATACTGTAGGCATTATTTAGTTCCATCAAAGCAGGATCAGCCAACACATTAAATTAATGTTATTCATTTTAATCAGCTCTTTTTGTATTTAATTAATATTTTATTTTTGCTTTTCAAATGCATGCTCGGCTTTATGTTTTATGTATTTTGCTAACACTATGGTAAAATTAATTTCAGGCAATACCAGCCTTGACTCTTCTTCCTTTATAAGGGATCCATATATTACTTAATTCTGAGAAGTCTCACTAACATGTCTATTTCATCGGAAATCCACGCTCTTTTCTTTTGCAGGCTAAACACTAGAATTCCCTCAACTTATAGGATATAGTTTTAAGTTCCTTTAGACTTGGAATTCCCTTGGGGAGTGGTACTCTTTGGGAGGCCTGTTAGGATGGCCTGAGAGGCCACTGCAAACAGCACAGGTACCCCTCACCTTCCGAAATGCTCTTCTGTAAGTATCCATGCCCCATGGTTGAGAACCACTGCCATAGAAACTTTAACAATGGAACATCTGAGGTGTCTCAAGAGTCCCAGGTGTAAAATAAGGCAAATGTCATGCTTTTAGAATATCAACTCTCTTACGGGTAGTACCCAGAACTATAATAGTCTGTGTATGTTATAGTGGCTGAAAGGCAGAGCAAAGTGCTTCAGTGTGATCCACAGCTCAACGAATTGCCTATGCAGTTCTCAAGCCTGTCTCTCCCTTTACTTTGAATCTCCTGCTACTGACTATGGTAGTCAGGGAGTGGGGTGCCCTGATCTTCCTTGAAGGAAGGATGTGCTGCACTACCTCCAGCTTCTTCAGGATCTGCCTCTGTCAGAGAGACCACCTGGTCCAAGGTCCATGGGCTTCCAGCAGGACTATTTGGCTACCCAGGACATGTTCTGACAATCAATCATAGTTCCAGAGCTTCCCGTTAAGTTGGCCAAAGATTCACTGGGTCTGTATCACAGTTCAACATCTTCCTCCATTCATTCACTTCTCCTTCCTCCGCCAACTTCTCTCCACAGGTGTTGATCTCTAAATAAACATCTTGCCCCTCTAACTCCACCTCAGCATCTGCTCCCGGAGAGCCCAGCTGTAACACCAACTTTGCCCCACTACTGGCTGTGCTTTCCTGACTGCCCTACAGCATGCTAATATTGCCTGACAGTCTAGACAGTCCTGCCACTTTCTTGGCAACTCAGTGTACTCTGCTGTGACACTCACCTTGACGAGTCCCTGAGCAATCCCAAGATACAGGGATAGCAAGAATCAGTTTCAGACCAGTAGGCTTGCAAACATTGTTCTAATACTGAAAGCTTCATAGTGGCCTATATTTATTGGATATTTATCATGGGGCAGGCACTGTCTTAAGCACTTGATGTGAATTAATCATAACTCTATTGTCCATACTATTAAAGTTTCTTAGATAAGGAAACAGGCATGCTTCAGTCACTAGTTGGTGAGTTGGTGGAGCTGGGATTTGAATTTAGGCATCTTCACAGCCCATGTATCTTACTGAATTTTCTGTTGCGTGAGCTTAAGCTCCAGTTTCTCATAGTTCTGGAGGCTGAAAAGTCCAAGGTCAAGTAGGCACATCTGGTGAGAGGCATCTTCCTGGTGGAGACTTTACAAGGTCCCAAGGCAGTGCAGGTTATCACGTGCTGAAGGTGTGCAAATGTGCTAGCTCAGGTTTCCCATTCTCTTCTTCTAAAGATACCAGTTCCCCTCCCATGATAATCCATTAATCCATTAACCCATTAATCCATGAATGGCTTAATCCATTTATGAGGACAGATCCCTTGAGATCTAATCATCTCTTAAAGACCTCACCTCTCAACACTAACGCATTGGAGACTACGTTTCACATGAGTTTTGGAGGAGATATTCAAAGCATAGCACCATATTGGCCACTATACCAGTGATTCCTCAATTTTGGCCTGCACTAAAATCACCTGGAGGGCTTGTTACACACAAACTGCTGGACCTCACCCTTAGAATTTCTAATGCAGTACATCTGAGGTGGGACCTGAATATTTGCATTTCTAACAAGTTCCCAGGTGATGCTGATGCTGCTGTTTCAAGCACAACACTTTGGGAACCACTGTACATGATACAGCCTCTCAAGTACAATTACAACTGACATCATGTGAAAATGCACTACGGTTTTCCTCATGATAAATAAGAGTTTCCAAATGCAATAAATTTGGAAACCATGAATTATACAATCTTGTCAGAGCCTCTCCACCTTCAGGCTCTCCTCATCTTCCTAGTGTTAAGTCTTTCTCTGTTGCCCACATGTGTCCAAGGACACATCTGGCTCCAGCACCCTGATTACAAAATCCAGCGTTGCTTTCCTTGGATAGCAACAGAAACCTGGAATTAACAAAAGCTAACATACTTGAGATGTATAGTTAGGCACCACAAATTAGACTTTTAAAATAGAGTTGCCATTATTAGCTCTGTCAGTGGTAAGACCAGAAACTGCATGATATAACTTGGTACGGTTTTTTTTGTTTGTTTGTTTTTTGATTCAGGGTCTCACTCTGTCAACGAATTGCCTATGCAGTTCTCAAGCCTGTCTCTCCCTTTACTTGGAATCTCCTGCTACTGAGTGCAGTGCAGGAGTGCAGTGGTACAATCATGGTTCACTGCAGTCTTGAACTCCTGGGCTCAAGAGATTCTCCCGCCTCAGCTTCCTCAGTAGCTGGGAACACAGGCGCACACTACTACGCCCGGCTAATTTTATAAAGACAGGACCTCACTCTGTTGCTCAGTCTGGTCTCAAACTCCCGGGCTCAAGCAATCCTCCCACCTCAGCCTCCTAAAGTGCTGGGTTATAGGCAAGAGCCCCTGCAACTGGCCCCTCGTAGAGTATTTTAGACATTTTGTGAAATAGATTGTGTGAAAGCACACACATTTAAAAAACAACATTAGAGTTAAAGTTAGGGATAAAAAACAAAACATTTTTTTAGTTAAAAAATACAATTAAAATGCTCATAGTACTTTTCAATCTTGGAAACATTAAGGTGATTTTTTGAATTATTTTTAAACCATGAATCTTTTATTTGTGCGTTAATTCATTTGATTAATATTTGGTAAGCACCCACAGGGCTACAGCACTGCACTTGCAGAATCATATATTATTATAATTGTTAAAGTAACACTCACTAGTGTTTTTATTGTCCTCACTTTCTCAAGCAATTTAAATCTTTTCCAGCTTGAGGTCATTGGTTTTCACATCATCTCTGTGAAGTAAGATGATCTATTGTAATTTTGGCCCATGTGTACCCTAGAAAGCTAAGGCCCCGAGGACTGAGACTGCCTCCAGGCTGACTCCTGGTGGAACCAAAGGTGTAACTTACAGCCCTGGACTTTCAGGAATCACTCTGCCAAACCGTCTTCTATGTCTGGGCAATTTTCTGTCCTAGGTTCCTTTTTTTCTTTCCTTCTTTCTTTCTTTCTTTTTTTTTTTTTTTTTTTTTTTTGAGATGGAGTCTCTCTCTGTTGCCAGGCTGTAGTGCACTGGCACCATGTTGGCTCACTGCAATATCCACCTCCCAGGTTCAAGAGAGTGTCCTGCCTCAACCTCTGAGTAGCTGGGATTACAGATGCACACCACCACACCCAGATAATTTTTGCATTTTTACTACAGACAGGGTTTCACCATGTTGGCCAGGGTGGTCTTGATCTCCTGACCTCGTGATCCCCACCTTGGTCTCCCAAAGTGCTGGGATTACAGGCATGAGACACCACGCCTGGCCCTGTCCTAGGTTTCTACAGCAAAATACTTACCTATAATTTTCCTTTTTTAAAAAGAAAATAATTTTATAAGGAAGTTAAATATTAAGAGTTGTTTTGGTTTTCCAGTGATTCCAGATGGAAATCTACTCCTTGTACTTGAAACCCCAAGCAAAGGACTGTGCTTTGCCAAACCCTCTAAAGAACCTGTAATTTATAACCCTTGGAAAATAATATTCCAGGTTAGAATTGTGAAGGAATTGAAAGGGGGAGCCACATTTACTTGTGGGATTGTAATATTATTCTTTTTACTTAGAGTGCAGAGAAATTGAATAGAATTTATTTATTTATTTATTTTTGAGACGGAGTTTTGTTCTTGTTGTGCAGGCTGGAGTGCAATGGCGGATCTCAGCTCACTGCAACCTCCACCTCCCAGGTTCAAGTGATTCTCTTGCCTCAGCCTCCGAGTAGGTGGGACTACAGGCATGTACCACCACACCCAGCTAATTTTGTGTTTTTAGTAAAGACAGGGTTTCTCCATGTTGGTCAGGCTGGCTCCGACCTCAGGTGGTCCACCCACCTCTGCCACCCAAAGTGCTGGGATTACAGGTGTGAGACACCATGTCCGACCTATTTGGCTTTTAAAAAGACAATGATCCTTCTATGAAATGATATATCCTGACCTCATTTTAATTAGGAGGGTGTCAAATTAAATAGTCACACTGACTCTGATGTTGCATAGGTCAGAAATCCAGTTTCTGATCAACAGAAGATGGTACAAAAGAAACCCAGAACTGGAGAACAATTCAGTGCTAAAATGTTAAAATCTTTATGAGTGTACACAATTTTCAAGTTTTGCAACTATGCCTATGATACATTTTAAAATTTTGTCTGGGTATATTTTCAATATACTTAATACTTGTTTTCTTTAATTTGTAGTGAGTGCCAAATTAAGTGACTTTTTGCATTGGTGATCATTTAAATATAAAAACCTAATAGAGAGCTACTGCTTTGTGAAAAGACTTTGGGACAGTCCAGTACATCAATATATAATAAATTTTTAGAATGTGCTTACGGAATTCATAGAAGCTGCAATACAAAAGGACCAAAGCTTCATTATTTTAATTCAATTAAATATCCAGCATTGAAATTATTAGTCCAGTTGATAAAATTAAACAACATAAAATCCCAAATTATCTCTCCCCCTACCCTGCTTAGTACAAATTCATGTAAGTTAGCGATTTTTAGGCAATAAGGTTTTAGACATAAAACAGTTGTCATCTGAAATCTAAAATCATGGAAAATCTAAATTACAAAATAAATTTACAACAAATGCATTCATATTAACATGTATACCATTGGAAACAAAACACCCAAAAATGAGTTATACAATTTTACTTAGGAAAAATCACGAAATCAAAACTCAAAACAAAAACATCTAGGTTTGAAGGATAAAATAAACATTCACGAACAATATAATTCAAGGTGAAGACAAGAATACTTCTTTCAGCCAGGCGCAGTGGCTCACTCCTGTAATCCCAACACTTTGGGAGGCCCAGGCAAGTTGATCACCCCAGATCAGGAGTTCAAGACCAGCCTGGCTGAAACCCCATCTCTGATGAAAATACAAAAATCAGCCAGGTGTGGTGCTGCACGACTATAGTCCCAGCTACTTGGTGGGCTGAGGTGGGAGAATTGCTTGAACCCAGGAGATGGAGGCTGCAGTGAGACGAGATTGCACCACTACACTCTAGCCTGAGTGACAGAGTGAGACTCTGTCTCAAGAAAAAAAAAATACTTCTTTCAGTACCTGCTAGAGCAAATGAAATATGTTATTAATTTCATTTTAAAGAAGAGGCATTTTAAGAAAACATTTACAGTATATTTTAACAGCAATAATAGTGGCTCACAAATATCCACAAACTATAAGATAACTAAAATAATCTCAAGACATCGATAGATCAAAGAAGCTATGACCATAGTAAAGAAACAAGAAAAAGTAGAGGGAAGATAAAGATGAGATAAGGAATGGTGCTTTTTGAACAGGAAAGTATATTCTGGGTGGAGGTGTACAGTGGATGAAGGGTGATCTATCAGCATGGAGGTGCAGTGTGGATGAAGGGTGATCTATCAGCATGGAGGTACAGTGTGGGGGAGGGTGATCTATCAGCATGGAGGTGCAGTGTGGGGGAGGGTGATCCATCAGCATGGAGGTGCAGTGTGGGGGAGGGTGATCCGTCAGCATGGAGGTGCAGTGTGGGGGAGGGTGATCTGTCAGCATGGAGGTGTAGTATGGGGGAGGGTGATCTGTCAGCATGGAGTCACGTGCAGTGTGGAGGAGGGTGATCTGTCAGCATGGAGGTGCAGTGTGGGGAGGGTGATCT
>NW_022436989.1:14362521-14496329 GCF_009761245.1 Sapajus apella | reverse complement strand
GGAGGGTGATCTGTCAGCATGGAGGTGCAGTGTGGGGAGGGTGATCTGTCAGCATGGAGGTGCAATGTGGGGAGGGTGATCTGTCAGCATGGAGGTGCAGTGTGGGGAGGGTGATCTGTCAGCATGGAGGTCAGTGTGTGTGAAGGGTGATCTATCAGCATGGAGTTCAGTGTTGGCGAGGGTGATCTTTCAGCATGGAGGTGCAGTGTGGGTAGAGGGGATCTGTCGGGGATCTGTTATATGGTGGGTGGAGGACCCACATTTCTTGTAACTCTTCTTATATGGAAACCAGTCCTATTGGTTGTCCTTGTAAGAATATAAGCTGTGAAGGACTTATAGTGTAGCACTCTAATTCAACACTCTAAATATCTTTGCGAGGCTTGGTATCTAAATACAGTACAGTCACATTAGGGGTTAGGACTTTAATACATGAATTTTGGGAGGCACAATTCAGTGCATGCCACCACCAAACTTATTTCCACAGCAGTTGCACTATTTTATAATCCCGCCAATGGTGGACAAGGGTTCCAACTTTCCCACATGCTTGGAAACAGTTCTTATTTTCTGTTTTTTTGCTTGTAGCCATCCTAATGAGTGGGAGGTATGACCATGCCCCTTCATGTGGGGCCTGGGACATGTGAGTTGAATAGCCTTAGTTCTTTCTATTTATGACAAGTAGCACTGCCCCAATATGCCAGACTATGCAGGTGGGAAGTAGAGAAACAAAAGAGAAGACTGACATTTCAAAGAGAGGGAGGAACAATTTGAGAAAGCCTAAGGTGAGTGAACAGGGAGCCTATTTTTAGCTAGGCTGGATTACAGTTTCATTTGGAGGTAGCGTCTATTAAGAGTAATCATGTAAAAGGAGGCAGAGTTTCCAGTTGCATGGTGTCATTTAGAATCTCAACCATGGTCACGATAGGGGTCCCATGCCTCCTGCTGTCTTGTGGGCACTGAGCAGTCTTCAAAGAATGTTCACATCCGGTGTCTGCACAGAAAGAAAACCTGCAGAGAAGTCCTGCATGTCATAGAATTGGCATGGAAAGGAGAACACTTAATCCTGTTTACTTTCATCTAACTACCAAAGGCCTTGGATCCAGTCAACCATAACTTCAAAATCTAAGGCAAATTGAACGCAGTAGGGCCTCTTTGAAAAGTCCTGAACATTTTGTGAGCTTCTCCTTGGCTTAGATAAAATGCATTCTACACAAAGAACACTGAAAACTGGGAATCATCATAGCTGCTTTTAAATATTTGTAAGTTTTTAGCTCATAATATTTTCTGAACTTTGTGTTCTATACAAGCAAGTCCCATAAGGAATTATATTTTTCATTTATTTATTATATTGAATATTATATATACAAATACTATGTCTAGAAACAGGGCACTGTGTTCAGTGCCGCAGACATGCAAAAAACTTAAAAATAACATTGTCAAGGAGCTAATAGAGAACTAGAGGCAATAACTCATGTGTATAAGAGTGAAAATACAAGACAGAAATAATAGTTCACAAAGGAGATTAAGTGCAGCAGAGAAAAGAAAAGATCAGTTACAGCCAGAACTACTAGGAAAGAATTTTTAAAAAAGACATAGCATTTGATTTAGACTTTAAAGAACGATGGTGTTTAAGATCTGTGGAGAAGTAGAGGAGGGCATCCAAGGTGAAGGGAAGATAAGCTATAGATACTAGCACTGAGAATGGGAAAAATGCAGTGTATGACCAAGGAATAGCAAATGGTAGGAATAAAAGCGAATAAGTTGCTTAGGATCTGGTCTTGGAAGTTCCTGTATTGATAAGGAGGTAAATTATTTCATGTTTTTGTTACTTAAAATTTGAAAATACATTACTATGTACTTAGCATTTTATGATACATATAAAGCATGGTACCGGCCAGGTATGGTGGCTCATGACTGTAATCCCAGCACTTTGGGAGGCCAAGGTGGGTGGATCACCCAAGGTCAGGAGTTGGGGAAAGCCTGCCCAACATGGTGAAACCCCGTCTCCAATAAAAATATAAAAATTAGCCAGACATGGTGGCGCATGCCTGTAATCCCAGCTACCTGGGAGGCTGAGGCAGGAGTATTGCTTGAACCTGGGAAGCAGAGGTTACAGTGAGCCGAGATGGAGCCATTACACTCCAGCCTGGGTGACAAGAGCGAAACTCCATCTCAAAAAAATAGAAAGGGCTTGGTACCTACTGATCTGAATTTACCTTCTGAATTTCCAGTTCAAAACATGATAAACACATGTATGTTTTAAGGAAAAATAAACTTGTCAGTGTAAATTGTGGCTGTTACCCTAAAATAGCTGGTTGACAGAGGTAAATTAAAAGATAATATATACATTCAAAAGAAGAAGTAATGAGGGTTCCCTTCCTGCCACCCTGCCTCCCCACCTTGAAGTGGTTGGCATTGAGAAATGAGGCAAGGGCAGAAGGAATTCCAAACATGCTTGGCCTTTAAGACCTATAAAAAGGAGGCATGCTATTTATATGTGACCTACTTACAAATATCCCTCGTTTTAAGTGGCTACCTAGGATAGCTATCAGAACTTAATTCTGGATATTCTAGATTCTCGAAGCTCCACCAATAAAAAGCCTTTCCCCTGGAAACATGATTACACGTTGGGATTAGTTTCTACAGTACTGATATCTGGTGCTTTACTCAAGTTTTACAGCTAATCTGAAATTTGTGAAAGAAAATGCACTATTACTTTATAAAAAGGTTAAAACATCCACTGAAATACAGAAAAATCTCGCAAGTAACTTTATATGCCTACTTCATAGATTCCATAATTGCCAAGATTTTGCCACACTGGCTTTTCCTATGCAATTTTTCTTTTTCCCTGAGGTATCATAAAGCAAATCCCAGGCATTGTCATTTCAGTCCTGCCACTTCAGCTTGCAGCTCTTATCTGCATAAGTATTCTCATAGCTGTAAGCTAAAAGGAAAATCATAAGCCCTCCAGCAACCAACGGAATGAAACCCTCCCCACTGGGCCAAGGGGACCCCAGAGCAACCTAAAAAATTGAATCCCCAGCCATGATGGGAAGGGAGGCTGTACATGCCTCATTACACCCCTCCTTTTTGGAGTTAGGCACCCCTGATCAGCATTAACATTAAAACAGAGATCATAAGACTGAAACACTGACTTTTGTGGCACTAAGACACCAAATTCCAACCTGTTTCTGGTATAGCATCACATGACAGAGAGAAGACCCTGAAGGACTAAAAATATTTCATCCCAAAATATATTTATTTGACATATTTGGAAATGGCCCTGAATCTCCATTAATGAAACCAGGCCTTTGCTGGATCTAGGAGAGATGAACTAAGAGTCTGACACTTTTTCAGGTCTGAAAAGCGACATTTACTACTTAGTTTCTTTGAAGAATGTTACCTGGAGGCTTCATCTTCATAACAAGAACCTTTATCTTCACAATCCCCTTTGTCATAACTCAAGCATCTCTTTCCACTGACTTCAAGTTTTAAGACAAAGCATAACTCTTTCAACCAATTGCCAATCAGAAAATCTTTGAGTCCACCTGTAAGGTCCCATTCCAATATATCCTGCCTCTTTAGGTTGAACCAATGTACATCTTTCATGTATTGACATGATTTTCCCCACAATTCCTGTCTCCCTAAAATGTATAAAACCAAACTGTAACCTGACTGCCTCAGGCACACTTTCTCAGGACCTCTTGAGACTGTCCCCAACCTCTGGCCATGGTCACTCATATTGGCTCAGAATAAACCTCTTTAAATATTTTACAGTTTGTTTTTTTCATCAGCATAGCTAACCTTCTTGAGTTTAACACACTTAACCTTAAACTATAATTATTTTGTATCATCTAAAAGCAGTCAGTAATGAAATCACCCCTGTTGTCTCAAACATGTCCTTTTATTCAAATGGTTTAAGAATTCAAAGAAGGTACACATGTTGTATTTGATGTTTGTGTCTGTTAAAGATTAATCTGGAGCAGCCCCCTTCTCTACCGCCCCAGTTTTACATGCCCCTAATTTGTTATTTAAGCTGGGTCTGTTTTCTTACAGAACATAGGATGTTCAGCATTTGCGTCTTTGTTTCCTTGTGATATTATTAAATTGCTCCTTTGTACCCCCAAATACATTTTCCAATTGGATAGTGTCAGTTTCCTGTATATTAATACTTTCCTTGAGCATAAACAAATAAGGTGAAGGAATCTACTGGGATGAACACAAGCTATTTTTTAAAAGGCAGGCAGAAATATATTTTAATGATACTTTACCACCTACTTGCTTTGTAACTTTGAATACATTATTTAACCTCTCCAAGTTAGTTTCATTGGTTTCCTTGTGAGTATGCCAACAATTTCTTGGAGTTGCTATGAAGATTAAATACAGTCTGTAAGAGACCTAATGCAATGCCAAGCACATATGATAAGCTTGATAAAACTGGCAGCTATTTATAGAGCTATTTCAGTGTACCCCAAGCTCCCATTTCTGGTTAGGTTCTCCTAAAGGACAAATCTGCTTGATACAGTTATCAACACTTTTGATGTATTTCCCATATCTTACTAATTATGAAAAGAACAGCTGGCTATCTTTTAGAAGAATCTAAATTATGAGTGAGGAGCGTCAAAAGACAAAATTGCAACAAATGTAGTTTAAAGATCTCAGTTGGCTTTATGTGCTATTCTAGAATCAGAAAACACTTCATTCCACAAAATAGAATCAGTGTTTCACAGAGCTCAGCCAAAGAGGTAGGCTTTATAGACACAGAAGGGCCCAAGCAAGCAGAAACCAAGAACACAAAGTGAATTGTTCATCTCAAAGTTACGTCCCTTGCAAGGCAGGAGCAGGGAAATAGAATAGAGAAATAACCAATTGGTTAATATCACATTACTTTGTATTATGAGGATTAAAGCAGTTATCCCTTTCTCCTGATGTAGAGACAGTCAGATAACTTAGTTTCAGTTTGGTGAACTGGAACTGCAGCATGAATTACTGGATTTTGATTTTTAGTCTAGTGTGTTGGAGCCTAGTGCAGGAGCTTAGTCTGAAACAATGGCCTCCTATAATATTTATTTAACAAGTAATTTAAAATAAACCCATTTTAAACCTAATTCTATTACATGGGGCAACTATTGGCATAGAGTCTTGGCAGGATGGTCTAGGCCAAAATTCCTAATAGTGTTGATATGTATGGGAAGGAAAGAACTTATGAGTAAGATTTTATCTTTCAGCCCTCCCCGCTAACTGAAGGCAGGAGGGTACTGTGTTCAAGGAACCTGTAGTCAGTTTTCCTTGGTGTCTTGACAGGCAGCGTTCTGCTTATGAGGAGGTTTCTCATAAACTGCCTTTCTCTGGGGGCTTTCTGCAGCTTCTTCTGAGTACTTGACAGGAAGTTGTATCTCTCTTAAGACTGCTGTTGTTGCTGCATTGGCATCTCTTGGCATGGTGTCATGTTGACAGTAATGCTTCATCGCTAAATGTTGCCTACTTTATTTCTTCCATTTCACACTGAAAGTGTGAAAGTAGGAGCTATGATTACATAAATGCATAAATCTTTCATACTATTCTATTGGCATGATTATACTACTTGTTGTATATGATGCTACTATGGGATCAGCATTATACTTAGACAGAAACATGGCTACCTGCAACGTTCCAGAAACTAGGACGGTGGTTCTCAAAGAAAAGTTCAGTAACTCCCTGTTATCAGAATCATCTGGGATGATAGTTAGAAATGTATATTTCTGGGCCTTGCCTCAGACCTAGGAAATCAAAATCTCTGGAAGATGGACCCAAGATTCTGCATTTTAACATGCACACCATAGTTTGAAAATCTGTGAGAGGATATAGCAGGAAAATTCCCAGAGTTGAAGAACTTGTCGGTTATAAAATGGAGAAGCTGATATTTTAATCCAGAAGTGCTCAACTTCAAAGCCTATGTTGATTCCACTATGCTACACTTCTAATTGCCAATGACAGTCAAATAATTGTCACTAAACCACTCCTACCAATTGTACATACTATTTAGCTTATTAATGAACTCATAAATTTCCAATACCTTAGGATGCTTTATAATTTCTTTTTCCGGCCGGGCGCGGTGGCTCACGCTTGTAATCCCAGCACTTTGGGAGGCCGAGGCGGGTGGATCACGAGGTCAAGAGATCGAGACCATCCTGGTCAACATGGTGAAACCCCGTCTCTACTAAAAATACAAAAATTAGCTGGGCATGGTGGCGCATGCCTGTAGTCCCAGCTACTCGGGAGGCTGAGGCAGGAGAATTGCTTGAACCCAGGAGGCGGAGGTTGCGGTGAGCCGAGATTGCGCCATTGCACTCCAGCCTGGGTAATAAGAGCGAAACTCCGTCTCAAAAAAAAAAATAAATAAATAAAATAAAAAATAAAATAAAATATAATTTCTTTTTCCCCTTCCTTTCTGGTAGAGAGATTTATCAGAGTGGAGTTTAGGCCATTCTTTCCCTTTAATCCCTAGTAGTTCCTCTGTTTACTCTCCAAACCCCAGCCCCTCCCTTCCTTCCTTGCTCTAATCTTTCTTCTTTTCCTTCTTCTTAAGTGAATGAATTTCCAATATCAAGTTCTGGCAAGTTGAAAATAAAAATTGAAAATGCAATGCAGAGTCTTGGTACCATTTCGCAGAATTTTTGAGATTATTTGCATGTATTTACCATAGCTATTTTGTATCTGTGATATTGGAAATGGTAGTCATGTTGTGATTATAACTCTGCCCCTGATTTAATGACAGCACATGGAAAAGCTATGATTCCCCCTTTCCAGAAATTTAGAAATAGAAGGGAATGAAAAGACAGGAAACAAAGAAAAAGATGCGCATTCAAACACAGATTTACTCTGAAGATAGAGTCAGGTCGTCTTTATCAATGATGAAACATGTCAAGGTGAATGTTACTAAAGCTCTGGTCATTTGTGGCATTTAAGTTGTGTGAGGTCCATTTGTAACCCAGTTAGCAAAGAGGGAAATATCCGGCTTAGATTTCAGGAGCCTCTAATCAGGTCTAGAGGCAGGGCAGCTTTCTGCTTTAAACAGGCTTTTATCTGAAGTCGTGAATGAATGACTAGAAGTCGGCTGCTCCTGATTGAAATGTTCTTGCTCCAGAAATACAATATGTATCTAGAATCCTGAAATGCAACCCTTGGGAGACAACAGAGGAGAACCCGAGAAAAAGGGAGCTGCAACAAGAACCCCCAACTTCCCAGTCAGTCTCTCAGGGAATTCTAGGAGCTAAGGTTCCCAGCCTTGCCATGCAAACAAGCACCTGCTAGGGGTTTTAGGCCATGGTCAGGGGAAAAAGGCTTTCACTTGGTCTTTTCACATTTCTATTTTCAAGACTGCAGATTACATTTTTTTTAAAGAAA
This sequence comes from Sapajus apella, assembly GCF_009761245.1. Lineage (NCBI taxonomy): Eukaryota > Metazoa > Chordata > Mammalia > Primates > Cebidae > Sapajus > Sapajus apella. The sequence goes on along the minus strand of NW_022436989.1, from coordinate 14,488,946 downwards.
TTTTCCTCTAGAATTTTTTCTTATTTTAGGTCTTTCATTATTTTATTAAATTGCAGGTGACTGAGGTTTGGTGTACAAATGATTCCTTCCCCCTCATAGTGAGCATGGTCTCTGATAGGTAGTTTTCCAACCCTCCTTCCCTACCTTCTCTCCTCTTGTAGTCCTCAGTGTCTGTCGTTCCCATCTTTACATCCAAGTGGACTCAATGTCTAGCTCCCACTTCTAAGTAAGATCATGCAGTATTTGTGTTAAATTCTTTCTGTTGGGGAAAGGAAACACTGGTGTAAAGAATTATTCTGAAATAAGTGATGTTGAATTTCATTTCCTCCTAGTCAGATCCACCAGGTTCTTTGTCCCTCAGCTCTGCATCTTCCACCTGGCAGGAGAGGACGTCTTCAGTCCCCTCTGTCCCTGCCAATTATGGGTGGTTATACTTGGTTCTAGAACTAATCCTGATTAAGCCAGGATGTCTGTAGGCAGCAGGATGTCCCCGACAGTGAGACACGGAATTAGTATTTGGTGCTTCTAGAGTAAGCCTTGGACATTTTCATGTCCACTAGACACACACTTCTTCTCCTAATCAGTGTTTGTTCAGCCCATACAACTGGATGGCCATGTCACTTCCCTCAACAGCCCAGGAGCTCCCTTCCATTGTCTGAAGCTACATAGATTAGGTTGGATCCATGACATGAACTTGACTTTTACCAGGCCCCATGACATTTCCCATATATCTGGGCTTCTGCTCCAAACTAGACCAACTGCTCCAGATATGATACTGCCCTCCTACTTAACTCCACGACTGCCATTTTGTTACAACTCCTGCGGCAATGATCCATCTGCCGAATCCGTCCCTTGGGGTTCACGGCCCCATGATGACATAGACAGGTTTGCCTCTAAAGAGCCAGACTCACACAGTTCAGTGAGTTTTACTAATTCAGTTTCTGCTTCCTCCCCAGATTATTAGCCCCATTGTGTCTCGAAGCTGTACTACTTTAGTTGATGATGCTGACTTCCTCTGCCCCTTCTCACCCCAAAGTTATTTCCCCTAGAAAAGGTAGTTAACATCATATCTGATCATTAGCGATCAAGTCAAAATTCTTGCAGTATGCACTGTTTTAAAGTAATTTACATAAAAGAAGAAAATGTCTTATTACTATACTAATACAGGTCTTATATGAAGAAATTAGGTTGCCATCCAAATTTTGATGTCTCCTAGCTTGTATTTTCAGCCCAGATTGCTCTTCTAAGTTTCATATCCATATATCTAACTTAGATCTATCTACCTGTATGTATATCAGGTATCAAACTCAGCATAGTACACACTGAAATTCATACTTTTTACTTGTGTGCTTCCCCACTTCTTTCTCCAATGACAGTAGCTTTTTATATCTCAATAATCCATAGTCTCTTGACTAGCCTGACCTTGACTCGTGACAAAAACAGATAGTTCCTGCATGAAAAGTAAAACACAGAGCATAAAAACTTTTACGTACTGAAAATAATGGGCCGATATTGGCTGAATTATTTTTTGCTAACTATAATACCAGTATTTTAAACACTCGGCTAAAAAGTCTGCCATGTGGCAAATAATAAATAAAACAATATTTATTTTAGCAAATATTTACTATGTGCTGGGCACTGTTCTAATAGTTTTGTAAATATTAATTCACTTAACACATATAATATTTTTATGAGGTAGTTACTGTAACTGTATTTTTCAAATGAGGATAATGATTCACAGAGAGTTCAGGAACTAGTACAAGGTGAAAGAACCAGGACTTGCGCCAGGGAGTTTGCTTCCGGAACCCAGGCTCTCAGCTATGCACTGTGCTACTTCTCCACGTCTGGTGTAGAAACGTGGGGAAAGGATTTGTCATGGTAAAATTTTATTTGTTACCTTTAGTGTTATTTACATTTATAAAATATTATTCATATAATACCAGTCATGTGGAATAGCAGGGTAGTGAATGTATTATCGCAGAAACTACATATTGCAGAAGTAATGTCTTTCTAGAAGAGTGACTTTGCTTTTTCTATTCATCTATAAGAGACAAGTGCTATTAGTGCACACTATTAACCTTACCCAAAAGGCTATCTACAGGATGTCTTCTATGAGGAATTTTGTCTACTATATTTCTCTGGTGCACATGGACTCAATATCTCATTGCTTTTCACTTGTAATTACATCATTTTTTAATCACTCCTCATCATCTATCCATTGAGGATGTGTCCTCTGCAAGTATGCAGCAAGATTCTCAAAGCCAAGAGAAGTGTCTTGTACTTATACATCGCAATGAGACTTCTATCTCATGTCTTCACACTAAAGCATCATGTGTCTGCAGTCCTGAATTTCTCTTGAGCTTCACAATGTTTTTCTCAGCACTGAATTAACATAATATAACTATAATTTATAAAGCTGAATAAAGCTGTATATATATAACACCCAGCAGGTACCTCAAACTCTACATATCCCAAACTCAAAGTACTTTTTTCCATCACATCTGTGCCTCCTCAATATTTTCACCTTCTGTAGCAGATATTCTTCACCTATGACTTTTCTCTCCCATTCATCAAATTTTAAAATTCCTCCATCACAAATGCCTCTTCTGTTACCTCTTTTCAATTTCCACTAACCCTGATCATGTGCAGGTCATAATTATCTGTCACTTAGACCACCGCAGTAGTCTTCTAACAGATTGCTCTGAATCTAATTTTTACTTAGTAGAATCCATCCTTTGTATGCCTCCCCACTCTACATTTCCAAATATTGATATGATGTACTTATTCAGTCAAAACAATATATGGAATGTAGTCCAAGTTCCTTACCATGGCATTCAAGCCTCTCCATATACTGGCCTTGGATTCCTAGCTGGCTAGCTAGGAGGAGGTTAGGAGCATTCAGGTTAGGAGTATGTTTCTTAAAATATCTGGATAGAGCAGTAAGATCTCTGTGTCTCTGTATGTGTGTGTATATTTATGTATACACATTTGTTTTAATGATGGAATCATTAACATTACTCTCATGCATCATGATTGCTCAGCTAAAAATGTTGTCAAATAAAAAACAGGGCCAGACAGTAGCTGAAGTGGCAAAAACATTGTATTCAGAAACTATTGCAATAAGAGAAAAGAGACCTCAATACAGAGCTAGGCTTAATTCCAAATACAGCAGGGACAACTGGGGATTTATAGCCAAGAGAGCGCCAGGTCAAGTGGATGGAAACTTACTAGTAGGAAACATCAGGGGTAGAAGAGTTCTGAAAAACAGACCTAATAGGATTCTTGCTGAAGGCAGTCCAGGGTGGTCACATATCAACGGTAGAAAATGAAAAATTTGATCAGATATGGACGGTAATCAGGTATGAAAGGGTTGGGGATTCTCTCTGAACGGCTGTAGCAAGACTCTCACTACAACTCGGTGATTCCAGGCTCCACAGGATTGGAAGCCAAGGTCAAAGCCTAGTCGGAAAGGTTTAGATGAGCCTGACCAAAGTTTAGCCAAGGAGAGTTTACGCCAGTATATTCACACTGTCTGTGTGTCTCAGTACTGCCCTAATTTACCAGTGAGGGGCTCCCCAGCCATCAGAGCAGTGTCACCATCTTTGGGGTGGGACAGCAGTCACAGAGAAGGCCCAGTGTGGACAGTTAAGTAACTGGCTTTCTTTAGCATGGGAAAGGACGGACAGTCCTGATTTTCTTTCAATATTCCTCAGCTATATAGATCTGACTCCCAAATTACATAAGATCTGCAGTGATAAAACTATAACCCCCCAAAAAAATCACTGCCTGTCTTTTACCACTTATACCCCCGGCATCATTATCAACAATTGTCTTAATACAAGTTTGGAGGCGAAAAATGTTTCACACCAAGTATGCATACAAAGGGTCCCAACACATTGAGCAGCAAAATTCCCCCACAGCAGACACCCCCGGGGATCTGCAGGAGCGTTCCCGCTAATCTCGCGAGATAGCAGCCAGAGACGCCTTTTGTTCCCGCGAGAGCCCAGGGCTTCGCTTCCCGTTTGCGGAGCCCGCGGCGGCGTTTCCTGGGGCAACAGCAATGGCGGCTACGCTGTCCGAGCGGCTCTTCTCGTTGGAGCTGCTAGTGGATTCGGTGCGTTTGGAAGCCCGGCTGCTGCCGCCCCCCGCTGCCGCAGTGGAGCAGGAGGAGGAAGAGGAGGGAAAGGAGCAGGGGGAGGCCTCGCCGCCGCGCGCTCTGTGCCCCGCCGTGGCCTTCCGCCTGCTGGACTTCCCCACGCTGCTGGTTTACCCTCCGGACGGCCCTGGCGTGCCCGCCCCGGAACGCTGGCCCGGCGTGATCCGCTTTGGTCGCGGCAAGTCTTGCCTCTTCCGCCTGCCCCCTGCCACCCTGCACCGCCGGCTCCTGCGGACCCCGCTTGCCGTCTTGCTGCTACAGCTGCCCCCCGGGCGCCCGACGCCCGCCCCACAGCTCCTGGGGGCCTGCGACATCTCGCTGGCTACCGCAGCCCACAGTGTCGTGGGGCCGGCCGCCTCCGGGTGCTCCCACCTGCACCGGGGACGTTTCCCCCTGTGTAATAGAGTGGGCGCGCGGACCGGGGACATTGCACTGGCCTACCGCCTTACTGACCTGGGAAGCCACCTGCTGGGCCATCTTGAGCGACCCCTCACCTTCACCCCCACAGGAGGAGGAGCGGAGGTCAGTCCCCAAAGCCCGCAGGAAAGACAGCAGCTACAGCAGCCAGCCTCACAGCCAAGCCCAAAAGAGGCTGATAGGCTGCTGGGGGAGTTAGGAATCCCAGAGGCGCAGAAGGATTTGAAGGAAATAGTTTTCCAAAGTAAGGGCGAATCTGATAATGTGGGTTCTGTGGAGAATGGCAAAACCAATTCTATTGTTACTTGTTCAAATGCTGGCAATGAGAGGAATGTTAGCTCCCTAAATGAGGAAGTCACAGAGTTGGACATGGAGACCAATATATTTTGCCCTCCTCCTTTGTATTACACTAACTTCACCCAGGAAAAACCACTTCCTGCACAGGCTAAAATCACCATTGAGTCTCAAATGAATGTACCTGAGGAAATGAGTGGTGCGTCTCCTGAAAAAAACTATATAAATCCCCCAACACACAGGAGTTGTCTAAAATATCCAAGTTCTGCAACACATGAGCATCCTCCAATGCTTGTAAATCCTCCACATATTCAGGATATAGGAGCGATTAATCAAACATGTCAAACTGAACAAAACAGAATTAATACAATAAGGCAGTTGCCTTTGTTAAATGCCTTGCTAGTTGAGTTGTCCTTGTTATATGAACAACCTGTGACAAGTCCTGCTCAAATACATCCTCACCTAGCCTGGTTATATAGGACTGAGGAGAAGAAGTCACCAGAATCTTCTGCCAAATCCACATGCCAGTCTGAATCTAAGAAGGATAAACTTTCTATGGGGGGATGTGAAAAGTCAGTGAGTCTTCATTATAAAAAGAACCAAATTGAAAACTGTAAGAAAGATAAATATTCTGAAAAGAACAGTGGAACCCTCCAAAAAAGAGTTACAAAAGGGAGGCTACTTTATGGCTTAACAAATACACTAAGACTACGTTTAAAGCAGACAAATCCTGATATGTTGGTTGTACATGAAAAAAGAGAGCTATATAGAAAAACACAAGCACAAATGTTGGGTACAAAATTTAGAATTCCATCAACCAAAGTTAAACTATTAAGCTTTGCAGAACAAAGCCAGGAGCCACATCAACTGCCTAAAGATAAGTATTTAGATTTAGATGCATCTTTTACTGAAAATAGTGATACCTCAAGACAAATGAGTGGAGTTTTTGATGATCCCAGCACAAGTAAAGAAACTAAACTGAAATGTACAACTGAAAAAAAGGCACTGGGTCGCAGTAAAAATGGAACCAATAATGTTTCATTGAAAGAAATTGTGAATCCTGCAAATTTCATTATTCCAGAAAGACTCACCCATACAGGTATTTTGGGAAGAAATGTGGAAATGCAAATCCAAAGTCCATGTGTTTTCCAACAGGATGCTGTTGTTGACAGAATTATAGATAAAGAAATAGATATTAGACAGGTCAAAACCACAGATAATGATATTCTTATAGCTGATGTAAGTGAAAATAGACCAGGTAAAAATAGCTGCAATGAAAACATCTCAGAACTGAAGTATTCAGATGACTTGTCTAGCCCTTGCTATTCTGAAGATTTCTATACCACTGAGGATACCAGCAAAAGTTTAAAAGCTAATGATAGCAGTTCAAGGACAGAAAATCCAAAACATAGTCAATATACAAGCAAGTCTAGTGAAACAAGATTGTCCAAAAAGAAAAATAGTAGTGACAAGAGTTCTATCCTTAGCCCACCTTTCTCAGCTGGGTCACCTGTACACTCATATAGAAAATTTCATATTTCAAAGACTCAGGATGAAAGTTTGGAGGAAGCATGTAGTATCTCTACCAGTGATTTATCTTCATCACATTGGACTGAAGAAAACCAGAAAGATCAAAATAGTATGCACAATTCTAAAGTTGCAAAGAGTGATCAAGACATCTCTGTTCCAACAAGAAGTAGTTGCCAATCTTTAGAAAAAAGCCAGTCACCAAGAACATCCCAAGTGAGTTCTTATCTGCCTTCAAATGTGTCTGAACTAGAACTTAATGTCCTAGATAGCAGTACATCAGATCACTTTGAAGAAGACAATGATGATGTTGGTTCACTAAATATTTCCAAGCAATGCAAAGATATTTGTGAATTAGTAATAAATAAACTTCCAGGATACACAGTGTAAAAATACATGCTTTTTAAAAAGTTTCAACAACCTGTGTGTACTGTTAGTGAAAAAAAATTTAAACCTATTTTAGTACCTGAATTATGTGAATAATTATTTTTAAGAAATATGAATGTTATTCCTTTGATGTTTGGTGTTCTATTAAGTCTGATAATATTGATTATTAAAACACCATATAAACAGACTTGTTTTTAACTTGTTTAATTATAAGAATAAAAGTATATATTTCTAAACTGTCTCAAGATGTCTAGTCTACAGTATTGATCATTCTAGAACTGACTTCATGCACACTACTGAAAAAAGAAGGCTAGTTAGTAAGGACAGCCTCAAATTTTTGTTAGAACAAATTATTAACAAATAGAGAAGACTTACTGTGTTACATGCAGAAAGGTGCAGAAGTTGTCTATTTATGATAAAGCCCCTGCTGTTTTATGAGCTTACAGTTGTATGTAGATAAGAAGTCTTCTCTGACATATACGTATCCCATATCCCCAGTAGATGAAGCTGCTTTTATATGCTGTCATAGCGCTCTGCACCTTTTCTTTTTAAACCACAATTTGTGTGATTATTTGATTAAAGTTTGTCTTCCACTAGCCTTCAGTTCTGTGATGGGTCCATATTTGTTTTACACATCAGTATATTTTTGTATCTAGCACAATTCCTGGCATGTGGCTGCAGTACAGTAAAAACATTTGTTGAAAAAAGTGGAGGCCAGGCATTTAAAATACCGAATGAGAGGGTTTAGAATTAAGCAGCAAAAATAAGCAGATTTCCTAAAAATAAACCTGCAGAAAATCCTTATTGGAGATATGTTTGACTGTAATATTTTTGTTTTGCTTGATATAAATAGCTTTCAGGTGTTCTCTGAAATATTTGGAAAGGGAAACTTAAAAAGATATCTTTCTACATATATCTTTCTGGTTTAGGAGTTCAGTTTATTATCATTTCAGTTTGTTCAATGGTTATTTTTAGTGTATGAAAATTCGTTTTTATGAAATCCAGTGGTCATTTATAATTTATTCCATTGGTTTTATATTTAGACTTTATTCTGTGTTCAAATATTTACATATATTTTGTTTTAGTTGTGTTATACTTTAATTTTTAGACTTTTTAATATATACAATATTTTTGAATGTATGAAATGAAGGTCTAATTTTCTTTCTTTACAGATAATTATATAGGTATTCTGAATGATCGTAATACTAGAATATAGATAGATGATAAAAAGAGAGAAGAGGATGTTACATTTTGGGGAGCAATATGAATCAAAGAATGGTGATGAGAATTAGCCTGATATATTTATGGGACAATTTAAAATATTATCTTGCATAGAATGATAGGTTCAGCTATAGCGTGGAGGTTCAGCTATAGAATGGTAGAAAGAACATTTGTTGAGTTAGGAAAGTCCCAGATTATAGAGCCTCAAATGCTAAGCATAATAATAAAGTTATAAGCAATAGGAACAACAGATTATTTTAGGTTATAAATGAGCACTAATAAGATGTCATGACATTTTGAATATTTTAAATTATTGAAAATAATTACTATAGGCAGAGAAATTATATCAGTTAAAAGTTTTGAAATATGAAAGGATTCTATGGCTAGTGGCTATGATCTTAATTTTTTAAAAAACATAAAGCATATAGTATAACGTTTCATAAAATCAAAATATTTTAATGCCAGGTATTGTAACTAGATGTTTAATAATGTCAACTGTGTAAATTGTTTAATAGCAAATTGTCATTACTATGAAGAGCCAATAAAAATATAAGCAGTATCAGAATCATCAAAGAAATAATTCCTTTAAAACGAATGTTTTATTTGGTTGAAAGTAATTCATTGTGATAAGAATAGGTAAGGAAAATGATTATTGTAGCATGTCTAAAGTACAAAGAACTAATGCACTTTAAATTACAAAGCTGAGTAGCTGAATCCACTTCTCTTTGAGTTAATCCGTGAATACTTATTTCTAGAATTGTGATGTTTCTTCTAGCTTAATTCTAGTGAAAATATCAGTTTTCATGTATTTAGTGCTTCTATTACATTCTACAAATTCTAGTCCATGTTTTAATTCTACAATCTATAAACTTATTTTTAAATAATTTTGTAACGGATATTATTCATGAAGCCGTATTTATCTCCTTAATTACTTAAAATTATTGAAACATGAAATAGTATTTCAAGTCACAAATAAGGGAGACTGTCATTTCATTGTAAAACCAAGCTATTGCAAACCTTCTAAAAGGTCTTCTGAATAGCATGGGTATTTAAACTGCTATGGACAAGCTGAGTGGGGGAGGGTCTAAAATGCAAAGTGAGCCACGGAAAAGATGTTAAAACCTACCTCTATGTAATGTTGAATGTTTACAGCTTAGAAAGAAGCCATCAGTAATAAGTCCTCTGAACTGTTACCCTAAACATTTGCAGAGAGTTGTGCAGGTGCATACAGCATGTTGGGTTTTTTTCCCTTCAGTCATATGCATGCTATTGATGACATTTTCAGATGCAAAGAACAATGATATTAAACTTCTATCATGCAATTCTTATGGCTTTCTGCTTAGAGCTACCCCTTTACATGTCAATTAATTTAGATTTTTCTTCATGTACAAGCAGTGAATTTAGTATGGAATTATAGTTAGGAACCAGACTCCTATTGGTAGCAAAATATAGGTCAAGACTGTTAATTTAAAAACCCAACTTTTAAATTACCACACTATGTTGTTGGCAAGGCAGATAAATTTCAGAACAAAGCAACATATAGATACTATTTAAATTTGCTCCATCAAACTGTCCTTGGGTCTAGAGAAAGTGATTCTTCAGGCTGTTTATGCTTTAATATGGATTTAAATATTTAGGGAGTTGTACAGAATGATAATATATAGGCCAAAACTTGCTGAGTCATTCTTTTCTTATTTTTAACCTAAAACAAAGGAAAACTTTACTTGGTCAAGGACCAAGGCTTTCTTAAGTGATTTTCTCTGGAGACCTAACTGTCATGCCACAAGTAAGAGACTTCAGGATGATCTTCATTAGCTTTGGATGCCAAGCCATAGCGTTAGAGGTATTTCCTTATTTTTAAAAACTCTTCTCAGATCTCTATTATACTGAGCTATACTAATTCTAGGAAAAAAAGTAGAAAACTTAGATAAGAGGTTTTGCCTCAAAATTGTGTACCAAGAAACGTTATAATATTTTCCTTCCAAAATTACACTGAAGTGAAAAATGTGAAAATATGAATGCACCCAACGGAGCCCTGGAAAACAGGAAAAATGCTGGTGGTGGACAAGATGGTTTGAGGAACTTCTGGAAGAGACAAAGCAGTTGGGATTATGTTGACGAAAAACTGATTACAAATCCACTCTTCAACACAGCCCCATGAGAGTGCTTCTGGAGAAATGAGAAGGTAGTATTTTCCAACAGAGCCCCAGAAAAATTCAAGCTGGTCGGCAGGGCTTGGGCATAGGAGCAGGCTAAGGGACAACTGAGGGAAAAGCAAAACCCTAAGGACAGGGAATAAGCTGGGGTGGGCTCAAGGTTATCTACTAGAATAGGTATTGGGACCAAAGAGAAAAACTATTTTTCACCTTTGACACCAAAACATATTTAAACTGCCTCAATGTTATTGGAGCGGCTGCTAATTCTAGTGACAAAGTGGTATAAGCCTGGTCTTTGGAGGCAGACATGGCATTTTCGTCCTTGATTATTTTACTCCTTGGAGACTTTCTTCATTGTAGGATTGGTTTCAGGATTCAGTCAAATAACATATATATCGTATATGACAGTGAAGGTGAGTGATAGGCAATGTATTTAATGGTATTACAGAGAATGTACCATGGTGTCTGTATCCCATCCTAGAGGGATGTATTTTCAATTAAAACTTCAGTCAAGCAATCAACTCTTCCTTCCAGAAGGTTTAAACAACTTTCCTATAGCATAGCAAGGCAAAAGAAGCCCATGGTGACAAAAGGCAGCACAGACTTCTGGCCAGGGAAGAAGACTTTAGATCACAGAGCAGAGCCACAAAACCCAGCAGAAGAAGGAACCCTTCTCAGACTATTAGGCAAAGTGGGGCATCTAGCTTTGTGCAGAGTACTCCGGAAAGTGGGTTACAAAACAGAAAGAACTTTCTGTATGGTCTTTACCATACAGAAAGAAAGGAAACTCTGATCCAGGTCTCCACTAAAGACAAAATTTTCTAAAAGAGTTAAGAAAGAGGTGTATCAGTGCTGGAAAGCATACGTTTCCCTGCAAACGTAGGCAAGTAGCTCCTCCTACAGAAGGTTGTTTTAAAACCTCCTAAATAATTTTTTTTTTTTTTTTGCTGTTTATATATTCCATGTCTTTCCATAGTAGGTACAGAAAAAAAATGTTTATTCCTTTCCTCTGAATACCCTGGGGACTGGGATGGGGATGGGGTGAGTGGGAAAGGAGTTGTCATAACACATCATAATAAAATAGGTAGAAACTTACAGAACAAATCAGGAAGGGATGAGGCTTAGCTTTCAGGTTGGACACTGAGTAGTAGAACACTTGGTAGCAGAAATGCATAAAAAGATTTGGGTTTTCAATCAAAAGGAAGTTTGTGCTTTCCAGGAACGGCAGCATAAGGGATTAGATGAGCTCCTGAGCAATAGTGAGACAAGATAAGCGCTGAAGGTCGTATTCAGAAAGAACATGGAAGAGAGGAGGTCCACGAGTCAGTAAGTCAGTTGGTTAGTGCAGGATCAGAAACCCATACTTGTAGCTTGACTATTTAGAATACTGTACATTGTGTCCATTTCTATTTGCTGCTTGGTTTTAATATAGCTCTTTTTGAAGGATCTGCTAGTTGATCCATACAAGCAATAGGAAATGACTTTGGTTGTGGCTTCTAATTGAGCAGAAATCCTAAAGGGGGAGCAGCGTACCCCTAGAGTCTGCATTATCAAAAGATAGAAAAAATATACAGGGGCCTTTAGAAAATCCCTTCTTTCTACCCAAAGATGTCTCCTTCAGCTTTTCTTTACTGAAAACCTTGGGGCACTTCACATTTTGCTTCATTATGGGAAGCTGTTCAATCACAGAGTCTCACGCCCATCAGCTGCTGCCTTGAGTACTACATCTCATTACTTATGATTTCACTGATAACCTTGTGGAGTGAATTGGGACTGAATTCTGGACTCAGAAGGACATAACACATAATGGATTGCTTTAGATACACAGGAGTCTGTTGTCAAAAGATTGACCTGAAAATTGTTTCTTGCATATCCAACATTTTAAAGTCTATTTCCAAGTACTTTGGGATAGCATTTATTAACCTGAGGGAAAATATCTTTTAAATCTCCTGAGAAAGTCCAGCATGGGCAACAAAAGTAAGACTCCATCTCATAAAAAAGCAAGTCCTGAGTATGAACATGTATGCTTCTTGTTAGTAAAGTACTCTACATCCATGATCTTCTCTCTAATAGCCAGAAGCTAAGTATGTTGGAGGGCAGAACTTATATTTTCTGGGGAAACTTCCTTCCATTCTAGCGCTTCTTTCCTGCAGTGATTTCTTGGTGCTCTCTTCCTGCCTCACTGATCACAGTGTGAGTTCCTACTGTCAACCTCTAAAAACCAGTGCGAGATGCAGGATCTTACTAAAATTATGGCTTCACTTTTCATTGGCAGATAGGATTGCTAATAAAAAAAGTAATTTGTTGACGTGGTCTCTGTTGTTGACGTTAATTTTAACACTAATTTCTCCTTACACTGAACAGCACTTTACAGCTTATGAGGGACTTCCACTGTTTCACTTCATCTCTACCAGAACCCTGTAAACGAAGTATTAATATAGATGAGGAAACAGGCGGCTTTCCATATTCATTGCCTTTCTCACTTTCATAGAGAAAATGAAAGACTTTCAGCATAAATCTCAAAAAAATAATGTTTCTTCAATCCTTATAATATTTACAGAATCAGAGTCCATAAATAGATTAAATTCATTTTATTTATTTTATTTATTGTGGTAAGAACATTTAACATGAGATCTATGCTTCTAGCAAATTTTTAAGCGTACGATTCATTCCTGTTGACTGTAGGCACAGTGTTGCACAGCAGCTCCCCAGAGCTCATTCCTCTTGCTTGACTGAAACTTTATGTCCAATGATTAGTAACTTCCCATATCCCCCTCACCTCAGCCCCTAACAACCACCATTTTGTTCTTTGATTTTATACACTGACTGTTTTAGATACCTTGAGCAGAGGACTCAGCTAAGCAATGCCTGGACTCCCAATCCATGATCACCGTCAGAGAACATGGCTGTTGTTGTAAGCTGCTAATTTGTTATGCAGCAATGGAAAAATAATGCAATTGGTCAATAAAAAACACCATGGCAAATCAAGAGGGAGATACTTTGAAAGAAAGGAAAAAGCTCTATATTTTAGATCCTCTTTTTTTTTTTTGAGATGTTGTTTCTCTCTTGTTGCCTAGGCTGGAGTGCAATGGCATGATCTGCAACCTCTGCCTCCTAGGTCCTAGAGACTCTCCTGCATCAGTCTACTGAGTAGCTTGGATAACAGACACTGCCACCACACCCAACTAATTTTATAATTTTAGAAGAAATGGGTTTTCAACATGTTGGCCAGGCTGGCCTTGAACGCCTGACCTCAGGTGATTTACCCACCTCTGCCTCCCAAAGTGCTGAAATTACAGGTGTGGGCCACTGTGTCCAGCCTATTTTAGGTACTTTAAAAAAGATCCCGTTATATTGCATTTTTGAGCAATAAGGCTTGCATTTTCATTTTTGACGGAGTGCCACAAATTATATAGCTAGCGCTGGTTGTTATTCCAAGCTGGTAGAGGCAAATCCAATTGCTTTCAGGCTTTCCATTGTGTTATCCAAGTACATATAGTATTTGGCACCACCTTTATGGACATAGTTGATGTGTATCATACTGGAGCATACTCTGTTGGGGGCTACACATTTTCTCTTTAAAATCTAGAACATTGTCTTTAAAATTTTAATTTTACAGCCTGAACTAAAATGCCTACATTTCACACTACTGACAAATTTGGCTTCTAACACTTGTATACAGGATTACTCATAGCAACTCTTGGGAGATAGAGCTAATGTAATTCTGCATACAATATTTTCAGTACAAACATGAAATTATTGAACAATACATAACAATTTATTAACTGTCTCTGTTCTTGTCAGTTACGGGGATTTCAAGGATTTTTATGAAGACTCTTTCTCCATAATGTTTCTTTAGCACTAGTTGCAGATTTCTATGGTAGGTCTATGCCCTTAAAAAGGATTGTTTTGCAGATGTTCTTGGGATATGTAAGGGTAACCAGTATGGCCCCCTGCACTAGTGTGGGGTATAAAAAGCAATCTTCCTTTTATATTCCCCTGGATTAGTCTAGCTTCATATATTTATGTTAGGAGAAAATCCAGCATCAAGCTTTTATGCACCCCATCATCCCAAATGGTCCAAGATCCTGAGAAGCTTACTTGGCCTTATTTGCGTGGTTCTCCTATTTCCAAATGCCAGGCCATATGATCTGCCCACCGACTGGGCATGGTTTTCAACTGTTGTGGCTTCTATTGCTGTGACACAGTATTGCATCTAAAGACTAGTTGTCTCCATGGTTCTGATTGCAACACACATCTCCAGGGTATAGGTGATTATTGTTTTTACTCATGAGCTAACATTTATGGGGTGGCTGGGTCTGGAGTTGTCTTAAAGGCCTTCCTCATGTTGATCTGTATATTCTGTGTGAAACAAGGATCACTAGCACAGGTTTTTACTTTTCTTGTTTCCTTTGGGTTTTTAAGGTCCTTTCCTACAAGAGAACTTTAACTGACATTATCCTAAAACATCACAGTTCCTAATAATTGTAGTAATCTGAAGAGAAAGGGTCAAGGGCTTTATCTTATTCCTCACTGAAGCCTGCTTAACTCTATGCAAATTTACTTTCCCTCTTTCCATTTCCACCAAATCACAAAAGAATCTGAGATTTGTAGGCCAATAGATGTTGTCTTAGATCATTTATGCTACTATAACAGAATACCGCAGACCGGGGATTTGCGATGAACTGAAGTTTATTGGCTCACAGTTCTGGAGGCTAAGAAGTACAAAATTGAGGGGCTGGCACTTGGAGAGGGACTTCTTGCTGCATCATAACGTGGCCAAAAGTGAGTGACTGAGAGAGAGTCAAAGGGGGGCAAACTCACCTTTTCATAAGGAACCCATTCCCATGATAATGGCATTAATCTATTCATAAGGACAGAGCCCTCGTGGCCTAATCCCCTCTTCAAGGTCCCTTTTCCTAATACCATTCCAACGGCAATTAATTTCAACATGAGTTTAGAAGGTGACAAATGTTCAAACCATAACATATGTTATTCTACTTCTATTTACATAACCAAGAGCGACTTTTGTAGTGTTATGGGACGAGTCCAAGAACTTTTCTTGCAGAGTTTTCTTGCAGTGCCCTCTTATGGAAAAGCAGCTGGCAGTGCTAACTTAAATAAATCCAGCACCAAGCTTAAATAAATCAAATTTGATTTACCTTTGCCAACTACCTCTACAGATGTGTCTGTTGAGAATGTCTTGATTTCCTTCTCCCTAATCACTAGCAAGGAGGCTACCACAGTGCCTTCACAAAATATATTGTCCATTTGAACTGGTATTATAAAATACCACAGACTGAGTAATTTATTTTAAAAACAGAAATTTATTTGTCATGGTTCTGAAGCCTGGGAGTCCAATATCCTGGCACCAGCAGGTTCGGTGTCTGGTGAGAACCCAATCTCCAATTCCAAGTTGGTGCCATGTTTCTGTATCCTCTGGAGGGGATGAACACCGTGTCCTTCCATGGAAGAAGGGGCAGAAGGGAAAGAGACCTCAACTCCCTTCCTCAAGCCCTTTCATGAGGGCACCTGATTCCATTTATGACATGAATCAACCACCTCCTAAAGGCCATATCTCTTCATATGTTGCATTGGAGATTAAATTTTAACGTGAATTATGGAGGAGATGAAAACATTAAAACTATAGCATATATGCTTAATGAATGTAGGTGGTATTGAATAGAAACAATAATCAATACTAGAGTCAATTCTTATCTTACAAATTAGGGTGTTTCATGCTTTGTCTACCTCACTGCTTAGCTAAGAGTTACTCTGCCCTCCAGAAATTTGGAGGTTGGACACTGGGAATAAAGATCCATGAAACTAGTTTACTTGGTCCCTTGCTATCCCAGGGAGTAAATGAAGACAATACTATTTTGATAATTCCTCAAACCAATCCATTTGGCTGATAATATTTGGGTCCACTTGGGTTAAGAATGATGACCACAGACCGGGGTGATATCACTGCCCATTCTTGATGCTGCCCCATTGTCCGAATTTACTCATGGGATAAGTTATGCAAACTGACTTCCCCCAGAAGGGTGCACTTTTGTAGCGCAAGTTTTTCTGGCTGACAATGATTCCAACATATGGCGCCTCCTAAGAGACACCAGAAGATTGAAACGCTCTGATCTCCGTGCTTCAACTGCATTCCTTCAAATAGCTTGGTTATAAAACCCACAACAAATAAAACTTCCTTTAACACTATCAGAGTGTTAGGAAGAGCTAGACTGTGGTGTATATTTAGACCACTTTGTACCTGAATTTAAATGTTAACATTCTCTTTGTAGGCAACCAGTTTCACTGTGTGCATTATACAGAACAGGAATGCAAATGAATGTGGTCCCAGTAGCTTGTTTTTATTTTGTAGTATTTCAAACATTCAGAAGAATAAATAACACAATGAACTCCTATGTACACATCACCCAGATTTAACCCAGTGATGACATGGTGCTGTGTTTTCAGTCTTTCTCTTTCTCCCTCAGAGGGATTCTCCTTTCCTCTCTCCCTCCCTCCCTTCTTTTCTCATAAATAAAACAAACAGATACAACTGAGAGTCTTTTGTTTCCCATCCCCATTGCTTTGACTTCTCTTCCAAGGGGTAACTCTTGCTCTGGGGTTGCTGTATGTCCTTCCTATTTCCATTGGGGGATTCATAGGTTGTTTCCAGATTTCTGTGATTGGAAACAGTGCTGCAATTCATATTCTTGCCTCTCTGTTCACATGCGCTCAGATTTCCTTAGGGTTTTATATGCAGAACTGGAATACCAGGCCCTGAGTTCTGTGTATCTTCAACAATGCCAAATCACTCTCCATTGGTTGAACCATTTACTGTGCCACTAGCAGCATGTGAGAGTTCTTTTTTCTTCACTTCCTAGCCTAAAACTGGCAAAGGATAGACATTTTAATTTTTACTGATGTATATTTAACTACCTTAGCTTTATAGTCAGTCCTGATATTCAGAGAAAAAAGCCTACCCTCTATTTTTCTTCCTTTTTTATGCTAAGTCAGCAGTTCTCAAACTTTTGGTCCCAGGATCCCCCTACATTTTTAGATGTTATTGAAAATTCCAAAGAGCTTTTTAAATGCAATTATATCCATCAATATTTACTTCATTAGAAATCAAGTTAAAATATTTGATGTTTATTTATGAATTCATTTGAACGTATTATTAGTAAACCCATTACATGTTAATATAACATTTTAAAAATGAAAGTAATAAAATTTCCAAAGCAGACATTTAGAAGAATGGCATTATTTCACAGTTTTGCCAGTTTAAAAAATGTCTGGCTTACTAGAAGATGGCTAGATTATCATACCTGTTTAGCTAAGGATAGCTAGAGTCTCCTACCCGCTTCTATCACATGTTGTGTAGCCTCTGGAAAACTCCACGGAACACTAATGAGAGAATAAGAATCAATATGGCAAATAACATTTCAGCATGATTATGAAAATGACTTTGACCTCATGGATGCCATCCTGACCCTTCCCAAAAGGTTCTTGGGAACGCCTAAGAATTTCTAATCTCACTTTGAAAAGTGCTTTTCTAGATTCTTTTTGGCCCTTTTTCTTCCATGTCAATTATAGGATCACTTTATGAAGATCAAAAAAATAGATTTCTTAACCTATTGGAGTAATTTGTCATTTAAGGGTTGGTAAAACTTGCCTGTAAAAATGTCTGGGCCTTATGTTTCTTTGTGGTAGAACTTGTTCACATTGTTTGGGGACCTGATTTTATTAATATATGATTTAAAATATCAATTGGACTGCTGTTTCCTAAAATTTTTAAATTTTAGTGTACTTTATATACTTTAATAAAACATGTAAAATTGTTTAAAGTTTTTAAAAAATATAATTTTGAAAAGTAAAAAAGGGGGTCAAAGATTGTCTATTACTTTCACTGACTCCAATGAACACATTTGTATTTATTTTACTGACCTCTCAGTTGCCTTCAACATATTTACCCACTTACTATTATCTTCTGCTACTTTCCATTCTTGCATTTCTTGACATCCCGCTCTTCTGGTTTTCCCCCCTACCTTTCCAGACTCTCACTCTACATCCATATACTGGATTTTAGCTCTTACTCCTGCTCTTTTAAATCTCTCTCAACTGTCTCAGTTATCTCATCTCTCCTATTGCTTTAAAAACAATCTAGATGATGATAACTTCACTATTGTAATTTTCAACACAAATCTCTTTTCCGAATTGTAGACTCATGTTTCTACCTGAAATATCAATTTATATTTCACAGGTATCTCAAACTTAATGAGTACAAAATGTGACTTTTAATTCCTATCCCCAAAACAGTTCCTGTACTAGTTATCTGTACTGAGCATTCTCCATTCACACCTTCTATCCCCTTTGTACCTTTCTCCACCCTGCTTTGAGCCCAGGATGCTGCTACCTGTATAGGCTGTATCAGTGGTCAACTTTGGATTATGGCTTCTATTTCAGGTTTGTTGGTGGCGGGGTAGGGCAGGAGATCGGGAGGCAGGAGGAGAGAAAATTTGGGGTATCGCATTCCCTGGCTCCCTTGGTTGTGGCTGCATTTCTTTATAGAAAGTCACAGCTTTCATGGGAATTTTTTTTTTTCAATAGCTGTGGCAACAACTACAACTCTCAGTTTCAGGCACTGACTACTCCACTTGCCCTTTCAGACCTAGGAAAGATAACGGCTTCTTGCGTTGCTAGTTCTGGAGTCCTTCACCATTCCTTGTTTGTTTCCCTTAACTCTGTCACTGCTTTGCAAACAGCACCTGCCATTAAAATGTCTTCAGTGATCTCATCTGAGGGTACTGCCTGTTTCCTGCCAAGATCCTGACTGATGCATCTTCCCAGTTTTAGAGAGCCACCACCTCTCTGGTGACTTAAGCCAGAAAACTGGCACCATCGTCCCTTCTGTTCACCTTCTGCATCCAATCCGCCAGTCCATCCTGGTGGCACTACTTCCTACACACATCTTGACATAAGCCATGGCTAAGTGTTAACCTCTTTGCTGTTCTCTCCATTTTTCAGTTTCACCTCTTTCAATCTATTCACTGCATGGCAGACAGTTATCTTTAAAAATATCTATCAGTCCATAATCCTTCACTACTTAAAACACATTAATGACATTAATTTAGATTTTAAGTAAAATCCAAATTCTTGGTCATGGCCTGCAAGGTCCCATATGGTTGGATCTCTACCTGCCCTTCCAAATGCACCTCATACCTCACTCCACCCTACCCTCTGATGGTCCAGGCACACGGTCCTCCTTGTTGTTCCTCAAACACGGAGAACTCATTTACACCACAGTGCCTTTGCTGTTCCCCTTGCAGGGGGCTCTTGATCTCCTACAGAGAGCACTTAATACTCTGCTTTGCATATGTTCTTCTCATCCTTTAGGTCTCTATTTAAATGTTACTTCTTCAGGGAGGCATTATGGCAATCCTATCAAATTAAGTTTCTCAATCTCACCTTGCCCACACCGAATCATTTTCTATCATTGCATTTGTTAATTCTTTTATAGTTTATTACAACGTATAATATAAATAATGTGTTATTATACATAATAACATACCAAAAGCTTTTTCTATTTGTTTATATTTTTTACTTTTTTAGTTTGTGTCTTCTTCCCTAGATTATAAACTCTTTGATGATAGAGACTTATGACTGTTTTGTCCACCACTGTATAGATAGCTTTTAGTACAGCTTCTATTCTGCTGGCATATGCTGATGTTTTGCATTCAATAAATATTTGTTTAATGTGTAGATACTTTGATATTCAAGTAAGAAAAAAAGTGTTTTTTAAAAAAGGTTCACAATAAATAGCAATGAAAACTGAGGAGAGAATTTTCTTTACAACAACAAAGACTTAATCACTCTCCCTATATATGTTTTTTTCCTCTTTTCCCCTGAGAAAATGATCAACATTTAGATGTTCTTAGCCTGTTAAGGATCCAGAAAAACCACTTAGCTTTAGAGGAAATTTCAATTACACAATGGAGATTAAAGTTTCAGCACTTGGGAATAATTATAGAGATGTGTTCCATTATATATGTTCAAGAGAGTAAAAAAGAAAAGCATTAAAACTCAATGGAAACGCATTTCAAATGATAATCAATTTACTTTCCTTATTGCAATCACAGGAAAATTATTTCAAAACCTCTCGTCTTGGGTCTAAGGCCTGAAGACTAATCACTTAATGATGTGTTTAAAACTCAAGAATTCGAAAAAGCCTGGACTGAGTGGGAACATTTTAAAGCATCATGCTATTAACAAAACCATTAAATGAAGGGATGATGTTTGGCTAACCATTGAAACACACAGTGATGTTTTCTCCTCTGAGATGCATTTGTTATTTATACAACTAACTTACCACTTAGAATTCTGGGTCTTTAACTGAAATTATTTTTCATGTATCTGTCGTTTATCCCTTGTGCCTATGTGATAATTTTGTGGCTAGGAATGCATTTTCAGCACCTTTTTATTCTCTAAATAATCTTCTAGAGGACTGTAGTGAACATCTATTAATTTTGCCATCTAGAATCCATTCACTTTTCTTTAGATGTAACAGTTAACTGTAATTTTCCTCTGGGAAATCTCCTCAGTTCCTTCTCTGGAGCATTGTGATTTGATGAACTTAATCCCACCTCTAGTTTAAAACAGCAAGCATATTTCCTCTCCCAGGAAGGGTAATTGGTTGGCACATGATTTCACATCAGGAAATGTTTTAAAACTCTTCTGGAAGGAACAGTCTCTTTTTCCCACTGGGTCTGAATGACGAAGCATGTTGGGGCCCATCTTGGAAGCAATCGCAAGAGAGATTCTTCCCAAGGAAGAGCCAACCCCAAGAAATAAAAACATAGAAACAGTCATGAAGAGTCCTAAGTCATACATCTGAAAAGAGTTAATTCTTGGACTCTTAAATTGAATTAGTGAGTAAACTCATTTAAAAAAAATAGCATTTTAGATTTATAAGTCTCTCACTTGCAACCAAAATAATTCCTGTACACAGTAGGCACTTGATTAATGTTGTTGATTAATTTGTACAGGTTTCCTCTTTATTTCCAGCCCTTTTACAAAATCCTTGAAAGGCCCTTTTGATTTGATTAAATGGAAAAACAAATCTGTGTCATGATGAATGTTCTTTAGTTCTGGATCAAACATCTCTGTTGGAAACACAAAAATTTATTGATTAATATACTGCTTAATATACTGCTATTTCCAGGCCATTCCTGATATCTGGAAAACTTCTCCTCTTATATTTAAAAAAAACAAATAAGTACTCTTTAATTATTATTATTATTATTGAGACAGTCTTACATTGTTGCCCAGGCTGGAGAGCAGTGGCACAGTCTTGGCCCACTGCAACCTCTGCCTCCCAGGTTCAAGAGATTCTCGTGCCTCAGCCACTCAAGTAGCTGGGACTACAGACACCTGCCACCACACCCAGCTAATTTTTTGTGTTTTAGTAGAGATGATGTTTCACCATGTTGGCCAGGCTGATCTCAAACTTCTGAGCTCAGGTAATCCGTCTGCCTGGGCCTCCCAAATCACTAGGATTACAGGGATGAGCCACCACGTCCAGCCCAGATTTTATTCTCATTTAAAATAGAATGCATTTCTTTATTCGGAAGAATTCATTTCTTCGTTTTTGTCAACAACAAAAAAAATGCATACTTCAAAATAAAGACCTGTAATCAAACAGATCAATTTAGTTTAATGTTGTACCTAATAAAGGAGTTTAAAACTATTTAAAAACTAGACTTAATTTTCCAGAATTTAAACATGACGAATTCTTTTGTTTAAAATTGAATGATTCAGCCTAATGCGGTGGTGGCTTATGCCTGTAATCTCAGCATTGCGGGAGGGAGAATCGCTTGAACCCGGAGGGCAGAGGTTGCGGTGAGCTGTGATGGCACCGCTGCGCTCCAGCCTGGGCAACAGAGTGAGACCCTGTCTCAAAAAATATATAAATACATAAATAAGTAAACAGAATTAAATTATTCAGATATATAAACAGAAAATGAAAATCGCTTGTAATCTCATCCCTAGAAATAATAGCTGATATTTCAAAGCATGTTGTTCTAAATACTTTCTATTAATAGTTTTTTGATTAAATGTCAAAAAATAGAAATATCCTATTATTTTAATAGTTACTTAATAACAATGACAATAATGTGGCAGTCTTTCCATGTCAAAATAAATAAATATCATTTTTAATGACTGCTCAGTACTCCATTTTATGGATATATCACAATATTTTCTAAAAATACATCACTTGTTGACGAACATTCACATTGATTTTCTAACATTAGTATTATACATGAGATTAATAAATCATCACATATTTATATAATTTTTTAGAATATAATCCAAGAAGAGTAATAACTGGCATATTTGAAAATTTCATACAGATTGCCAAATTGTCTTCTATAAAGGTTGTACCTTCCAGCTTTTCATATAATTACAAACTCTGTGAATGAGCATCCTTGTTTATTTTCATACATCTCATAGACAATAAATGGTTCAACTTCACTGGTTTAGTTTTAATTTCTTTGATAACGAATGAGTGAACTTTTTTATGAGTGAACATCAGTTTTTATGGCTGTATAGAAAAACATCCAAAAACTTAAGGCCACCATTCATTACAGCTCATGACTCTAAGGGTCAGCCAAGTGGCTCTGACTTGGCCTATGTTGCGTGGGCTCACTGGTGAGTCTTCGGCTTACTGCAGGCAGGCTGGTTGCTTTTGCTGCTAGAACTGGCTGTGAGCAAGCTGGGGCACCTTGGCTTTCTTCCACATGGCTCCCAACACTATCAGGAAAAGTCCAAGCTGGTTTAGTGGTAGTGGCGTGGTTCTAGGAGAATGAACAGAATGTGCAAAGCTACTTGATACTAGACTTGGAACTGGCAAAACATCCCATTTGCCTCATTCTGCTTGTCAAAGTAAGCCACAAGGCTAGCTGAGATATAACAGGTGGGGAAAAAATACCACAAAAAACTAAAGACTACACCTCTGTTTGCCAGAACTACAAAATCACACTGCAAAAGGATATAGACACAGAGAGAAAATAATTGGAGCTATGTTTTCAAACTGTTTACCAACACTTATTCTTTAGATCAATAAGTAGACCAAAATTCTCATTAAGCACCTTTAAAATTTTTTTTTTCCCCACAGGTTATTGGGGAACAGGTGGTGCTTGGTTACAAGAATAAGTTCTTTGGTGGTGCTTTGTGACGTTTTGGGGCACCCATCACCTGAGCAGTATACACTGCACCCAGTTTGGGGTCTTTAGTCCTTCACCTCCTTCCCTCCCTTTCCCCCTGAGTCCTCCAAGTCAATTGTGTCTTTCTTATGCATTTGCATCCTCATAGCGTAGCCCCCACGTATGAATGAGAACATACGATGCTTGGTTTCCCATTCCTGAGTTACTTCACTTAGAATAATAGCCTCCAAACTCATCCAGGTCCCTGAGAATGCCATTAATTCATTCCTTTTTATGGCTGAGTAGTATTCCATTGTGTGAGTATATATCTCACAGTTGATTGATGGGTATTTGGGTTGGTTCCTTGTTTTTGCAATTGCAGATTGTGCTGCTATAAACATTCATGTACAAATATCTTTTTCATATAGTGACTTCTTTTTCTCTGGGTAGATACCCAGCAGCGGGATTGCTGTATCAAATGATAATTCTATTTTTAGTTCTTTAAGAAATATCCACACTGTTTTCAGTGATCACTAGTGTAAACTAGTGATTGTGCTAGTTTACATTCCCACCAGCAGTGTAGTAATTTTCCTTGCTCACTGCATTCACTCCAACATCTATTATTTTTTGATTGTTTTATTTTGTGATGAAGCCTTGCTCTGCCACCCAGGCTGGAGTGCAGTGGTGCTATCTCGGCTCACTGCAACCCCTGCCTCTGGCATTCAAGTGATTCTCCTTCCTCAGCCTCCTGAGTAGCTGGGATTACAGCCAGGCACTACAACGCCTGGCTAATTTTTGTATTTTTGGTAAAGACGGGACAGGGTTTCACCATATTGGTCAAGCTGGTCTCAAATTCCTGACTTCAGGTGATCCACCCACCTGGGCTCCCAAAGTGCTGGAATTACAGGTATGAGCCATCATTCCTGGCCTATTTTTTGATTTTTTGCTTATGGCCATTCTTGCATGAATAAGGTGGTATCACATTGTGGTTTTGATTTGCATTTCACTGATCATTAGTGATACTGAGCATTTTTCATATGTTTGTTGGACATTTGTATATCCTCTTTTGAGAATGGTCTACTTAGCCCACTTTTTGATGGGACTGTTAGTTTTTTTCTTGCTAATTGGTTTGAGTTTGTTGTAGATTCTGGATATTAGTCCTTTGTCAGACATACGAATTGTGAAGATTTTCTCCCACTCTGTGGATTGTCTGTTTACTTTGCTAACTGCCCCTTCTACCATGAAAAATCTCTTTGGTTTAATTAAGTCCAAACTATTTTTCTTTGTTTTTATTGCATTTGGTTTTGGGTTATTGGTCATGAAATCCTTGCCTAAGGCAATGTCTAGAAGGGTGGTTTTAATGTTGTCTTCTAGAATTTTTATAGTTTCAGGTCTTAGATTTAATTCCTTGATCCATCTTGAGTTGATTTTTGTTTAAGGTAACAGATGAGAATCCAGTTTCATTCTCTTGCATGTGGCTAGCCAATTATCCCAGCACCATTTGTTGAATAGAGTGTCTTTCCCTCATTTTATGTTTTTGTTTACTTTGTTGCAGATCAGTTGGCTGTAAGTATTACGGTTTATTTCTGGGTTCTCTATTCTGTTCCATTGGTCTATGTGCCTATTTTTATGCTAGTACCATGCTGTTTTGGTGACTATAGCCTTATGGTATAGTTTGAAATCACGTAGTATGATGCCTCCCGATTTGTTCTTTTTGTTTAGTCTTGCTTTGGCTATGCAGGCTCTTTTTTGGTTCCACATGAATTTTAGGATTTTTTTTTTTTTTCTAATTCTGCAAAGAATGACAGTGGCATTTTGATGAGAATTGCGTTGAATTTGTAGATTGCTTTTGGCAGTTGGGTCATCTTCACAATATTGATTCTACCTATCCACAAGCATGAGCTTGGGATGTGTTTCCATTTGTTTGTGTTGTCTATGATTCTTTCAGCAGTGCTTTGTATTTTTCCTTAAAGATGCCCACTGTCACCACTCCTCTTCAACATAGCACTGGAAGTCCTTCTTAGCCAGAGCAATCCGACAAGAGAAGAAATAAAGGGCATCTAAATTGGTAAAGAGGAAGTCAAATTGCTGCTGTTTGCTGATAATATGATTGTTTACCTAGAAAACCCTAAAGACTCCTTCAGAAAGCTCCTGGAACTGATAAAAGAATTCAGCAAAGTTTCTGGATACGAAATCAATGTACACAAATCAGTAGCTCTTCTATACACCAACAGCCACCAAGCTGACAATCAAATCAATAACTCAGGCCAGGTGTGGTGACTCACACCTGTAATCCCAGGACTTTTGGAGGTTGAGGCACGCAGATCACCTGAGGTAAGGAGTTCAAGACCAGCCTGGCCAACATAATGAAACCCTATCTCTACCAAAAATACAAAAATTAGCCAGGCTGTGGTGGTGTGCCTGTAATCCCAGCTACTTGGGAGGCTGAGGCAGGAAAATCACTTGTATCCGGGAGGCGGAGGTTGCAGTGAACTGCGATTGCACTAATGCACTCAGCCTGGGTGACAGAGAGAGACTCCATCTCAAAAACAAAACAAAACAAAACAAAAGTCAATAACTCAACCCCTTTTACAGTAACTGCAAAAAAATAAAATAAAATGTAAAATACTTAGGAATATACCTAATCATTAAGCACTTTGGAAAAAACTTTATATTTTGGAAGGTATTCAGATTTTTTCCCTCAATGTGAAAGGTAAATCATGATAAATTTATTTCTTCTTTTGTCTCTTGGGTTAATAAAAGCATTAATTTAATGTCTTCTATTAGCTGTATCTTTTTTTCTGTCACCCCAGTTTTCATTTCAGGTTAATTGAAGTGTAGATTTTCCAAATTGGTTTTTGCTTAGGCTCACTGAAATTGATCCATTAGCTCTCAGTTTCTTTCTACACACACTTTGAAAGCTAGAACTACTGAGAGGAGTAATTTTTTCCATTTAGATATACTTATTATTTTCCAGGTTCTGATAGCAATATACTGCTCAGTGGGAAAAGATTTCTCCTGTGATTGAATTTTCCTGACACTGTGGTTAGGAGATTTCTTTCAAATTTTTCTTTTAATATTTTTCTAGTGCTGAGATCCTGCGGTTTGAAGGACTTTTATTTCAGAGACACATGCCATGCTTAGTGGAGACTCATTCAGAATGGAAACAAAACTTAGATGCTGATTATCCAAATACCCTATTTTGAATATGAGACTCTTCTTACTGAGAGGACAATTTGGAGAGACATATGGCCAAATGACTAGGCTAAATACTAAATACTAATATTTAGTATTTTTATCTATATTAATTTCCTAAACCATGTAGATAAATTGCATATTTAAAAATATTCCAGCAATCTGAAAACATGGCATCTACCCTCAATATTTCTAATAATCACTCACTTGTTCAGCACATATAGAGTACTTACCCACAGAAACACTTTGTAAAAGTCTAGGGGAACATGAGAAATAAGTCAGACACAGTCCCTGTTGTCCCTATTTACAATCTACTGTGAGACACAGATAATTAAGGAGGTGATTATAATCATATGGGATAAGCAGTTCTTCCTGTAGATTCAGACAAGAGATTCCAGATTTTCAAGGGATCCACATCTCAAACCCCAAAAAGTAAATTCCTTAAAACACAACGGGGCTGGGTGTGGTAGCTCCAGCCTGTAATCATAGCACTTTGGGAGGCCACAGTGGGTGGATTGCCTGAGATCAGGAGTTCGAGACCAGCCTGGTAAACAGTGTGAAACCCTGTCTCTACTAAAAATACAAAAGTTAGCCATATGTGGTGGTAGGCGCCTGTAATCACAGCTACTGAGAAGGCTGAGGCAGGAGAATTGCTTGAACCCAGGAGGCAGAGGTTGCAGTGAGCTGAGATCATGCCAGTGCATACTCCAGCCTGGGAGGCAGAGCAAGGCTCCGTCTCAAAAAAAATAAGTAAATAAAAATCACAATGAGTGCTGTCAAAGAGAAAATAAATTGAACTCAGGTAAGGAGAGACAATATGCAAAATGATTATTGCAACAAGGGTGGGGAAAATCTTGCACTAGGAAAAGAAATTGCAGCATTAGGGAAGGAGACTATAGCAATATAGAGAGCACCATGACCGTGAGATCAGCATGAATCTCTGAGGTCAGGAGAAAAAGGTCTTTCTTTCATAGGGAGTAGAGAAGGCTACAAAGGACCAAGTGTGAGGGAGCAGGATGAAGCAGTGGCATGATCAAACAATGGATCAGTCTCTGTGGACATCCCATTCTCTGGTGCAGGTCTTATAGAGAGGCAGGTCTGCATTCCTACGCGCAAGAAAGGACCGAAGTCCAGAGGCCTCGAAAAATGTGAGGAGCCTGAGCAAAGTTCGGTCAAGTCACGTTGATGGCATTTTGTCCACACTGGCCAGTGGGGACCAATGGCTAATCATTCATGAGTCAGAGAATGGGAATCGGAAGGTCCGTGTCTGACCTTGTCATAGGTAAACAAGGAGATCATCAGTGGCTCTTATCTAAATCTCATGGGGAAGTGGAATTTTTTCCAGGAAGCCATTTTTTGGAACACTAAAGGTGTGTGTTGGGAAGGGGTAGTTTTGTCATATTCCCTGTTTTCAAGGGGCACATGAGAAGTTCAATATCACCAGTGCTTCGGACGCAAAGTGATCCATAACCTTGAACACCTGGTGTCAGGATGAATGGAGCCTACAGTAAATGCCATGACAGGAAGTCATCAGCCAGTGGTGCTGACATTACCTGGGGTCTTGCTAAAAATGCAAATTCTCAGATTTGTTGAATCAGAATCTTCATTTACAGCTGAGTCCTGGGATGATTCATGCACAGGTGAAAGTTTTTGAAGCATGGCTCTGGGGAAGTTAGGAAAGCATTGCTAGAAGAAGTGATAGCCTAGTTAACTAAGTCTCTTTCTTTGGTAATGTTCTGATTTGACTGTTTGTACATTCATTCATTTAAAAAACCTAATTGTTATTCCAAGAAAGTTGTATTAGTGTCTACATGTATTAGTCACATATTGCTTTACAAACTACCCCCAAATTTAGTGGCTTGAAACAACAACAAGCGCTTATTATTCTCAGTTTCTATGGGTCAAGAATTTAGGGACAGCTTAGATGGGTGGTTTGTAGTCAAGATGTCAGCCATGGCTGAAATCAACTGAAGACCTGGCTGAGGCTGGAGGACTCAAGGTGGTCCACTCCCATCGCTGGCAAGTGGGTTCTTCTCCATGCTAGGCCCTCTATACTGGGGCTTCTCCATAGGGCTGCTTGGGTGTCCTCACAAAATAGCGACTGGCTTACCCCAGAGAAAGACCCAGAGGAAAGCTATCCTGTTTATGACATAGCCTTGGATGTAACATGGAATCACTTCCAGCACAATCTATATTAAGTCCAGCTCACTTCGGGAAGATGAAGAGAATTAGGCTCCAACTTAAAAAAAAAAAAAATAGGGGAAAGCATGAACACAGTCTCTTACTGCCACACATTAAGCAGTTGAGTTTCCCACATTTGAGGAAATTGTAGGGGTCAGCATATTTGGAGTGCAATGGATAAGCCTTGCCCTGGGAAAACTACCTTTGTGATCATGCCAGGTAAGTATAGGCTCCAACTTTTAAAGGAAAGAACATCCATGGAGTTCTGGACATCATATAGCATTGTACAGGTGGGCTTTGTAAAAGTCAATGATGTTTGTCAATTTAATTTATTCGATGTTTTACTGCTGAAGATAGATAACTGTTTTTCAGTCTCCAAAGCTTACAAGAACATGCTTCATGCTATTTTAACAAGACAGAAAATTTTAATTATCAGAATGTCTTTTGAGAAAACTGTAGTTATTGGTGAAGGTCCATAATTTAAAGTTGAAAAGATAGAACTTTTGTGGGTGACAAGAGGATGTCTTTGCAGTTTGCTTTGTGGCAGTAAGTAGAGGTAGGAGGGACAAGAAAGAAACATGAAGAGCGAGGGTAGAGGCCAAGAGATAGTGGACAATCACATGTTCTATCCTGGTATTGCTCGCTGCTCTCCAGATTTTTAGTAAAGTTGTTGGGCTCATGAATGTACAAGGCGAATGGTGCTTTTTTGCAGACTGTGATGGGGCTAGGCTCTCTATCTAGACTGACTCGAACCAAACTAAGATACACATGCAGATGTGGAAGACAAACAGAAGCAAGAGGAAGTAAAGTTAGGAGAGTTTGCAGAATGAAGATGAGAAGTGAGGTGGACCATGGTGGGTGGTAAAGGAAGCCTCTCAAAAGGCCATGGAATTGAGGACTGAAGTCATTTTTAGCTACATCTCCAAGGGACAGAGGGACCTTAGTTGACATGTGGCTTGCACTTGATTTCTGGCAATTCTTCTCTTTTGCTGAGTCAACAGCATGATCAGAATATTATTTACTGTATTTCAGCTTTTGGTGCTATTTTAAAATAACATTAGAAAGTAACTATGGAAAATACCTGAAGTCAGAAGAAAATTTTTATTTATTTAGGTTTGGAGTAGCAAGGGGTAGAGCTTGAAATGGAATTTCATTTATCAGCAACATGTTTACATTGCTGCCTTTATGCTCCTTCTGGAATTAGAATAATCTCCAGCATTTAGGGACCTACTAGTTTATAAATGTTGTAAATGTTGTGGCTTTTTTTTTTCTGTTTCAGAAACACCTGTTTTCAATCTTATAAAATCCTGCCCAGGAATGAATGAATGATCTAAAACAAATGGTCAACATGACCTCTTATCTTGCTTAATAGTTTGAAAATCTGTTTTGTGAAGCTAAAAGCAAAATGACTTTCCTCAAAAAGCTTTTCCTGTATTTGGGGTTATAAATACAAATTTTTTGAGAAGACAATACATTTATCTGAATTTCATCTTCTAAAGGCTTAAATAATTTTCATAGTAAAACAAAATTGCCTCAAGTGCTATTGACTCCCTCCCCTAGACACCCATTAATGTAAAAGAAATCTAATCTATCATAAATGCTTGTTCTAAGAATGCCTGGCAGAAGCCAAGTATAATTTAACATTCTGTACAGCATCTGGTGACAAAGGACACACTATTATTGTTTTGAAGCATTGCAGAAATTCTTTTTTTAAAAAATCTTAGCTTTTAAAATTGTATCTTAGAAAAATTGCTCAGCCTGTTTGTTTCCTAGGTGCTAGATATTGGACATCTATAAACTCAAAATTGATAAAGTTAGGCATGCGGAGACAGCATATTTCTAGTTTACAAATAAAAGCAAGTTGTTTTCAACCAAATAAGAGTACCCCTAAAAAACTAGTAAAGGAAATAAATGAAAATGTATAATAAATTATTCAACAGAACCAAATCTAATGAACCCAAAGAGTTCATCATCTAGATTCCTGGAGGGAAGCGTTGGGTGGGCAGGGTATAAATCTCAAATGATTTTATTTCTTCCAATCCCTGTATTAATCTGTGCTTTGCCCAATTCTCTTTTCATGCTTCTTTTCAGTCCCCTTTTATAAATGGTCTGGCTGAACACTTCGGTCTCATCACCAGCTTACTGATCCAACCCAGAATGGACGTCAGTCTCTCTTTCTCTGGCACCAGTAGTCTCCGTAGGTAATTTTTCTAGACTAGAGGTCAGCAAATGTTTCCTGTAAAGGGACAGTTAGTAAACATGTTTAGCTTTGTGAGCCATATGGTCTCTTTTTGACTATTCAGCTTTGAAATTGTACTGAGAAAGCAGCCACAGATAATATGAAAATGCATGGGCATGGCTGTGTTCCAATAAAACTTTATTTACAAAAATAGATGGTGGGCTGGATTTGGCCCACAGGCTGTTGTGAAAGTTGTCAGAATCAAAATAGAGTCATTTGTGACAACTGGAACTGGAAAAGGCCATAATGGGAGGGTTCTCATGCTTGTATACCTGGTAACAAGAACTAAAAACTCTGCAAAAAACCACAGCTTTGCACAAAGGCCACCAAAACCTTACACAGAAAATACTCCTATAAGGACATCTGTTCAGTAACTGCTTGTCCAACCTTGGATTCACATCACCCTTGTTATTGATCCTTACAGCCAAGAATAATTGATTCAAAACAACTTATGTAATTCTGTTCATTTTGCCTTCAAAAATTGTCCCTTGCCTCAACCTTCTGGAAGGTCTGCATAGTTTACTCTGGCACATGTATTTCCATTGCAAAGCCATTCCCAAGTAAATATCACTTTTTTTAAGAGTCTCCTTCTCAGTCTGTTATGAAGGTTTGACACTGCATGTCCTACAGCATGTACCCATTTGGTTTGACATAGGAGCTGGAGGAAGTA
Organism: Sapajus apella; assembly: GCF_009761245.1. NCBI lineage: Eukaryota > Metazoa > Chordata > Mammalia > Primates > Cebidae > Sapajus > Sapajus apella. Next base: position 14,457,307 of record NW_022436989.1, on the reverse strand, counting down.
TTCCATGGTGAGGAGAGGGGGAAAGCCCAGCTGTTTCACAAAACCACGGATGTTTCTCCTCTGTCTCCCACCATTCTCCTCCTCATCTCACTTTGAGTTTTCTGCTCATGTTGGCTGTGGAGGAGCATGGTAGAATGGAGGCTCAGTGAAGGGAGCAGAATGGATTGGGATATCCATCAGGGAGCCCTCCTGTAGATGACACCACCCATACTGTGGCGTTTGCAATTCTTTCGAGAATGCAGGGAAATAGAGGCTCCTTTCTGTCAGTTTCAGACCCAAGTCTTGAGCATAAAAAGTATGAAAAGACCCCTACTCTACCTTCTGTGACACTCTTTACCACTGTGTTTCGTTCTGTGGGTCAGTGATTGTAAGGATGGATATAGTTCAGGAATATAGAAATACAATAGTAGTTCATCCGTGACAGCTGTTCATTGACATTGTCCCAATCTCAGTCTGTCATGTTCTTGACAAAATAAATATCACAGATGTATGCATAAGTATCAGTCATAGTTGTGTTTTTTCTTATTAGTAATTTTTAATTAAAAGAAATATAGAATTTAGCATGAATAAACAAAAGAATGTAATCAAAAGGATGCCTAGGCAGAAAATATCTCTAACGATCATGACATGCGATACTGTAGGAGCAAATCTAACACACACAAAAACGAGTAGGTGGAAATAAGTTTTAGAATTTGGAATATGATCCAGGTTTTTCTTCTGACTTTGTCTGATGGAGTGACACCGAAAGGTGAACGTTTCAATATTTCGTCATCTCTGCATTTATTTTGTTTTGTATATTTTAACAAGTGCTTTCAGGCTGCAGGTGTCTTTTGGAAACATTTAGCTCTCTTCCAGCTAAATGAATAAATAATGATGCTATGCCCTTTGCATTCAAATGAAAGGTTATAAACCACTCTCAGTAGGGTCTGGCTTTGAGTCATTCGGCCAAGGAAAATGACAGGTTCTAATGTGGAACATTTCATACTGTTCGAAAAACCCAAGAATGCCAAGAAAGTGGCTCAGGAGTTACCGTGGGGTACAGCTACGTGAGGTGGAGGACAGTCCATGAGAAAGGACACAGAGGTTAGCACTCATGGTCATCTGCATTGGCTCCATTTCCTATGTGGTCTAATGTTGGAATCCTATGCAAAGTTTGTTTGAAAATAGAAATACGATTTTGCAAAAAAAAACTTGGGGCCGAGTGCAGTGGTTCACGCCTGTAATCCCAGCACTTTGGGAGGCTAAGGTGAGTGGATCACTAGAGATCAGAAATTCCAGAGCAGCCTGTCAAATATGGTGAATCCCTGTCTCTGCTAAAAATACAAAAAAAAAAAAAAATTAGTCGGGCATGGTGGAGCATGTCTGTAATTCCAGCTACTTGGGAGGCTGAGGCAGGAAAATCGCTTGAACCCAGGAAGTGGAGGTTGCAGTGAGCTGAGATCCTGCCACTGCACTCCATTCTGGGCAACAAAGCGAGACTCCATCTCAAAAAAAAAAAAAAAAATTGCAAACAACACCTCTAATGCTTTGGTTCTCTTCCACAATCTGCATTCGGTTGTATAGACGTACCATCATTTATCCAGTCTCCTGTTGATGTACAGTTGAGCTGCTTCCAACTTTTGAGTATTATAAATATATCTCTTTTTTTTTTCTTGTGTAAGTCATTTTGTGGACATATGTTTTTATATCTGTTAAGTTAAAACCGATGGGTCAAAAGGGGAGTTTATGTTCAAGTTTATAAGACATCGTCAAAATATTTTCCAAATTGGTTATACCATTTTAGAGCTTCATTTGCAGTATATTAGGGTTCCAGTTGTTCCACACCCTTACAGAATTTGGTGTTTTGTGGTAGCTCATTGGCAGGTTTTGATTTGCCTTTCCCTAATGCTTAATGATGTGAATTATATTTTCATAAGTTTACTGACTCTGTGTTTATCTTCTTTTGTGAAGTATGAAGTCTGCTTAAGTCATATGCCCATATTTTTATGGGCTGTATTTTTGCTTATTGTGTTGTAGGAATTACTTATCTATTCTAAATGTGAGTCCTTTGGCAGATATAGAAACGTGTTAATAATTTCCCCACTCTGACTTGTCTTTCATTTTCTCAGTGGCGTCTTTTACTATAAAGCTTCTTATTTCTAGCTTTTTCTTTGTAAGAAGTTTAAAAAGTTTCGATAAGGTTGTATTTGTCAAACTTTTGTCTTCTTTTCTGAATAGTGCTTTTGCGCTTTAGTTCAGAAATCTTTGAATAGTAGTGGTGAAAGAGGACACCATTGCCTTGTTCTTGATTATGCCTTGTTCCTTGATATTAGAGTCATTTGCTGTTAGTCATTAACAGCAGACATTTGCTGTTAGAGATGAAGTTAGTTGTAGTTTTTTCATAGATGTCCTTTGTTAACTTTAGGAAGTTCCCTTCTATACATTTCTAAGGATTTTTTCCATGGGTGTTAAATTTTTATAATACTTTTGCTGTATCTACTGAGATAATCATATATTTTCTCTTATTCTGGAATCTTGTTATTTATCATCATGTTATATTAATTGATTTTATAATTACATTAAGTAACTTTATAACATTAAAAACCTTGCATTTCTGGTATAAAACTCAAGGTTGCAGAATGTTACCATTTTAGTTTTGTATTAGTCCGTTCTCACATTGCTATAAGGAAATACTTGAAACTGGGTCATTTATAGAGAAAAGAGGTCTAATTGGCTCAAGGTTCTGCAGGCTGTACAGGAAGCATGTTGCTGACATCTGCTCAGCTTCTGGGGGAGGCCTCAGGAAACTTACATTTATGGCGGAAGGTGAAGCAGGAGTAGGCATTGCTTACACGGCAGGGGCAGGAGCAGGAGCAGGAGCAAAGGGGCTGGGGGAAGTGCTACACATTTTTAAACAACCAGATCTTGTAATAACTCACATTCACTATCACAAGAACAGCACCAAGGGGATGGTGCTAACCCATTCATGAAGAACAACCCCCATGATCCAATCGCTTCCCACCAGGCCCCACCTCAATCACTGGCGGTTACAATTCGACATGAGATTTGCATATACCCCAGTGTTAAAAACCTCCACTGATGTGTTGTTGGTTTCAGGATGAGTGTAAACTTTTTAGCATGTATAAAATCCTTCACAGATATTCAAGGTCATTTCTGATCATTCCTAGTTATGTGCCATAGGTTTCAGTCTTTTCACTATTCTCTGGACACCCATCATCCTTCGGGCCTCTTTACATTTGCACATTTTGTTACTTTCTTTAAAATAGTCTTCCTTTTCTTTCCATCTGAGAAATTTCTGCTCATCCCTGTCAGAACCAAAGCTGAAGTTTCCTACCATAGCAAAACACTCCTATTCCATTTAAAGTCATATGGTCTTGTGCTATAATTATGTGCTGACAAGTTTATTTCCCCACTGGACAGTGAGCAGCTTGATTGTCTTACTCACTTTTTTTTTTTTTTTGAAACAGGGCCTTGCTCTGTTGACCTGGCTGGAGAGCAGTGGTGTGATCACAACTCACTCTAACCTTGAATTCCTGAACTCAAAAATCCTCCCACTTCAGCCTCCCAAGTAGCTAAGACTTTAGACATACATCACTATGCCCAGCTAATTTTTATTTTTTACTTTTGTAGAAGCAAGGTCTTGCTATGTTACCCAGGCTGGTCTGGAACTCTGTACCTCAAGAAATCCTCCTGCAGTGTCTCCCAAAGTGTTGGGATTACAGGCATGAGCCAACTTGCCTGGCCCTGATCTTACCTTTGATCCTCAGCACCTAATAAAGGGCCTGGGATGAGTAGAAACTCAACAAGTGTGACTAAATCAACAAAGGAAACAGATGGGAGATGGTAGACAAAAGAAAACATGCCATACCTGCACATTTTTAATGCTTTACCTAAATGTTTTTATTTCCTTTTATGATAAAGTCAGAAGGAAATAAAATAGGGCCAGGTCACCAAAGATTGTACAGTTCATTTTCCTTCCTAGATTTTTCCAGCAAGAGCAAGATTATGGTTCTCTTGTTGGGCTGCAGCTGCGTTTACTTTGAGTTGTCCTGTTTTCAGCAATATGTATGATGATTAACTGCTAGAATTCAATAATGGGCAGTAAGATTAAGTGATGATGGAAGATTAATTTAAATACAGTCTGAGGTTAAGTGAGGAAAAGCAAGTATTTTATTTTTGTCGAAATGTGAGGTATTATTTATGGTGGTATCAGTGATATAACCAGAAATAATAGATTAAAATTAAGAAAGGAAAATTTTTAGAGAAAGATAAAAAGTCTCTAGACAGTGAGACCTGCTAGACTGTGAAATAGGCTTTCAAGTAAATTGATGGAATACGGTCCCTGGAGACATTCTAAATAAAGGGACAATGGACTAGAAAGTATTTTGCAGAGAAGAATTCTGCATTGATGACTGGAGGGAGAGGGGGCAGGGAAAGGGATGATGACCAGATGTGGCCCATGGCAAAGCTATGCATTGTGAAGGGAGGAGGAGGATCTGCAACTGGGAGACCTGCAGAGAGTTTGCTGAAGGGAGAAGAAAGGACAGCATTAGTAATGGGAGGAGGGACACTGGAGTCTGAATTACCACAGCACGCAGATAGATATTCAGGTTGATAGAAAAGGCTGGCTAGATCCAAACACTGACAAACAAAAAGAACCTTGGATGGAGAGAGCAGATCTTGCTCAAAGAGCATCGTGATAGATTAGAAGCGTTTAATCCTGACATCATGGGTAGCAGGAAAAAAGTGCTGATTCTTGAACTTGGAATTAGCCTTATGCAACAGAATACTCACAGTCACTTACCGTCTCTCTCCTTATGGAAGGAAGGTGTAAGGTGGGGATGGGGCAAGGCGCTATTTGTTTTTGCAAGCCCTGCATCTGACAGAGAATGAGTATTTGCTGAATAATTGTTGAATGAAGGGAAGAATGACTGGATAAAAATTATATAATCAAAGCAGAGTTGTAAAAAAGATCAGTTTTACAGTCGGGTGCAGGACAGATTAGAAGAGAGGGAAGCTGGAGATAGCACAATCATGGAGAAGCCTCTTGGAGTGTGATACAGGGTACCGGCTTTCAAACCTCCTGTCCAAGTAAGAAATTTATGGTGGAGAATCATATCTTTCTCACATCTGTAATCCCTGCACTTTGGGAGGCCGAGGTGGGAGTATGTATCACTTGAGGCCAGGAGTTTGAGACAAGCCCTGGCAACATAGTAAGACCCTGTGTCTACAAATAATAATAATAAAAGAATAGCCAGGCATGGTGGCTTGTACCTGTGGACCTAGCTACTCAGGAGGCTGAGGTGGGAGGATCACTTGAGCCCAGGAGGTCAAGGCTGCAGCAAGCTATGATTGCACGATTGCACTGTAGCCTGGGTAACAGAGACCTTGTCTCAAAAAGTTTTTTTAAATAGGAAAAAGTTATATTGTGACTCAGTATACACATACACACACCAACACACACGAATATGTCACAAAACAATACATTCGCTATTAAGTAAGGAATGATATGAATGTTTTTTGTATTCTATTTTATTTTTTAATGAGACATACTAAATTGATTTTACAACTGGCTAATGTGAATGCAGTTTGAAAAGCATTGACCTGAAAATAAATAACCAATTACTATAATCAAATGAGACAAATAAACAGGATACCTTTTGCAGACATATTGAAGTCCAACTTCTCTTGTTTGTTTGGAGTTTTTCGTTTTGTTTTGAGGTGGAGTCTTACTGCAGTGCCCGGGCTGGAGTGCAGTGGCAAGATCTCGGCTCACTGCAGCTTCTGCTTCCCAGCTTCAAGCTATTCTCCTGTCTCAGTCTCCTGAGTAGCTGGAATTATAAACATGCACCACCATCCCTGGCTAATTTTTGTATTTTTGGTAGAGACAAGGTTTCACCATATTGGCTAAGCTGGTCTTGATCTCCTGACTTCAAGTGATCCACCCACCTTGGCCTCCCAAAATGCTGGGATTACTTAAAGTGGGAAATTCCTGGCAGCTGACTGGTATTCAGACCAGGGAGATGCGGTTAGTCATATGGAATAAAGGTGTGGTGACCTCAGATACACTGTGAAAATTATACATTTGAACCTGCCAGAGCCTTTCTGATACTCATATATCCCTCCACACACAGAACTTAGAGCACATTTAGGAAACTTACTGGGGACTCTAGGTGTGGGAATCAGTTAAATACCCAATGGGTTGTTTTGATAATTCAGATTAATGCCAATATATGACAGAAAGCTCAAAAGAAGTTATTATTATTATTATTTTGGTAGAAAATATGTCATGGGCCTTCTAATCTAGAACGGAATTGAATTGAATTTTAAAGTTAAATATTAATCCCACTAAGCTTTTCATCTTGCCAATTTTTTTTTCTCAATGACACAGATTCTTCTTATTTGTACAATTCCTTCCAGTCCAAATCTCTTGGATAAGGATGTTTGTAAGTTGTTCTAATTTCTGTTGCTCTTCCCACTGGCAGACAGAAAACTATTTTGCTGTCTGAGCTTCCCAGTAGGCCTGTTGATCTAATTCTCCCTTCATTTCTTAATAGGTTTCGAACGACCCTCTCTTGTATTCATTTCTCTCCCTACACACCAGTAAAAGGCCGTCTTACTTCCCTTGACTCTGGCTGACAGTAATATATTCTTTTCTTTTCTTGGCCTTAATTGACATTGTTTATACTCACAGGGATCTCTTAACCCTCTTCCTTCCTGGTAGTTTAAAAAACCCACCTATATTCACACCTCATTTGTCTGAGAGCATTCCCTAGAGAAGCTTTGTTGGCAGTTACTTGGTCCTTTGGAAGCTCTTTTTAAATCTTGGCCTCCCCTCTGGGTCTTAATTATGTGTTTCTGAAAATTCTTCAGCTTTCTTAAAGACTCATGGAGAGCAATGCAATGAGGTTTCAATTAATGGATCCTCTAGGAAAGAAGACCTTTATAATCCACTGTGCTTGTATTTTTAAAAAGGCAAAACAAAATAATCCTTATAAACTGGTACACAGTGTTGGTTTACTACCTAGGATCAAGGGAGACAGACTGCCCTTTGCTACCGTTCTTGAAAAACAGGAGAGAGAAACTGGATCCTTGTGAGGTGGAGCTAAAGGCACCTGAGTTTAGAGGTGGACACATCTGGGTTTTAGTAGTGGGTCTGCCACTAATTTGCTTTGTGACTTTGGGCTGGGTATTTAGTTCCTCTGAGCCTTAGCTTTCTCATCAGTAAAATAAGTGTAACACTATTTACTTTAGTAGAATAATGGATTAGATAGGAAGATGTATGTTAAGGGCCTAGCACAGTGGTTCATCGACTTTGATGTGTATCATAATCACCTATAAATTAATAAAGAATACAGAGGCCACTTGCACTGAGGTCAGCTAAGATTCTCTGTATTTGTACCAAGATCCCATGTGATTCTGCTATACACTGAAGTTGGAAAAACTAATCTAGCATCTTGTAGATATTCAATATCTACAAGGAAATAGGCAAGGATCATTTGAATTTTCTACCACTGAGACCAAGTGACACAGGGCTTATCTAAGACTGTGGATGAATCAAAACAACAGAAAACTTCCCCTCACTCCATGACTATCAAATGTCAAGTAACAAATAACAGCAAATCTACCACTGGGAAAGGAGCAAGAGCATGGAATGAAACCCTTTCTGAGGTTCAAGTACACAGGTAAAGCCTAAAGATGACAGTGAAACGAGAATGTAGAGAATAATTCTTAAACATAAAATAATACTAGAAAACAATGCCTGTAGTTCATTGACAGTAATCATAGCAATGAAACCCAAATCCAGCTCAACAACTGACTAGATTGTCTCAACTTTCACTGTAAAGACGTAGCAGAAACAGATGTGTGGCCAGGCACAGTGGCTTATGCCTGTAATCCCAGCACTTCAGGAGGCTGAGGCGGGCAGATTGCTTCAGATCAGGAATTCAAGATCAGCTTGGCCAACAATTTACCATCAAGAAGCAAATCGATCAGTAGAACCAGACTTAGAAATGAACATGATATGGAAACTATCAAACAGAATTGAAAATAACAATGATCAACGTGGTAATTAATAAGGTACATATCCTGCATAAAAACATGGGGAATTTCAGTAGAGCAATGGAAATTATAAGAAAGCAGGAAATGAAAATTTTAGAAATAAAAATAGAGTCACAGAGATGAAGAATGTCTTTAACGGGCTAATCATAAACTTGACACAGATAAGGAAATAATTAGTATATTTAAAGATAGGCCATTAGAAATAATGCCAACTTAAAAAAAGAATTTAAAAATGGCACATCCAAGAGCTCTAGGATAATACTGAATAGTCTAATATTCATGTAATTGGAATCCCCGGGAAAAAAAAAGAGAAGAGGGAAGAAGACACATTTAAAGAGAGAATAAAGAGATAATGGCTGATAATTTTCCAGATCATTGAAAGGCATTAAATGCCAAATCCAAGAAACTTAGAGAAATTCAAGCAATATAAATACAGTACACACACACACACACACACACACGCTCCTAGATGTGTCATATTCAAATTGCTGACAACAAAATATAAAGAGAAAATGTGAAGATAGCCAAAGAAAAGGAATGCATATTACATAAATACACAGGAAATATTTTCCCTCATTTTGAGGGTGGCTCTTTACTTTCTTGGTAGTTTTCTTTGAAACACAAAAGTTTTTCATTTTGATAAATATGATTTATCCCTGTTTTTCATAACTTCTACATTTGGTGTCTTATCTAGGAAAATGTTACCCAATCCAATTTCACAAAGATTTAGTTTTGTTTTCTTCTAAGGGTTTTGTAGGCCTAGCTCTTACATTAGGGTTGAGATTCACTTTGAATTATTTTTTGTGTTTGCTGTGAGAAACGAGTCCAGCTTTATACCTTTGCATGTGGCTATCCAGTTGTCCCAGTACTATTTGTTGAAAATTTTCTCCCATTGAAATTCCTTGACATCATTGTCTAAAATCAATTGACCATAAATATAAGCTTTTCTCTACAGACTCTCAATTCAATTTCATGTATCTATATATCAACCTTTATGTCATTAACACACTACCTTGATTATTATAACTTTGTACTAAGTTTGAAATGAGAAAATGTGAGTCATCCAACTTTGCTCTTTTTCAATAGTGCTTTAGTTATTGTTGGTTCCTTCTATTTTCACATGACATTTAGGATCATCTTGTCAATTTCTGCAAAGAATGCATCTGGGACTTTTTAGGAATTGCTTTGAATTTATAGTTGGATTTGGAGAGCATTGCCATCTTAACCATATCAAACCTTCCAATGCATGAACATAAAAATGTCTTTCCATTTATTTAGATCTTTAATTTATTTCAGTGATGTTTTGAAATTTTCAGTGCACAGGTTTTTCATTTCATTTAAAAAATTTATCCCAAAACATTTTATTCTCCTTGATGATATTATAAAATAAAATCGTTTACTTAGTTTCATTTTGGATTGTTCATTGCTGACATATAGAAATACAATAGATTTTTATGTATTGATCATATATCTGCATCCTTACTGAACTCACTTATTAGTTCAAATAGTTTGGGTTTTTAAAAGTTCCTTAGAATCAGTTGTTTGTGTGTGTGTGTGTGTGTGTGTGTGTGTACATATACATATATATGTGTATAAATGTATATATATATATAATTAGTTGTGTACGTGTGTATATGTATGTATGTATGTATACATACATATATATGTATGTATACATACATATATATGTATGTATGTGTGTATATATGTGTACGTATATATATAAAATATTTCATTATTAAGCAAAGGTAGTTTTACTTCTTTCTTTGCAGTCATGATGTCTCTTATTTCATTTTCTTGCCTGATTGTCCTGGATAGAACCTCCAGTGTAATGTTTGAATAGAAGTGTCAAGAGCAGGCATCCTTGCCTTCTTGATAATCCTAGGAGGAAAGCAGTGTTTTACCACTTAGTATGATGTTAGCCATATTTTTCATAGATATCTTTTATCAGGTTAAGGAAGTTCTCTTTTATAACTAGTTTTTTGGGTATTTTTTATTATTACAAGCCATTGTATTTTGTCAAAAAGTATTTCTGTTTCCATGGAGATTATATTAACTGATCTTTGTATATCAAACCAGCCTTACCTGCCTTGGATACATTGGATTTGGTTATAGTGTGTAATTATTTGTATAATCTTAGGTCATTAGCTTTGGTTGACATATTTTGTGGCGAATTCTTGCCTCTATATTCATAGAAGATATTGGTTTGTAGTTTTCTTGTGATGGCTTTATTAGCTTTGTTATCATGATACTTCTGGCTTCAGAGAATGACTCGGAAAGAGCTCCCTGCTTCTGAAAATTTTGGAAGAGTTTATGAAGGATTGGTGTTACATTTATTCTGAACATTTTAAAAATTTACCAGTAAAGCCATGTGAAATTGGATTTTTCTTTTTTTGGAAAGTCTTTTTTGCTGATAACTCACTATCCATACTTGTTCTAGATCTATTTCGATTTTCTATTTCTTCTTGAGAGAGAAGCCCATTGTTCTCTCTCCAGTGGCTACTGGTCTGCTGGTTTTCATGAATGTCTTGATTGGCCATTTGTTGGTTTTTATGGATAGAGGGCTAGGGAGAGGGTTCTGAGAAACGAGCAGCTTACACCACCCCAAAGTTTAGGTTGTTACTAAGATGTAACTGTTTTTCTTGAATAAATGCTCCTCAGATTGTTGCAAGTCTTTGATTAATTTCCAAAGTTCTGAAAAAAATTATTTGATTTTTTTCTCACAGTCCTTATTTCTTTGATAGAGGAACAGATTTTCAGACATTCTTATTTGGTCATTCCTACTTACATCACTCGCAAAGATTTATTTGTATGTGTCATAATTAGAAGCGACCTTACGATTTCATCCAGGTCAAGTCTCTAATTTTATAGGTACACAGCAGAAGAACAGAAGATGTAGTCTTCTTTTCTGAACTTAGGAGGTCGTAAGAGTTTCTTAACTTTGAGACCCTTAAAAGCAGGGACGTTTTCTTTCTCACTGTATAGCCGTAAGAGCCTAGTACTGTTTGGCACGTACCAAGCATACGAGAAAAAAGTTGATCTCTTTGCTTGTCTGTATATTTGATTAGTATCTCCACACCACTGCTGCCCTGCAGTTTATAAATCAACTGGAAAAGTGAAGCTCTCTAGGGCCAAGAGTGGGTGTGCCTTGTGTTAAATTCGGTATCTCTCTCACATAGAAATATCAGACAAATTGCAGAAGTCTTATAGACTCTGTAGTCTGGAACTTTAATGTTAATGTCTCAGCCTATACCTTGATTAGTATTGATTTAGCTGAATGTTCTAAATATCTGACCTGTACATTTATAATAATCATCATTTTAACAATGAGATTGAAACCCTTGAAAAGCCTGAAGGACATCCCAAAAACGTAAGAACAATAATGAAGGAAAACTATTTCTTTCAAGATACCTGTATTGTGTTACAATTTTTTGACAACAGCTGAATTTATTCACTCACTTCTTTAACAGATAGTTATTGAGTACTTACCCTGTGCTAGGCCGCAGGCTAAGTGCTAGGGTTATAATGGTGACTAAGACAAGCATGGCTTCCTTTCCTCTTAAACAGTAAATGGTAATTCCAATCCAAGCAGAAAATGAGCGTGAGAGGTACTCACCAGAGTATCTCATTCACAGCCATTCTGGATAAATAGATATATACTAAAATAATATCACTAGAGTATCTTCTGGCATACTGCAAGTTCTTATGGGAGGTTGAAACCATTTTCAACTAATTTCCCTGTATTACTCACCTTTTTCTTGGTCATTTGGTATCTCACTTATCCAAGAATTCTGGTGTGGACTTGCCACACCTTCTGTGGTCTCTTCACTTCCATCTTTTCCATTTATTTTCTTCTTCATCCTCTCAAAGAAAAGCCTGATGGCATGTTTCCTTATTTAAATAGTTTGTTCCTTAAATATCCAATGCAGGGTAAGACGTAGGAATATGTAAAGAAAGTCACCAAGGGGATGGTACAATTTCAGAGACTCCAGGACTTCTCTTCCCCGTCAATGCTTGGCACTGTGTAGTTAGAGAGTCTTGTTTCATTTCAGAAAGGTGTGGGATCTGCCTAAAATGCAAATACCCCTGGGGAAATTGTTGTTTTGAGTCTTACAAGTCATCTCTATATTGAAGTGAATGAGTTTATTTAAACCTTTTCTGAGAACAGATTTTGAGTGGGAAAGATAGAAAAATTGTGAGCAGTAGGTAACTGAAATTATTGAGGGAGGAGGTGGAAAAGGGAGGTTGAGGATACCACCATCACGAAGGAGAAGCAAGTCAGCTTTTCACACTAGACTGAATTTCCTGTACTTTCAAACTATACTAAGTTCTTTTAAAATGCTCTCAGCAATTACATTAACAATTAAAATTTTCTTAATGATAAGTACTCAAATTCCACTGAATATGACACTTGGGATGGAATTACACTTGGGTTATATGAAAGGATTTGGAATTTCTCCCTATGTATTCAGTGCCTCTGATGTATTTCTTTTTTGCAAACCCCTTCACACCCTAATCTTAAGGGTAATAACTCTTGGCTTTCTGTATACTGAATACTAAGTCAGTAGATTCAAAATTGAGATTAAAGAAGAACATAAATGAGATTTTTAGAATGATCAAAGAAGCACTGAAATTTAGAGATACAACAGAAACTAAGTGCTTATTTTATAGATAAGAATACAGGCTGAAGTTTGGTTAGATCATTTGTTAAAATATGGTACATTCCCTATCTTCTGCCATGCTTATATGTCAATTTCTGCCTCATACACACGAACCTAGATGTTTCTGTGCAAATATTTTCACTCTCTTCAGGAATGCAGTTCAGATCGTAATCATTAATTATTCTTTTAGTTTCAATAGGACTGTTTTAATCATTTTTTCAATTTTAACTAATTTTAATGATGTATTTTACAGTAATATTAAACAATAAGGTTTTTAATATGAAAGAAATGTCTTAAATGAACCCAGCATTTAAGTGAATAACAGTTGTGTGAAATTGTGTGTGATACCATCCAATATAAAATATGTGGACATAACAATTACAGACCATCTGTTAAACTGGCATCTTGTTGTACAGGAATGAAATTGCAATTAAATTTTATTATCAGGAAGTGTAAATGACAGATCCCATATGAAAGTCCACAGCCAGTAAACTGTCTAAATAAAGAGTGGGATGTCATACAGTTAATGAGTTGGATCGGGTTCCCTGATTACATACTTTGTAAATAATGTGCTTGTTCACCAGCTTTTGGAAATGAGTACTGCTTGTAAGGATGGTGGTTGTTTTTAAAGTGATGCCCATATGGAAGGTAAATTGGAATGATCGTGCAGCACCGTCCAGTCATCTGGTTAATGTATGATTCACCACTTTAGCTGGAGAGACTGAAATTAAACCATGCATGAGATAAAAGAATGACTTGAAAGTGGAGAAATAAAAATCAGATCTCAACCGTCTCTGATGAATTTTGATTTGGTGGAAGCCACGTTTCCATGGCTCATAGACCCATTCACAACTGCAAGGAACTGACGTCATGATCCAACAGTGGGTTCAGCTGTGGTTTTGAATCATCATGGAGGGAGCATGTCTAACAGTATCAGCAAGTCTCAGGACAAGGGTCTAGATTATTAATGGGAGAACAAATGAGCTTATAGTTTTTAGCCGTGAAATATGTCTTGTAACTTATTGAGCAAGCTCCTCATTTTCTGATCTGTCACTGTTATTAATATCTATGATTGCTATGAGTAGCCAAGAAAAAAAGAAATCATACCCAAAAATCTAATTGCTCCAGTGGCAATGTGGAGTGTTATCCAGAAGAAGCCTAATTCTCATTCCCATAAAACAAGCTAAAAAGAATCTCAAGCCATTTCTCTTTACTATACTTCAGAAAAACACAAAATTAAGTAGTGTTCTAATGGATCATAAAAAGCATAATCCACAGCTGTGGACCCTTGGAAAGTTATCGAAACTCTTCCAGGACTTTTGCTGAGTAATATTTGTGTGATTTAGTAGGCAGGATACAGCATAGCACAGGATTCGCCAGCGGCATCAGCAGCTGGCTGACCCGTCCACCATGGGCCCTGGTATTTCCACATTTCAAGGTTACTGAAAGGATACCATACCCCAGAAAAGGAACTCTTCTTTGAACTTTTACTGTTATGTTTGCTCTTTTAGTTTTTAATAAAGAGTGACTTTTTTTTTTCTTCTTTGTATTTGGCTTTTACTTGGATTAAGGCTATGTAAGGCCACATATTTTGGAGGTAGGGTAGAAAAAGTAATATGTACCACTAAGGCCAAGGCTAGCCTTGACAAGTGTCAAGATTGCAGATGTGATCTTACTTAATTTTTAAAGAATTTTTTGCAGGATATAATTTACAAACAATGAAAGGCACAGATCTTAAGTCTATCGTTCAATCATTTTTGACAGATGATACACCCATCTAATTCACACTCCTTTCAATATACAGAATATTTTCATGACACCAGAAAGTCTTCTTGTGCCTCTTTCCAGTCAACTCCCCTGCTTCCAACTCTCAGGCAACCACTGATCTGATTTTTATCACCACGGATTCATTTTGCCTGTTGTAGAATGTCATGTAAGTGGAATCAAAAAGTATGTATGCTTTTGTGTATGGCTTCTTTCACTTGGAATGATGTCTTAGAGATTATTTCGTGTTGCATGTCACACGTATCCATAGTTAATTTGTTTTTATTTATAAGGAGTATATTCTGTTATATAAATACAGCAACAGAGAGTTTGTCTTTTTTTTAGTGAATGAACTCTTGTACTGTTTCTTATTTGGAGCTACTATAAGTAAAGCTGCAACGAACATTCTTGGACAATATTTTGGGGAACATTCTATTTTTCTTGAATAAATACCTAGGAGTAGAATCTCTGGGTTATAGAGTAGGTATGTTTAACTTTCTGGGTTCAAAGTCATTGCACCATTTTATACACCTACCAGTTGATCCATATCCTAACCAACATTTGATGTTGTTGTTATTTTCTTTCAGTCTATCTCATGGGAAGGTAAAGGCTGAGTTATTTTCAAGGCATTAAAATATAACCACCACCTCAGACCTCTGAGATCTGAAGTCTGGAAATAGAGGACCTGGGTTTGAAGCTTGTTCCAGCTCTCCAGGGATGAGGGCCTGGAAGGCCATGGCTGAAGTACAGGAAGATTTGATTCATGAGAATTCTAAAGTCTTTATTTTTCTTTTTTACTAGTTGAGTATTCCTAGAGGAAGATCATGTATCAGTTAAACTCCACCATTTTGCCTCTTTAAGTTCTGGGATACATGTGCAGAACGTGCAGGTTTGTTACATAGGTATACATGTGCCATAGTGGTTCACCGCACCTATCAACCCGTCATCTACATTAGACATTTCTCATAATGCTATCCCTCCCCTTGCCCCCAGCCCCTGACAGGCCCCAGTGTGTGATGTTCCCCTCCCTGTGCCCATATGTCCTTATAGTTCGATACCCACTTATGAGTGAGGACTTGTGGTGTTTGGTTTTCTGTTCCTGTGTTTATTTGCTGAGAATGATGGTTTCCAGCTTCATCCATGTCCCTACAAAGGACATGAACTCTTTCTTTTTATGGCTGCATAGTATTCCATGATGTATATGTGCCACATTTTCTTTAACCAGTCTATCATTAATGGGCATTTGGGTTGGTTCCAAGTCTTTGCTATGGTGAGTAATGCTGCAATAAACATACATGTGCATGTGTCTTTATAGTAGAATGATTTATAATCCTTTGGGTATATACCCAGTAATGGGATTGCTGGGTCAAATGGTATTTCTGGTTCTAGGTCCTTGAGGGATCGCCACACTATCTTCCACAATGGTTGAACTAATTTACACTCCCATCAACAGTGTAAAAGCATTCCTATTTCTCCCCGTCCTCTCCAGCATCTGTTGGTTCCTGACTTTTTAATGACTGCCTTTCTAGCTGGCATGTGATGGCATCTCATTGTGGTTTTGATTTGCATTTCTCTAATGATCAGGGATTATGAGCTTTTTATCATGTTTGTTGGCCACATAAATGTCTTCTTTTGAGCAGTGTCTGTTCAAATCCTTCACCCACTTTTTGGTAGGGTTGTTTGTTTTTTCCTTGCAATTTAAGTTTCTTATAGATTCTGGATATTAGCCCTTCATCAGATGGATAGATTGCAAAAATTTTTCTCCCATTCTGTAGGTTGCATGTTCACTCTAATGATAGTTTCTTTTGCTGTGCAGAAGCTCTTTAGTTTAATTAGATGCCATTTATTAATTTTGACTTTTGTTGCCATTGCTTTTGGTGTCTTAGTCATGAAGTCTTTGCCCATGCCTATGTCCTGAGTGGTATTGCCTACTTTTCTTTGAGGGTTTTATGGTTTTAGGTCTTACATTTAAATCTTTAATCCATCTTGAGTTAATTTTTGTATAAGATGTAAGGAAGGGGTCCAGTTTCAGTTTTCTGCATATGGCTAGCCAGTTTTCCCAGTACCATTTATTAAACAGGGAATCCTTTCCCCATTGCTTGTTTTTGTCAGGTTTGTCAAAGATCAGATGGTTGTAGATGTATGGTGTTATTTCTAAGGCCTCTGTTCTGTTCCATTGGTCTAAATCTCTGTTTTGGTACCAGTACCATGCTGTGTTGATTACTATAGGCTAGTAGTATAGTTTGAAGTCAGGTAGCATGATGCCTCCAGCTTTGTTCTTCTTGCTTAGGATTGTCTTGGCTATGCAGGCTCTTTTTTAGTTTCACATGAAATTTAAAGTAGTTTTTTTTCAAATTCTGTGAAGAAAGTCAATGGTAGCTAGATGAAAATAGCATTGAATCTATGGATTACTATGGCCAGTATGGCCATTTTCATGATATCGATTCTTCCTATCCATAAGCATGGAATGTTTTTCCATTTATTTGTGTCCTCTCTTGTTTTCTTGAGAAGCAGTTTGCAGTTCTCCTTGCAGAGGTCCTTCACATCCCTTGTAAGTTGTAATCCTAGGTATTATATTCTCTTTGTAGCAATTGTGAATGGGAGTTCACTCATGGTTTGGCTGTTTGTCTATTATTGTTGTATAGGAATGCTTGTGATTTTTGCACATTGATTTTGTATCCTAGACTTCACTGAAGCTGCTTATCAGCTTAAGAAGATTTTGGGCTGAGACGATGATGTTTTCTAAATATACAATCATGTCATCTGCAAACAGAGACAATTTGACTTCCTCTGTTCCAATTTGAATGCCCTTTATTTCTTTCTCTTGCCTGATTGCCCTGGCTAGAACTTCCAATAGTATATTGAATAGGAGTGGTGAGAGAGGGCATCCTTGTCTTGTGCCAGTTTTCAAAGGGAATGCTTCCAGCTTTTGCCCATTCACTGTGATATTGGCTGTGGGTTTGTCATAAATAGTTATTATTTTGAGATATGTTCCATCAATACCTAGTTTACTGAGTGTTTTTAACATGAAAGGTGTTGAATTTTATTGAAGGCCTTTTTTGTATCTATTGAGATAATCATGTGGCTTTTGTCACTGGTTCTGTTTATGTGATGGATTACGTTTATTGATTTGCATATGTTGAACCAGCCTAGCATCCCAGGGATGAAGCCAGCTTGATCGTGGTGAATAAGCTTTTTAATGTGCTGCTGGATTTGGTTTGCCAGTGTTTTATTGAGGATTTTTGCATCAATATTCATCAGGGACATTGGCCTGAAATTTTATTTTATTTTTTCTATCTCTGCCAGGTTTTGGTATGAGGATGATGCTGGCCTCATAAAATGAGTTAGGAAGGAGTCCCTCTTTTTCTATTGCTTGAAATAGTTTCAGAAGGACTGGTACCAGCTCTTTGTACCTCTGGTAGAATTCGACTGTGAATCCATATGGTCCTCAGCTTTTTTTGGTTGGTAGGCTATTAATTACTGCCTCAATTTCAGATCTTGTTATTGGTCTATTCAGGGATTCAACTTCTTCCTGGTTTAGTTTTGGTGGAGTTTATGTGTCCAGGAATTTATCCTTTTCTTCTAGATTTTCTAGTTTATTTGTGTAGAGGTGTTTATAGTATTCTCTGATGGTAGTTTGTATTTCAGTGGGATCAGTGGTGATCTCCCCTTTATCATTTTTATTGAGTCTATTTGATTCTTCTCTCTTTTCTTCTTTATTAGTCTGGCTATTCTCTATTTTGTTAATCTTTTCAAAAACAAAAAAAAACAGTCTCTCAGACCACAGTGCAATCAAATTAGAACTCAGGATTAAGAAACTCACTCAAAACTGCACAACTGGATGAAAACTGAACAACTTGCTCCTGAATGACTACTGGGTAAATAACAAAATTAAGGCAAAAATCAATAAGTTCTTTGAAAGCAATGAGAACAAAGACACAATGTACCAGAATCTCTGGGACACAGCTAACTCAGTGTTTAGAGGGAAATTTATAACACTAAATGCCCACATGAGAAAGTGGGAAATTTCTAAATCTAACATCATAATTAAAAGAACTAGAGAAGCAAGAGCAAATGAATTCAAAAGCTAGCAGAAGACAAGAAATAACTAAAATCAGAGCAGGGCTGAAGGAGATAGAGACACAAAAACCCTTCAAAGAAATCAGTGAATCCAGGAGCTGTTTTTGTTGTTGAGAATTCTGAAGTCTTTCTCCATACCTAAGCCAGCTCGCTCATCCTTCCTTTTTCTCACTGTCACTCCCTGCATCTTTTGGGCACCAAATCCCATCAACCCCGCCTCCCCACAGCTCCTTCTGCAGTTTTCACTCATCACTTCCCAGGTTCTGTGCTTTGTTGTGGTCCTTCATTATTTTTCCTCTGCACTGCTGCAAGTTTCCTAATCACTTGACCTGCCCCGGTAAGGGATCATTCTACAATGTGGGTCTCCTCAAAACACCATCCAGTTTAAACACTTTCAGTGGCTCCTCATTTCTATAAGATTTAAACAAATAACAGCTGATGTGTATTAAGGGTTCAGGCTGTGCCAGGCACTGTATTAAACACTTGATTCCGTTATTGGATTGCTCTTTGAAAAAAACTATTTGTATTAGCACCATTTACATATGATGAACCAAGGCTTAGAGAATGTAAGTGACTCCCCAGAATCCCACATCTAGTCAGTGGCGGAGTTTGGAATCGAACCCAGATGCATTAGACTCCCAAACCTGTGAACTTTATGGATACAGGATAAACCCTTAATCAAGCTTCTCAGGAAATGTTTCTGCAGGAAGCTGCAGTTCCCAGATGGGACAGAGCAAGAAGCAACTTGGGCCCACTCCCCAGTGAAAAAAAGCAAAACGAGTGAAAACTAGATAAAACAAACAACTATTTAGAATCGCTAAAAATTTTCCTAATGGTATAAACAGCAAATGAAGAATAATTGTCCAGGAATGTCTACTAAAACTCAGTAAGAAAAGTACAATTAATGTTTGTGGTATCTGAGCCACAACCACCGGCTCCCTGTCTCTCCCTTCACCTCCTGCTCAGCTTGGTTGGTTTGACATAAACTGTGCTCCAGGCAGGTTGGGACCAAGAAGGCAGGGCTTCCCTTACCCTCAGCTCCTGTTAAGGATCATTGTATCTCACTGGAAGGGGCAGGCTGCAGTCATATCTCATTGTCTCCAACCTCAAGTTGAAGAGCCTACATTCCTGGCGAAAGCCTAAATTCTCATTCCCTTGAGAGGTCAGAGTCTACCTTCCTCTATCTAGTCAATCCTCAGGAGATGTAGGCTCTTCCCAAGTCAGGGAAGGCTGAAAATACTCGGGTCCTTTTTGCCTCATTCCAACTTGATAATAAAGCGGAGACTGAACATCAGGAGAAGAAAGCTGAGGAGACCAGAGGCTATCTCCCATCCAGCACACAGAATAGTGGCTCCGATGTTTTCCTAGGAGGAGAGGCAATCAATTAGAAGAGTGCTCCAGAGCTTTCCAAAGGAACCAACTATCTGAAACAATGTAGGGAAGTTCAAACCTAAGGGAGCTGTCGAAAACAATACCTCCTCTTTAATTAAGATCAACAGGGCCGGATATAGTGGCTCACACCTGTAATCCCTGCACTTCGAGAAGCCGAGGTGGGTGGATCACTTGAGCTCAGGAGTTCAAGACGAGCCTGGCCAATATGGTGAAACCCCATCTCTACTAAAAATACAAAAATTAGCCAGGCATGGTGGCACATGCCTATAATCCCAGCTACTCGGGAGGCTGAGGCAGGAGAATCGCTTGAACCCCGGAGGTGGAGGTTGCAGTGAGCCGAGATCACGTGCCACTGCACTCCAGCCTGGGCAAGAGAGTTAGACTCTGTCTCAAATAAATACATACATAAATAAATAAGAGCAACAGGTTAGACCGTGAACCAGCTAGCTCACCAGAGACAGCATAAAATAAACTTTGCTTCAAGGTCTTGGGATGGGATGTAGGGTTGGAGTCGGCAGAATAACTGGATGACTCTCCCCCTCTCTAATTCTAAATTCTCAGGAAAATACATCATATCTTGCACTTGGTTGGGAAAGAGCAGAAATCCTTGGTTAACAGGACTACATGCAATGGTGCAGAAAGCATTCTCTAAAGAAAAATCAGAGAGGAAGAAACAGTGCATAGAGAATCCAACAAACACTCTAAGGATTTAAGTTAAAATGTCAGACGTAAGAAAGTGACAATTCTTGCAGGAATGTTTTTGAGCAGTAAGCAGGTGGATCAGAAGAAACAGCAATGGCAAGATAAATTAGTTTTTCTTCTTTTCTTCACAACCACTGAGTATCTGTTATGTGCCATATATTGACCTGTAAACGCAGGTGTATAATGATAGCCATCTCTGGTTTGAATTCACACTTGTATGGCAAAGACTATATGTGGTGTGTAAGCATTTTAGCTTTGTCTAATTTATCTGAAGACACATTACCTTCCCTAATGCGATGAATGAAGGTTCTTAACCTTTCGACTATGTGACATGGATGGTTCTATGTATCTAAGTGAAAATATATTTCTGGAGAATGCTTAAATTCTAGGACAATTGAAATATAAGAAATAATTAAAAACTGAGTTGTATTTTACTGCATAGTACTTACATTCAGGTTTTGGTAAGTGAGCTTCTCTTTCTTTCCTTCTTCTTCCCTCCTCTCCCCTCTCTTCCCCTTCCTTCCCCTCCCCTCCCCTTCCCTCCCCTCCGCTCCCCTTCCTTCCCCTTCTCTCCTCTCCTTTCCCATCTCTCTTCTCTTCTCCTTTCCTTCCCTCCCTCCACAACTATCTACCCAACATTTGGCATAGAGGAGCAGGATTAGGCCAGTGCGGTGGCTCACACTTGCAATCCCAGCAATTTGGGAGGCCAAGGTGGATGGATCACAAGGTCAGGAGTTGGAGACCAGCCTGGTCAACATGGTGAAACCCCGTCTCTACTAAAGATACAAAAAAAATTAGCCAGGTGTGGTGGAGCATGCCTGTAATCCCAGCTACTTGGGAGGCTGAGGCAGGAGAATTGCTTGAACCTGGGAAGCAGAGGTTGCGGTGAGCTGAGATCGCACCATTGCACTCCAGCCTGGGTAACAAGAGTGAAACTCTGTCTCAAAAAAAAAAAAAAAAAAAAAAGAGCATGATTATACAGAAGCCAACTGCCCAGAAATTCTTCAGCCTCAGAGACAGAAGGGGTGGTGATATGTATAGTGAAGAAGACTGGACCCTTTTTAACTGAAAAATAAAAGCAGATAGGGAGAAAGAGAATGATGTTAAATCATAGTTAGCAAGAAGACACAAGAGAACAGTAGGGGTAGGAGCAAGTTATCACTCCAGAAATTTTCTTTCAAACCATTTTGAAGGGAAGTGTTTAAAAATGGCAGAAAGAGAGTGTGAGAGTGAGGGAGGGTCGGCGAAGCAGAATAAGTACCATGAGGGACTGCGAATTGAGCTACGAAGATTTTATCTTAAAATGCCATTGAATATAGTTGAGAATAAAATGATTACTATACAATTATGTATTTCATGTTCTGTACTGAATACATAAGCCCAGTCTTAAACTGGGGATGGAGATACGGATTGTTTAGGTCATACAAAATATTCAAACAATTGTACCCAAATTACAATGAGATTTACAGAAAATATTCCAAAGGACTGTAATTTTATAATGTTCTGCTTTTGTTCTGCTGGGAAGGATTTGAGGACATTTGATGGTATTGTAGGAAATCACTTGCAATGGCACTGGGGAAGGATGATGATGTTCTGGGGTGAATGTGGCCCCTGGATGCACCAAGTCAGCCTGCTGCCCCCACACCTGGACTGAACTGCGCCTGGGTCCTGAAGGAGAGCCCTAAAGCAGGGGCCAGACTCCACTGCCTGGAAGTAGAATCACCTGGAGAGCCTTTCCAGCTATCAGTGCCTGTGGCTACTCTACACCAATTAAACAGTATCTTTGGGGACATGGACCAGGCATAGCTATTTTCTCAAACCTCCCCAGGTAATTGCAGTTTCAGAAAGAGTTGAGAATTAGAAAGACTTGAGAGAAATAAAACAACAAATGCAATTGTTTGCAGGACTGACTGGGACTGAACAGAGGCGAGGTCTGTGGAGAAGGGGCTAGAGAAGATTAAACACAAGAGAGAAGGGGAAGGGAGGTTTCAGACTGAGTGACCGAGGAATGTTCACGTTCTGTCCAAAGTGAGAAAGAGAGCTAAGCACCGCTTTTCCCAACACCCTGAAGCCCAGAAAGCGAGCACAGAAGGCTGGATACTGTTAGAATTCCTTGAGAAGAGGGAATCCTTAAGAAACTTCAAACTATAGTGGACGGTGGTTCCTGCAGACAAAGAACTTGCGCCTTATCAACATCAAAGAACTCCATGTATCCAATAGCAAGAAAAGCTTTGAAGAGCAAGATTTCTCCATAGCATAGAGGTGGCTGCTGGGCAGAGACAACTGTCTTCTTCCTGGAAGAGGCATGAGCAGGATGGTGGAGTGAACGGTCCCAAGCATTAAGCTTTTATAGTAATAAAACAGACCCCAGAGGCTACAATCTTCAAAAGGCATCTGTGAACAAAACATGGCATTTCAAATAGAGCTGCCAAGTCAATCACAGGACACCTGAGTAAATCTGTATTTTACATAAACAATGAAGAACTTTTTAGAATTGTATGGGATGTACTTATATTAAAACCTTACTCATTGATTATCTGAAATTCAAATTTAAGTGGGCATCCCATACTTTTATTTACTAAACCTGGCAACTCTTACTCCCAGTGAAATTTTAGTAATTTCTAGAATATTTTTGGAAAGTGGGAAACGGCCAAGTCCTAAAACCAGACCCACCTGGGCACCCAGATGAGTGGGACCAGATGAAATTGCTGTGAAATCATGGTATGACGGGAAAGCAAATGTCCAGTCAGTTCAGCCGTCATGCTCAGTGTGAGCAAAAGGTTCAAAATGGCAACAAAAAGGCATAATAATGTCTTCTAATAAGTTCTTACCAAGGGAGGGTACTCTGGAGTGTGCAGTACACGGTCTTCTTGAATGATAGTATACTGTACATCTGTCCATAGGCTGCAGGACTCTTGTCCCAGGAAGGGGACAGAGACGATAGAAGTAGAATCAGCAGTGTGCTGGGATCCTAGACCAGAACCTAGAAGTAAGGCCCAGGAGGAAGCTTGGTTAGAGAAATGGGGTTACCACATCAGGTCAAAGTAGCAGCAAGAGTGACAACACACATATTTGGTAAATATAGGCTTAGTAAACACACCTGGATGGCCTATCAAAGAATTTTCTATGTAAGAATGCTATTGTTCCAAAAAGCCTAATCTCTGTTTAATTTATAATTGTTTAATGTTTAAGATTTCCAGGAGCACAAGAATCCTGTTCTCTTCACATTGAATGCAGAATTCTTTGCATTGGCCAGACCTATAGAAGGGTCAGAGGTTCATTGCTCAGAAATAGTGAGAATTGAATTTTAACAACACTGTATGGTCTTTTAAACTTTCGTTTGCAAATGTTTCAACAACGATTTCCTTCTTGGCGCTCTGTGAAGCTGGAATAGAACTGAGGGTTCGTGCTTTGCTAAGCTGTATATAACATGTAGTAAAGTCACAACCATTTAGGAAGCAACCCTGGGGTCTCTAAAAATGCTATTAGGCCGCGTGTAGGGGCACACACCTATAATTTCAGCACTCTGAGAGGCTGAGGTGGGCAGACTGAATGAGTCCAGGAGTTTTAGACTACCCTGGGCAAAATAGATAAACCCCATCTCTAACAAAAATACAAAAAATTAGCCAAGCGTGGTGATGTATGCCTGTAATCTCAGCCACTTGAGAGATTGAGGTCAGATAATCACCTGAGCCCAGGAGGCTGAAGCTATGGTGAGGCACTCCAGCCTGGGCAATCAGAGTGAGACCGTGTTAAAAAAAAAAAAAAAAATTAAAAATTACCCAGGCGTGGTAACACATGCCTGTAGTCCCAGCCACTCAGAAGGCTGAGGTGGGAGGATTGGTTGTGCCCAGGAGGTCGAGGCTGCTGTGAGCTGTGATTGTGTCATTGCACTCAGCCTAGGGGACAGAGTGAAACCCTGTCTCAAAAACAAAACAAAACGACACCAACCAAGCAAACAACAACAACAACACGACGCTACTCTTTGTGAAGGCTTTTACATTGTGTTCGCGTCACCCTCCCAAACAGCTCATTTCAATATAAATGATCACTTGGGAGGACCGGTCAAGTTAAATTAATGACTTGATTTAAAGGTAGTACAATCAACGGACTGATTTGAAGCTGTCTACTCGATGAAATGTCTTGAACAGGGCTTGGCTTCCATCAAAGTCTGGCTTTATAATGGAATAGAATGGTATTGATTATGTTAGATCTTATCAGCAACTTTTGATATCTTTGACCTCCAGCAGTTAGATAAGCATTAGAAATCTACCTGAATTAAGTTCTAAACATGGACAAATTTTGTGCCAAAGCAATTTCTATCTTTAAGAAGGTACAGAATGGCATGGTTCTGTTCTTATAATTAACATAAGAGTTTCTGAAGTTGGGTACTGGATATATCACAACCTTCTTGAGTATGAGCTCACAGTAAATGGCTAGGTAAAGGGCTGATAAAAGGGTGCTTGTAATCTGGGCAAAGGTGGCCTTAGAATTAAGAAAGTCTTTAAGTTCCCTTATCTTTTCTCTCACCTTTATAGTATATACCCAAAGACAAATGTACAGATTATTTTTACTCCTTTTATAATTGAAATACAAAAAAGAGAGAAAATTTTGGCAACTTCAGAAACCACCTTGTTAGTTTATTGTGGGTATCCATCATTGTATAAACCAATTTAATAGGGTGCTATGGTTGCCAGAGAGTCTGATCTCCAGATTTTCTCAGCACTTCCCATCTGCTCACACGATAGCCAGAAGATGTTTGCTTTCCTGGAGATAGCATAATGCTTTAAAACTGCCTGAGGAAATCTACTCACCCAAGCTGTTTTAATAAGGTTAAGTATATAAAATATTCATCCCACAGGATATATGCCCATATGCCATCTTCTCATTAGTCACAAAAAATGGACACTTAATTATTCTGTTCTCTAAGGTCCATCTTTGTGGTTAGGCTCTGAGGGACTCCATGAACCAGGCGGTCTTATTTCTCAATGACAGTGTCTTTATCCAGTGCACAGGACCTGCTCCATGTTGTCGTGGTATTTTATCTGTCTATCCGTCTTGTCAATGCTTATTCCTTGCTGTCAACCGTCTCAACATGCTTGGAGGCAGATGGGCCCCTGGCACTCTCCATGGTATTCTTCACATCTCCTCTTGGGCTGTCATATGCTCTCAAACACACGTAGGAAACACTGACATTTTGCTCTTTCTTCTAGAGAGTCTACAGAGCCAGGAAGGAAGTTGTTGCTCACAGACCTGCAATAAGAAGACCATAAACTGTTGCTTGGAATCCTGCTTCCTCAGGCCTCTGAAAGACCATACAGTGACATTTCAATTATGTCCTTATTCACAGTCATCACCCACATTAGGCACTGAATGGAGAGAGAATAGGTGCGTGTATCATTAAGACTACATTTTCCCAGAGGCAGAGTTGTCTG
The DNA here is from genome assembly GCF_009761245.1 of Sapajus apella. Lineage (NCBI taxonomy): Eukaryota > Metazoa > Chordata > Mammalia > Primates > Cebidae > Sapajus > Sapajus apella. The sequence goes on along the minus strand of NW_022436989.1, from coordinate 14,431,212 downwards.
CACTTTCTTTTTGCAGTAATTTTAAATCAGCATGCATTTCAAATAGTACATGTATATTTCTACAGCAGACATCTTTATATAACTAGTTAGGTATAATATAACTATTAGATGCATATTTATATTTTAAATAAAATATATTTATTATTATATATCGATTTAAATTACCCATTGGATACTTTAATATACTATTTATCTATTTTGATCCACTGCAGATATTATTATAAACCTATTTATATGCCTAGATACCTATTTAAGTGTCTATCTATATTTCTGTCTATAAATATAGATCTCAAATGATGCCTGCCTAAACATTAAAAGCAGTTCTCTCTAGCTGGTATAATTATAGGTGGATTTTATTTCCTCCTATCAGCTCTTTGGTAGTTTAAAATTTTTCAACCAAAAATATGCTTTACTTGTGTAATGATGGAAAAAAATGTTAAAACAACCCTTGCTAAACTAAAAACAGGATCTTCATGTGAGTGTAAATGATGTATGACTACCCCAATTATAAAAGCCATGGAAATTCAAAGATAGCCTCACGTCTGTCTCTCCCACAGAATGTACATCAGCAATGCACGCGTGTGTTCACCGCTCCCCTGAAGAGGCCCGGCTCACACAAGGACAACAAGAAGCACGCAGCAAAGAGTAGATTGGGGTCGGGCAGAGCAACTGCAATCTTCCACTTTGATTTCCTGAGAAAATAGTGGTGGGCAGGATCGTGCTATAAAAAAAGAGAGTAGGAGGAAACTAGTGTTAGTAAGTGCCTATTTATGGCCTAGGGATTTGATGTGTTTGTTGTCTCCTTTTTTCCTCATAATCTAGTGTCACTCCTGTTTTGCAGATAAGGAAACTGAGGCTTGGAGAGCCAGACAACTCGCTCATTGTGACTCCTGAACCTACTGCAGAGCCAGTGCTTGAACTGATCCTAAAAATTGCCCCTTTTCCCTCTCGACCTCGCTGTGTTATGTTTTCCAGCTTCTAAAGAAGATGAGACAGATCCATGCGACAGACACACGTGTCAGCCACCCGTAGCCACACTGCTTCTCTAGTGCTTTCCTACCGTGGGAAATTAACACCCCCCAGACTTTCTCAGGCTATACTTTCATGAGTCTTTTGGTTACAAACTCACCCAATTAACAAAATTCTTTTGGACTTTTGATAATAAAGCCTGAGCATGTTAAGACTGAGGTTCTGACATCTACCATGGTACAGTTTATGTTAACTAGATAACGATCAATAAAAATTACCATTTGAAGTGCCACAAAATCTTGCCATGAAACCACTGGTGAATCCTCCTAATTCTCCTTTCTTGACCCTGATTGATTACAAGCGGAATGGGTAAATATGGGAGAAATCTTTGATCCACCTTCCAATTGGCCAACTAATTTTGACTTGTAACCTGAATGTGACACTTGACTTGGAGCCCTAGAAACAGACTGGTCCTGCCTCCCAGGCTGCAGCGTGAGAAGCTCTGTTCAGGAGACCGAGGCACATGACGGGAGCTCTCCATGGGTTTGGAAATCATTTCTTTTTTTCACCTGCCACCTACTTTCCAGCAGCCACCACTCAACGTTGAGGACAGATTCTAACACAGTCTCTTCTCATGTTTGAAGCTCTAATTATCATCTCTTCTCCAGGTGAAACTTGTAGTTACTTGACGCCTATCTAAGATTGAGTGTTTATTATGTTTCTCTCTCTCCATTCTCACACATCGTCTGGAGAAGGCCCCACGGCTTCAGGCCCCTCTCCATCCTGGTCTGCCTTGTTTAACCATGTTGTAATGTAACAAAAGTATCTTAATACATGGGGCCTATAAAGTTACCCAAGTAAAAGGTTATTAATCTCACCGGTTTCCCCTTCAATTTCATCCTTTCACAATGGTATGTGTATAAGGATGTCCTTTTTCTCCCTTCCTCTTTCTTTTTCTATCTCTTTTGCCCAAAGTGTAACGTATTCCACATGCACAATATGGAACTGTTCTTTTTTCAGTTAACATATATCATGGATATTCCTCTTGGTTAATGTATACAGATCTATTTTCAGAATCTGCACAACAGCCATTATTTGAATGTAACATAATTAACTCAACCATTTTCTTCTTGAAGAATATTCTACTTGTTTCTTTTCCTTTTTCTTTTTCTTTCCTTGTGTGTGTGTATGTACATTTTACCTTCCCTCCTTTTTTTCATTCCTTCTGTCAACTGAAAAATTACACAATTTATATATTTAGAAAGGGGACTTTATTTCTTATAAAGGCATAGAGGCTGCAAGGTGGCTGTCCTGACAGGCTGGGAAGTGTAGCCTCTGGCAGAAACCATGAGCAAGCAGTGTGAAGGAGGAAAGGCGAGACAGAAGTTATGCCACAAGAGTTCATTCTGTCAGTCCTATGATCTCTAGTTTTTCTTTTTTTTTTTTTTTTTTTGAGACGGAGTTTCGCTGTTGTTGCCCAGGCTGGAGTGCAGTGGCGCGATCTCGGCTCACCGCAACCTCTGCCTCCTGGGTTCAGGCAATTCTCCTGCCTCAGCCTCCTGAGTAGCTGGGATTACAGGCATGCGCCACCATGCCCAGCTGATTTTTTGTATTTTTAGTAGAGACGGGGTTTCACCATGATGACCAGGATGGTCTCCATCTCTTGACCTCGTGATCCACCCACCTGGGCCTTCCAAAGTGCTGGGATTACAGGCGTGAGCCACCGCACCCAGCCGATCTCTATTTTAACATTGATGCTGGCAGTTGTGGCTAACCTGCAAAAGGAAAGGGGGTTAATGAAGCATGTCTGACCTCCTACCGTATCATGTTTTTAAGGTTTCTCTGGGGTCCCCTTGGGCAAGAGAGGGTCTGTCCAGTTGGTTGGGGGGCTTAAGATTTTATTTGTAGTTCTCACTGTCTTCTCCATCTCCCTACTTCCTCTTTCTTTCTTGAAACTCAATATATAAAGTTGCAATAAGCATCTAGGTATTTTTCTTTTGTCTTTTGGCAATGTTATTTCTATAACAAATACTGTCAAGGAGCCAAAGTTTCACCTCTTTCACCAAAGTAAGCAGGTACTAATTTTGCCACAACCTTATCAGTGATGGACATTATAATAAATTTTAAATTGTACCTACTAGTTTTTTAAAAGTTTGCCTATTTTTATTGCATTATTTGCGTTTTTTGCATCAATATTTAAAAGTCTTTGACTATGAAGAATATTAACTCTTTGGTTGCCATGTGTGTTCAGTAATTTTTCCTACTATTTGATTTTTGGCTTTATCTATGATATCCTTCATTATACAAAATATTTTAAATTCATATATTTTCTTTATGAGTCTTGAATTTCCTGTCTTGGATAAGAATGTTTCACTCATCCCAGGGTTATACAAACATTTGCCTACATTTTCTGATATTTTTATTGCTTGATTGCTAGATTTATATCTTTAATTCATCTAAGGTTTGTTTTTGCACATGGAATGAAGTTGAAATATACTGTATTTTATTCCTGACGGGTAAACAAAATCTTTTTTCTCACTGAAAATAAATTTCACATTTATCATATATTCTTGGTCTTTCTATTCTAGTTCATTGATCTAACCATCCATTTCTTTGCCAACCCCTTCCTATTTTGATTAGGGTTATTACAGTTTTAGCTGGTAAGATCTGTTCCCCACCCCTCCAAACTAGTTCCAAAAAACACCAAATGCATTGGAATTCTGATCAAGATCGCCTTGAAAATACACTCATTAAAAGAGATTTTTTTTTTTTAAACGGTAAGTTCTCTCACTCGGCACAAGGCAAACCTCCCAGTTCATTCAGCTCTGGTTTTGTGTCTTTCAATACGGTCTTGTAGTTTACTTCCATGGGTTCTGCCCCCTCTTGCTAAATTTTAAAACTATATATAAAATTAAAACAACTTTTCTAGATTCTGTTCAGCTCTCATATTCTAAGCTCTCTTTACACTAGTGACTCTTAAAACCATCTTCATTGGAATCACATTGTAAAATACTTATAAAAATGTATATTCTGGTGGGGTGCGGTGGCTCACACCTGTAATCACAACATTTTGGGAGGCAGACGCAGGCAGATCACCGGAGGTCAAGAGGTCGAGACCAGCCTGGCCAACATGGTGAAGCCTCGTCTCTACTAAAAATACAAAAATTAGCTGGGTGTGGTGGCAGGTGCCTGCAATCACAGCTATTCAGGAAGCTGAGGCAGAAGAATTGCTTGAACCCGGGTGGCAGAGGTTGCAGTGAGCCAAAATCGCGTCACTGCATGCTTGCCTGGTGACAGAGCGAGACTCTGTCTCAAAAAGAAAAAAAAAAGGATATTTCTATGTCCCCCAAAACTTAAGTCAAAATCTCTGGGCATGCCCCAGAAACCTGCACTTAAATGAATTCCTACAGGTGGCACCTGTGTACACTGAAAGCAGAAGGCATTGCTTTGTCTACTTTACCCAAATAGGACCGAATATGCAACCTCTCCACACCTCAGTGTCTGAGTTGGAATAGATCAGTTTCCAACACCCTCTCCCACATGAACTCGTTAACAAGCCCATCCCCCTGCTTTGGAGCCACAGGATTGATGTGTGCTTCTCATGAGGAGCACACCAGTATCTCTCAGGGTACATTTTTAAAATGAGCTGGTAATGACTAAGCCCATCCTTGTTGATTCTGGCAAGGCTGAAAATAGCAGCAACCAGCAAATATTTTGCCCTTCCTGTGGCTTCTGGCAGTGTTACAGCTGTTGCATCATCTACTGAATGTGCCAGGCCTAAGGGCAAAGACACTTAATTAGGTTAGCGTGAGCTTCAAAAACTCCAGAGTAGGCAGAGCAGTAATGCCCACCACACCTTCTCACTAAGAATACTCAATGCCTGCAGAGAATAATTATCCCAAGAAGCCATGTTCCTTTCCCCCACCCCTCCCTTTTCTGGCTGTTTTATTTGATATCCATGACCCGATAGATTTACTCATTCAAGGAATGTAGTGGTGCCATGTCCCTTCAGTCATGCAATAGGAGCCTCGCACCATGAAATACTTGAAAGTCAGTGTTGGTCTTCAGATAGGAGTTTCAGCATGAGCTGCGTTTCAACAGCCCTTGCCTTCTATTAACAGAAGAAAAGCAGTTCACCTCTGGCCTGACAAAAAAATCAAGGTGAACATGCTCTAACCAAAAAGAGACTCAGTTTTCTTGAAAACTCACGCTTGGTTGGTCAGACCAAGCCAAGTGGGGCCATTGTGGACATTTTCAATATAGTTGACTCTATGTTTTATTGACTGTTGTACAAAATGACAACCGTCTGCTACCTATAAGCAAGGATCCCATATGGTCAAGCTGGAATTCAGGGGGCATCTTTTGTCCTTTGAGAGTGGCCAGAGCAGCAGCACTTCTGTCCCTTACCTCAGTCATAGATGGAGGGGACCACTGGTCCATCAAGGGCCCAAGGAAACTGGACCACAAATGCACATGTGTGCACGCACACACTCGTCTATCCTAGGCTCCATTTATTTGGTTGTCCCATTGCTTGTGCTATTTCTTGTTTCATTGTGTGTGTATGTATGTGTGTGTGTTATGCTGTTGTGATGGCTTTGTGGTTTGTCAACTCAGCTAGGCTAGGGCACATTCCCCAGAATTTCATTTCTAATATGTGGGAAGGGTGGGCCATACCAGATACTTTCTCATAAGGGGTGGGAGGGAAGCCACAGGCATTCTGTAACATGCACACACCTTCTCCTAGGTGTTTCTGTGAAGGGACTTTGAAGGTATACTTAAAGTCTTTAATCAGTTGATTTTAGACTAGGGAGATTATCTTGGGTGGGCTTTAATCAACTGGAATGCCTTAAGAGGACACATGCCTTTCCTGGAAAGACAGCAAGCAGTTCCTCCGGGTGGACAGCAGTTTTAGTCCATGCATGTGGTGTGTGTGCATTGTTTTTGTTTGTGTATGTGTGGTGTATGTTGTGTTTATATGTGGTGTATGTGTTGTTGTATAGTATGTGTATGTTGTTTGTGTATATGTGTCGTTGTTGGTGGGGTGTGTGTGGTATGCACGCGATGCACACCTGAGCCTGCACACTAGACCAGAAATAAAACCAAATTCATTTCCAAGACCTATTCCAGATTAAAACAGAGCCCAAGGCCTTACAGGTTCATTCTCAAACTGGGTCTTAGTGAAGGAAACCAACATAAAATTGGGGTTGCTTGACCCAACGTATGGTTATTCATCTGACGTCCAATTTATCAGTTGCTCAATTTTCCAGTCATTGTGGCATAAAATGCAAAACTATTCATGCAGAAACTTGCACTGAATTCAATAGATCTTGGAATATTTGATCCACTCAGGCCACCACCTGTCACAGATACTACAGACACGTTAGGCTGTTTGTAAATGAGAGACTTATATAGCATCTAAAAAATACCAAGAGAGGATCAAGTTTGTCAGAAATGAATTTTGTGTAATAACTTCTATGGAAAGAAGCTGATGTGTTCAATGGAGATTGACTATGGAAAGTTAAATGTAAGGCGAAGCCTCACAAAATGACAGGCAGCCGTCCAGTCTATTCTTGGGAATAAGCAGGCCACCGCTCCTAGAACGGCAGCCGGCAGGACTGAGCGGACTGCGAACCCCCAAGAAGATACCCAGGCTGCTGCCGGTGCTTGCCGGAGCTTGCCACTGGAAGGAGAGTCTCTGTGCCTTGTTTCCCTAGATACGTAAAGGAAGGGCTCTGTCTTCTATGACAGCCTACCGCACAGCAGGGTCATCTTTTCCAGACCAGTAAGATAATGTTGGCAGAAGGTTTTAGCCTCTTAAGAACAAAAGTGATGTGCAGATATAGGAATGGATTAACAACCACAGGGAGCAGATCCCTGCTTCTCAGATCTAACTCATTAGCTATCATGATGTAACTGCTGGCTCCCATGAATAAAATATCAGATCCCAGTCAACACAGCCTAATAAGATAATCCTTTCTTTTATGATAATATCTTTGAAATGAGTTTTTAATTCTTATTTTTTACAAAGCATCTGCAGGTGTTCAGCCTATCATGTTGGCCCATTAGCTGAGCAATCCCAAACTGAGATTTTATTGTTATTATCACTACTATTTTTGCTAGAGGAGACATCATCTTCTTCATTAACCGTAGATTGTTTCAACAAGGAATTCTTTTGACTATATTTAAGTGCAGAGTTTTCTTTTTGCCCCCTTCCTCCCTTCCTGGCTTTCGCCAACATTTTCAAATATGCAGATAAGACTGCCTCCCCCACCCTACGTTAATAGCTGTGTCCTCAAATCATGTCTCTCCTCCAGCCTGTTGAGGCAGCTCGCTGGGCCATTACCCTAGAAACACGACGCTGCCTATTCAGTAAGAGGAGGCTGGTTCTCATCTCAGGTAGGCTGGGCCTCACTCCATGACATGGCTCTTGAGAATCATTAGCAGCGGGGAGATGGGATGGTTAGTGATGGCATCCCCAGCCGGATAAGATGGTTAGCTCATTGCTCTCTCTTTTGTTCCTTTGACAGCTATTGAAGGAATGGAGGGATGAAAGAGGAGGCTTGCTCTGGGGATGTAGGCGTGAGCCGGACCATGCCTGGTGGAAGCAGCAATGCGGGGAGAGCCCGAGGTAGCCTGAGGGCTGCAGCTTTGCCTCCTCAAGATTGCCATGGGAACCCTTCCTGAAAACCAGCAGGTGTCTGTAGACAGGACTTAAAATGTTGAGATGTCAGTATCACAATTTAGGGATTGGGGAGAGAGGAAAATGATAATAATTGCTGTGAAGTTTAATGCACATGATATAAATGGGCAGCCTGTGATCTAAGTGTGACCCATGGACATTTTTTGGTTTTCCCACACAGAGTTGAGCCACATCGTGTTTTTAAACATATATATATTCAGGCTAGGCATGGTGGCTCAAGCCTGTAATCTCAGCACTTTGGGAGGCCGAGGTGGGTGGATTACCTGAGGTCAGGAATTCGAGACCAGCCTGCCCAACATGGAGAAACCCCCGTCTCTACTAAAAATACAAAAAATTAGCTGAGCATGGTGGTGGGAGCCTGCAATCCCAACTACTTAGGAGGCTGAGGCAGGAGAATTACTTGAACCCAGGAGGTGGAGGTTATAAAGAGCCAAGATCGTGCCATTGTACTCCAGCCTGGGCGACAAGAGGGAAACTCTGTCTCAAAATAAATAAATAAATAAAATAATTAAAATATATATATTAAATTGTGCATTACCACTTCAAAGCAGATTTCACATACATTTTCAAATTTCAGCTGACCTCAGAGAATCAGCAAATCTGGTCACCCCAGTGCATGCTCCTGCATGCAACAATGGCAGGTGCTGGGCTGCAGGAGCCCCTGTCCACAGGAAGGAATTCTCCCCTGGCGTAGTTCCCACTCCTCTCTGCCATCTCTCCAGCACAGAGCTCACGTGTCTGCTCTCTATCCCTGCATATGCACTGTTTATCACACTGAAGGTGAGGGAGACATCACCTTGTAGAAAGTGACAGTCATACAAACTTAAAATGCAAACAGAGAATGTTGAAAGAACACAACGTAAAGTGCTTTGATGAAACAACTTTGACCACTCTACCCACTTACATTATTACCTCCTTAGCTTTGTGGGTACTAGGGTTTATGACCCATATTTTTATTGGATTTGGGGACATCTGTTTTAAATGGCATAGAAGACAGGTGTGTTTTGATAGAGGTAGGCATTGTTGAAACGTCCAGAGCGAAAGTTCTGCCAGGCAGGGCTCCGAGACACTTGGGGAGAGAACATTTCTGAGCTCACAGAAAGAGGGCTTCTGGAATTCAGAAGGAGGGAGGGTGGCCAACTGTCTTGGTTTTCCTGGATCTGAGGGGTTCCTGGAATGCGGAACTTTCAGTGCTAAATCCAGGAAAGTCTCTGCTATACGGGGATGGTTGGTCAGGCTAGGAGGAGGCTCAGCAAAGTGGTCAAGGGGTCACCAGAATGAGCCCTGCCCTCTTCACAACTTTGTCCAGAGACAAACCTAGTGGTTGCTCTTCTCACTGCCTTGGGCCTAGACATGGCTGGTTCCTGGGACCCTGGAGCCTCTTCTCACTAAGGACTGTGCATACATAATGCTGGTGTGTCTAATTCCCTTAGTGTTCTGTGGAATGAATCTGGCCTGGGTTTAGGCCTGAGGTTCCTTTGAGAAACTCAAATGGCTAGTCAATTTGCATTGCTTCTAGCTCATAAGCTCACTGGAGTCTCTCCCTGAGATGGAGAAAGAGGAGCTGGGAGCCACTGACAGCCATGTTGGGTGCTGAAGAGGACAAGCATGACGCTGAAATAAACTTGCTTGGCCTGAAATGTTGTTATTCATCTAGTTTCTAGTTTACCAATCACTCTACCTGAAGATTCCCTGAAGAGTCATTTTTAAGAGAAAATGACTAGTTACCCTTGCCAGAAGAGGATTTGTAGCATCACCTCTTTTCAGGGTCATTTTCTCCATGTCAAATGGCTGTTCCCCAAGCTTCCCCCTGCCAATCCCCATCCTTCTCTATTTGGACACAGCTCAGCGTTCTCCTCCCTGGTGATCTCTTTCCAGCCCAGCTCCACCTGGCTCAGTCACCACCATCACCCCGCTGGTCTCCTGGGCTCCCCCGCATCCTGATGACTGAGCAGCATGTGCACATGTAATTCAGATTTCACTAAACTAGAACACCTGATAAGTCAATCTGGGCTGAGCTGAGTTTTATTGTGGCTTATACTTTATGAAAAAAGGTTTTCACAAAACAAATGAATACTGACAACAAAATTACATCCACGTTTGGTTTAATAAAGAGGACAATCTGCCAAAATTCTCTTCATGCTTTGGGGCCTACTTCAAATCCCTCAACACCCGTAATAAGTGTCTGGCACACGACACAGGCTGGACCACTTCTCTTTACTCTTCTGGAAACCTTCCCTTGTCATCACCCCGGCCTAAGTGACCTCTCCCTCCTCTGATCTTCAGGGCAGTTTGAGGCCTGGAACTTCTTTGAGAGTGAACTTGCTCCTCTGTAGTTGATTATGTTTCCCGGTGTGTACCACGCACCTTTCCCACATCACTTCAGATGCCTTGGTTTCACTTACCTCTGGTATCTTCTATCTGCAGAACCATGAGCCAAGCAAACGTGTCTCTTTATAAGTCACTCAGCCTCGGGTATTCCTTCATAGCAATGCAAAGGTACTAAGATAGCTTCTGCCTAAGATTTCACTGGGGAAAAACAACTCTGTTGCCAACCTGTGTCTCTGGCCTCTTTCTGGACCAGTCACCACGTGGTGACCAGCTCTGCACAGGCTGTGACCAATTGCAGTGAGCATAGCCATACAGTAGCTCACTCATGCTTGGGGCCTATGCCCTGTGTCTCCTTCCCAGTTGATGCTGAGACATGAGATGTTGCATGACCCACAAGGTCATGCTCAACCACACATGCTCAGCCTAAAGTGTGGGGGACACTCTGTAGAACAATTCATGACCAACAGGGAACAAGAGCCAAAGGGTGAATTCTTCCTCGCTTTCTGTGTTCTGGACCCATTGCTCTGAGACATAGTTAGTCTTATAGCCTCTGAAAAGATGGCCCCATGTGATGGAGCAGTCAGTAGAGGTTGATTGGTAGCGCTTCCTGCTAGTGGCTCTCCGTCTTTCCCTTTGCTCTTTCTTGCATCCTGGTAGGATGATGCCTAATAAGAGAGTTGCATGTTAACTCTGGCCTCAGGTAGTATTTTTTGAAGAACACAAGCTTAGACACCATATATTTTTCATATCCCCCCCATCGGTCACTTTTTCATACCTTTTTAAAAAATGTCTTTAACCCAAATTAAGATGGAAACATGGAGGTTAATCCCAGGGATCAGTAAATGGGCCACTTGAATCTGGGAATGGCTTGGTTCAGGAGGACGAACCATGAGGGCAGAATACAGAGAACAAATGGATGAACTGTGGGACTCATGGGTCTTTTTCCACAGGTACTTAGAGCTTTCTCTGTTTTTATGTTCAACCAGGCTATTCTGGAAGCTTTAGAGGAGGCTGGGCATCTTCAGGAAATAGATGCTTGCCTGGGGCATCGGTTTCACTTTTGAAAATATCACTGGAAGGAAAAACCTCAGGTGATACAGTGGCTGTTTCTCCCAGGTATTTTTCACCACCTCTTAATTGTAGAATTTTGCCTCATTCTATGATGGGAAAATATACACGCCACAGAATTTACCACAGTAATTATTTTTTGGTGTGCAGTTCAGTGGCATTAAGTCCATTTACATTGTTGTGCAAACATCACCACCATCCATCTCCAGAGCCCATTCATCATCCCAAACAGAAACTCATACCCATGTAACACCAACTCACCACTCCCCTCCTACAGACCGCCATTCTGCTTTCTGTCTCTATTAACCTGACTGCTCTAGACCTCATGTTAGCGGAATCATGCAGGATCTGTCTCTTTATGACTGGTTTGTTTCACTTCGCATAATGTCCTCAAGGTTCATCCATGCTATAGCATATGTCAGAATTTCCTTTCTGTTTAAGACTGAATAAATCATAGGATTTTATGCTTAAAATTCTAAAAGCTTTCCTCTGTTCACTAAGAGGAAAATCAGTGGGGTGCTGACAACGCTATGCATGGACTAAGACCCCTCCGAGGCTGCCGCCTGAGTGACAGTACGGATTTGCCAGGCTGGAGGAAGAGGCAGAGCTACTGTCTTCATCACTCAGTACTGGCTTTCTAATATAGCTTGGATATTTATCTTCTCCAAGGATCATGTTGAAATTTGATCTCCCATGTTGGAAGTGGGGCCTGGTGGGAAATGTTTGGGTGCCTAGGGGCAGATCCTTCCTGAATGACGGTGCCATCCCAAAGGTCATGAGTGAGTTCTCATTAGTTCCCATGAGAGCTACTTGTTAAAAAAAAAAAAAAAAAAAAAAGCCTGGCACCTTCCCCCTACTTCTGTCTCACTTCCTCTCTTTCTCATCATGTGATCTCTGCATACACTGCCTCCCTCCCCTTTGCTTTCCGCCATGAGTGGAAGCAGCCTGAAGCCCTCCCCGGAAGTGGCTGCTGGCACCTGCTACCTGTACAGCATGCAGAGCCACAAGCCAAACAAACCTCTTTTCTTTATAAATTACCAGCCTCAAGTATTCCTTGATAGCAAGGCAGATGTGCTAAGACAGCTTCCGCCTAAGATTTCACTGGGGAAAAAGAATTCTGCTGCTAAAAATAGCTTGAAAACCTTTCAAGTCACTTCTCCTTTCGCCTTTCCTTACATTTCTACATTCTCTGCCATTTCTCTCCCCATCTAATGATAGTTCCTGAGTATATGTCACCCTGGCTCTGAAAAAAGCCAAGAATGTACTGCCACTCAGACCTTGCCATGGATAAAAAGAGGGATCCCACTCTGCCCTGGTTCAGAATGGTGTGCACATGGCACCAAGAGTGGTTTAGGTCCGTTCCGAGCACACCACACTACTAAAGAGACAGCACTGTGGCAAGATCTGTTCAGTGGACTTGAAAATTAACTTCACAGCTGAAACTGAACCTACTCAACACTTTCCCTCCCAATCCCTACCTGTACTCCTCTCACACCAGGAAGAAAATCAGAGTGTAATAATTACAAATAGAAATGCCACACGGTCCCAGCTGTTGGAATCAAATCCAGACTTATATCGTCCGTCATAGATCTAGTGGGCTATGTAACTATACTCCCTGCCGTTCTTCCAAATGCACCCTAAACTTTCCCACTTTTGTTTACTTGATAAACATGTTTTCTCCATCTGGGAAGGGCTCCATCTGCAGCATGCAGCATCCACCTGCCACAGCCTGGACCAAGAGCCTGAAATGATGTTTTCACCTGGAGTTCCAGCTCCATCTGCGTCCTAAAGCCTGAAAGTCAAGCCTGGTCAGTCATTAGAAGCCTCTCCTGACCAGCCATGTGTGAGCCCCTGGAAATAGTCATCCTCCCCTGTCCCCAGAGTCTGGGGAGCTCCAGGAAAGGATCTATCACCTTGGGTTCCCAAATGGCAAGCAGGTTACAGCTCAATTCTACAGCTGGGGGCAGCTTGTCTCCCAACTGGCATTTTGGTGCAGAATCCTGGCAATGAGAATCTCTCTCCAGCCTTAATAGGGATGTGTGGTTTGCCTGATCAGGAACTGAAGACTGGGGGAATGTAGCACGGTTTGGCCCGAATGCCTAGTTTCTGCTAGTAACTTTCCTTTATACTCTACCTCTGACAAAACTCACTGTTACATCCTGGGATGTAATTGCCATCAACTTTAATGAATGCTCTGCCCATCGCAAGACCATTGTGCAAACTTAATTCCAAAGAATACCTTAACCAAGACGGCTCATTTTGTCCATGATTGTGGAATGAATGAATGAGTAGGAGGGGCCTCAGCCACAGTCAGTTTAACAGCTCTCTTCATCAGAGAATTTCCTATCTCCTGAAGTTCCAACTGACACCAGTGTGTACTTTTGTGCCCAGGGCCTGACAGCCCAAAATGAATGGACTAAGTGGACACTGAGTAACAAGGTGTTGCACCACCTACCTGAGTGATAATTTGATTTCAGCTTCTGACAACCCACATTTCACTTCAGACTCTCTTGTCTCTGGTGATTATCTTTGGCCCTGTTTGGTTCTTCCCCTGGTCATCTGGCAATTGCAGCTGATACTTACATGCCTGAGCTCCAGGATGCTTGGGCAGATTTGCAGGGTATCTTGTTAGATGCTTTAAACAGGCAAATGGCAGGCTCCAGAGGACATTCCTCTTCCCTCGCTAAGAAGCCAGCTGTACTATTCCCCCTAATGTCCTATGTCCCTGTTAACCTCAGTTCCCACTCAAAACCCAAGCCTCTGGGGTCTTCCACCAACACCTAGACTTTTGCCCCATATGGCTTCTTTACACATCCCTTATTCTGACCCAAGTTCCCAGTCCTCTTCAATCCCCTAAACCTCTGCACTTGAGCTCTATAAAATTGTTGGTTTGTTATCAGTTTAAATCCTCTATGTTCTTAGCTGCTTCAATAAAAGCCCTCTCCCGTTGCTTTCTCCTTTTGCAGGCTTTATTTTTTCATTGGCACATAATAATCATACTATGGGGTATAGTATCATTTTCCATACAGGTATAAATTGTGTAATGATCATATCAGAGTATTCAGCATATTGATCACCTTAAACATTTATCATTTTCTTATAATGAGAACATTAAAAGGAAGGATGGGGAGATTTGCTAATGTGTATGAAGTTACAGTTAGATACGAGGAGGAAGTTCTGCTGTTCTGTTGCCCCAGCAGGGCATCTATAGTTAATAATATCGCATTGCATCCCTCCTGTTTCTTGCTGCAACTGAAACACAGCATCCCCAGAGGACACCGCTTCCCTGCAGCCCTCTTAAGCAGTGGCTTGCTTTGTTTCTCCCATACTCATGCACTTGAACCTGGCGTGACACAAATGCCTTCTTTGTTCCTCATTGCCACTTGCAGACCATTTCTTCTATCCCCTAGAAAACAAAAGCAAACAACACAAAACAGGAAACAGCCCATTTCCTGGAAGTAAAATGCCATCTGACGGTGCTACCTGCCACTACTCCTCCTCTTTTCAGGCATTCAACTTGCAGCCATGCACCCTAATGCATTAATGATCTTATACCTAACCCACTGCCTTCTCTCTCCCTCAATTTCTGTCTGCTTCTTGGTAACCTCAACATTCACATCGACAACCACCCGAGCCCTGAGCCTCTCAGATCCTTCCCCTCCTCACTTCTGCCCCATCCCAGCCTCCCATCTCATGGTTGTAGTCTATCTTGCCATTACTGAAACCAGATCAGCTCTAAAATCCTCATTTCCAACATCTCATTCTCTAACTGCAGCCTCTCTCACTTTTGGGCTCACGTGCCCTAGGCTCCCACTCCAAAAATTCTTTGCTCTGCTGGGACCTCTGATCCCTTGGTTCTTCAGACCACTGTCTGTCCAGACCTCTCCTAATATCCTCACTTCCCTCCCTTCTAGTTTAGATTCCATGGCCCATTATTATCATTTCTCTTCCCCTCTCACATTCACTAGTCAAAACCCCAAATGCAGTTAATTCTGCCTCTCCACTTCCCCGGCGCCTGCAACTGAGCAGCTGACTGTAGCTGGGAAAAAGCACGAGGCCGGGATGATGGGTCTGGCTTCACCATTACGACCAGAACCCCAGGGGGCCCTCATCATTCCTGGAGATCCCACTACACTCTCCTGGCCATGCCACTCCTCCTCTCCGTGGTGATCTTGCTTTAACATTAAGAAAGTAGAAGCTCAAAGGAGAAAATGTCCTCATCCATTCATCACTAAATCCACATGTATCCCGTGGCTCCACAGGACACATATCTTCCCTTCATTGCATTGTTACAATGGTTGTATGCTTTTATCTAAAAAGGCAGCTCCTCCATTTGTTACCTAAGTTTCCCTTCTTGTTTCTTGGTCATTGTTTCTTCTCTGATAGATTATTTCAATTATACAAACTTCCTTAAATATCTTCCCTCTTAAGTAAAAATATGTCCCTATACCCATTATTGGTTGATTTCTCTGCTCTGATAGCTAATGCCTTAGAGGAGAAGTTCACTTTTCCCCTGGACCCACTCCTGCCAGACTTTCACACCCATCACTTCAATGAAACTCTGGTATCAAGATTGCCAATGACCCCCAGGTTTCCCAATCTTGTTTTTATCTGCGTCTCAGGCTATTGAACACAGCAACACCCACTTCTCTCAACTTTAGTCTTGGGAAGCCGCTTACTCTTGGTTCTCCTCCCACCTCACTGGTAGCTACTTCTCAGACCCTTTGTGGGTTCCTTCTCATCTTCCTGACCTAGCAATATCGCAGTTGCAGTCTTAGGTCTGTTTCTCTTTTATTTCTACACTTTAAAGCCTCTTTCTTCATCATAGCTGTAAATACCATCTATTCACTCAGGAATGTCAAAGTTATTTCTCCAGAAAAGAACCCTCTAGAGTTCTAGATTCTTACATCTAAGCATTCATTTAAACTCTCACTTGGATGTTGAATAGACATCTCAAATTTGACTGGTCAAACACAGAATGACTGATGCCCCATCTCTTTGATCCCAGCCCATCTTCTTCATTCCAGTGGATGATACCATTAGGCACTCACGCCTAAACCCTTGGCATCATGATCAAATGGTCTTCATTCCCCTCTTTTCTTGCATGTCCACCTTTTATCCCCAATATCCAACTCATCAGCACATGTTGTCATCTCTATCAAAAATATGCCACCCTTTCCACCACCTGTTAGTCCAAGCCATCGAATGGGTCAAACAGCCACCTGACAATCTGTCTGCTTTCATTTCTGTCTCCTCCTACTCCATTATAATCTAGTATCTGACAGCAGCCAGAACATTTATTGTAAAAAGTACAACAAGGCATGTCTCTCCTTTATTTGGCATTTTGCAATGCCTCCCAATACACTGATTTTTCCCTCCAAATCTTTACAAGGACTTAAATGGGCTGGCTTTCTTTCCTACCCCAGATCCTACGTGTCATCCTCTTGCTCACTCCACATCATCCACTCTGGCCTTTTTGCTATTCTTCAAGGACACATAAAGTCAATGTGTGACTTTGCATGACTGTTTCTTCCTTTCTACCTCTCGCCCCATCATATATGTGTGGCTGACTCTCTCTCTCTGCTCAAATATCAGCACTTTGGTAAAGCCTTTTGTCCAGCCTCAAATAGTTCCTTGTTACCTTCTACCTGTTTACCCTGGTTCATTTTTCTCCACAGCACATTCACTATCTGACATTACAATAGATGCTTGATCAAACATTTATTATCTGCCTTTCCCACAGAATAAGCTCTATGGGAAGAAGAGAATGTATCTTTTCTTCTTTTTTTGCCACTGTATGCCCAGAGCCTAGAACAGCACCTGCATATGGTGGCTTCCAATAACACATGCTGATTGATTGAAATGAATTAGTGGGAACCACACCCAACTCTTCTTATACAGTGGGTTTCTCTACAGATCCTTAGTATAATTAACGCCCTTTTGAAAGATGGACAATCCACAGTTCGACATCTTTCTGCCTTGAGTTCCCTCAGTGTTGAGTGGTCATGCCATCCTTTTCTACTTCTCCCTAAGCTGCGCCCACTAGCATCTGGCACACTACACAGTGGCAGCTGCACCAGCACAGCAATGGTCAAAAGGAAGCTACAACTTGAGTCTGAGTAGCTTTAGGCTTCACAGAGGTACTGGTCCACGCCGAGCCCACAGTGCCTCACTAGGGGTGTGCATCTTGACCCACTCTCCTGCCAGCCTCATCAAGTTTCCTGAAAACTGTTCCTAAATTCTGGTGTTAAGACCCTGGCTTGGGCTTTACTCTCACTTTAAAACTGCATCTACATCTATCTACCTTGATGCCCAGGAAATGGCCCATTTTTAGCTGCACTTCTTTGTCTTTGAGGCTTCATCTGGTCATTATATCTGCTCCTTTAGATGGGCCAGGGACTTACGTACTACTCCATCTAAGCCCTCCATCTTCCCCTGTTTTTGTCTGTTCTCCATGGCCTGGCACCTTTGCTGGGAGTTGGCATGCCGTTCCTAGAGTCATGCTTTGCACAAAGTAAACACTGAAGAAGTAATAATTGAATTAATTCAATTCCATTGAATTAGAAGAGTGCCTCAGTAATCTATAGCTTCAGGAAAAAAAACACCCCAAAACAACCACTTATTATTTCTCATGACTGTACAAGTTGAGCAGGAAGTTCTGTCCCAGGTGATATCCACTAGGTATTGGGACAGAGACACATGGCCCCAGCCCAGCATGAGCCAGCTTCTCCACGAGACTATCCAGGCTTCCTTACAGCAGAATAGGTGAACTCAAGGCTCACCTTGTCATGTGCTTCCTGACACTGCTGGACAAAGCTAGTCTGGGTGGGAGGAAACGCTACAGAGGCAAGATCATTGGAATGTTGGCTCACTGGAATCCCTGAAGTAGCAGTCTACCACAATGACATCCTCTAATCCCTGAGGAGGCTTCCTCTCCTCATCCAACATACACTGCATTCCAGGTCTCTCTGCAAAATGGTTATAAAATCAGACCTGCTTCATCTGTGAGCACATACGTTGGCTCAGCCACTGCCCTACTGCTGCGTCATTAATAATATCACATGGGTGGAGTACATGTTCTTCATGCCCGTTTTAGCTTAATAACCATAATTCTCTACATTTCCATTGCCTTCTAAGTATCCCCCAAATCTCCATCTACTCACCCTCGTTAGTTCTTATGCCATGGAAGATGGAAAGGAGGTAGTTCTCTGCTCTATTTTACAAATGGAACCTAAGACCTCTACCTGGGGTGATTGCTATAATACTGTTGGACAAAGAAGAATTTTATTTTTTCTGGACAAATTCACTATATAGATTGTAGGCTAGCAACAGATTGATGTTAATAATAGCAGCAGAATATGCTAGATTAAAAAAAATTGAAAACCCATCAACTAGGAAGAATATTATGGAATTAAAAACATGTTATCTATTATAAGCCCAGAGCCACTCAGCCAGGATGGCAAATAAATAGAAAGCCATTTCAGAGTGGAAGGAAGCCAGGTCTGGGAAAGAGTTGAGTGCTTCTTAGCCCAATAATGCTGGGTCTTTGTTTCACAAGGGGCAAGGTCCCATCTACGAGAATTACAGAAACATTCTTTCCCCACTGCGAAATTAGATTGTGTTGTCTCCTGGAGAGAATTAATGCAGGCTTTGGCGGCATGTGCTTGCTTCTTAGACTGGTAAGAAAATCAGCCTCCAGACTTGCTGGTCAGGAGGCAGATGTAGAATTGGTAACTTTCCTCCAACTCCTGAAACTAGAGCCCTTCTTCCTCCCCTACCTCCTAGAACACAGTGCCTGAAAGGGAAGAGAATTATGTGCATCAAGCCTGTTGCTCAGGGCTTTGGAGTGAGCTTCAGAATTCCCTCCTCTTTTAGGAAAGAGTGAAATTTGCTGAGAGGGGGGCTGAAGGCACCAGCCTCAGGGACTTGAAAGAAAGGGCTGAGGAGGAAAGGATGAAGTTTCCTGGGCCCGGTGGTTCATGCCTTTAACTCTAGGGCTTTAGGAGGCTGAGATGGAAGGACTGCTTCAGACCAGGAGTTTGAGACCAGGCTGGGCAACATAGCGAGACCTCTGTCTCTATCAAAAATGTTAAAAATTAGCGGGGCATGGTGGTGCGCTGTAATCCAAGCTACTCAGGAGGCTGATACGGGAGGATCGCTTGAGGTCAGGAATTTAAGGCTGCAGTGAGCCTCGATTGTGCCATTGCACTCCATCCTACATGACAAAGTGAGACTGTTTCTAAAAAAGAAAAGTCAAAAAGAAAAGAAAAAAGAGATAAGAAAGATAAGAAAAAGAACGTAACATGGAAAAGAGAGAGAGAGACAGATTCGAGTGCCTTCCATTCTGAACTCCCAGTCTGTTGTGAGTTCCTGCTGTGATGCGGCATAAGGGCAACATTACATTTGTCCAAGTTACAGCCTCTGGAAATTGACCACTTTGAATTACCTCCATTGTAGTCAGCTGGGTATTTGTGATCCTAGGGATGTAATGGGAGGTCAGAGTCATGCCAGGGAGACTGAAAAACCCAGTGGCACTCAGGAAGAGGATAAGCACTCATCATCATCTTTATTATAGAGAACCTTGGCTTGGGTTGGGGCAAAACATATTCCTCTCCCAAAAAAGCATTATGCAGTGGTCAAGGCTGCCCTTGTTCCAGGGCCTCTGCTAACCCACGTAATGCCATTGTGCAAACTGAGAATATGATGCCCCTCTGGGAAGATGACAAACTCTGGGAGAGGGGTGGGTCGGCTGGCTTTCAGCTCAATTTTCAACTCAGTGAAGCAATATGTAACCTGCACAACCCTCTACCTCCTGATAGTTTTCCATAGGCTACTAGATGGAGATGGAAAACAAAGGGCTCTGCCCCAGCTAAGTTATGTAACAACCATAATCACAATCCCCTTTGTACAGAGATTCCTAGAGGCCAGGCACTAAGCTAAGGGCTTTACTTTCATGACCTCACTCAGTCTTCCCAATAAGCAGGCTGTCAGCCTCATCAGCTTGTTGGCAAGTAAGGATTCCGAGGCTTTGCAGGTTAAGCAACTTGTCCCAGGACAAACAGCTTGAAAACACAAGAGCCTCTGCTTACCAGCTTCTGTCTCTCTGTGGATGCTCTGTCTCCTCAAAATCATTCTTAAGTTTGGAAGTTTGGCTCCTCTGACCAAATGGATGCCAACAGGTTTGGTTTGTTTGTTGTCTGTCACTTTTATCTCACCAGCCTCCTTTGAATAGCCTGTAGATTTCACCAAGTGCTAGGAAGAAGTAGATCCAAAAGGCAGACATGGGTTGGCCTCCCGAGCCTGGGATCACTCTACAGGGGTCACTCTCTTCCCTCGAGCACCTCACTTTGTCTTGCACCAGCCAAAGTTTGGTGATTATAGCAAAGGCCACCTATTCTATGTGGCTGGTGGGGCAAAGCACAGTGAGCCATCGTGCCTGGCTGGGCAGGTAATTTCTAACTCCAGGGCCTCCCAATGGGACGCTGACAGACAACACAACTGAGTTGCTTCGATAAACAACTATTAAATAGTGACTATTTACCAGCTGATGTTTATTGTGCGTCTCTATCAACTAAGTGGCCTGCATTCTCAAACTGTTGAAATCCCACATGTATGACAACCTCTTCTGTATTTGTGTATATCAGGCATGGACTCTTACTTTCCATGGAGATTGAGTTTGCTGGCTCTCCCATTAGTACTTATACAAAGAAATGTCAGTCACCCTCCCCAGATTCCACTTCCTGGCCCTTCTCATCCCCTTAGGGAGCTGTCACCATAGGCAGCCTCAAATTCACAGTCCGTCTCTCGTAGCTGTTTCTGGGCTTGATCCTCCTTAGCTTTGTACTTGAGCCCGTCACTCTGCATAAGAGGATGTTCTTGATTACATTGCCACCTTTTGTTCCTTTCGTCAAATGGAAATTAGTTTTGTTATGAAATCACTGATTGACATATAATTTACTCTTGCCGTGATCTGGTAGAAAATTGAACATTAAAAGAAAGTCTCAAATCCAATAGCACCCAGTTGAAAATGTCCTGTTATTTCCCAAAGAGAAGGACAAAAAACAAAGAGTATCAGAAAATATTGTGAAAAAGTGGAAGATTTTCATTAGTGTTGGATGACTAACTCAGCACTGATGGTATTCCAGTGGCTATAATTTAGCTCAGTGCTTCCCTTTGGTGCACTTTTGTGGCTGAAGCGACTGTGTTTTGTGTGCAATTTCTCTTCCCATCAGCTGCCTACCATTTTGTTCCAGTTCACAGTGCCCTTTGGCCCCAGGCTACAGTGCAAGTCCAAAGGACGCACTAAATGTGATGTGGTTGAATGACAGTAAAGTCATTTGCAAGGTCCTCAGCTCCAGCTATGAGGTCAGCACTAGACGGGACAACTTTTCATTCTCAGCATGTGCCTTTGGGCCTTCCAACATAGCTAGCATTTTCAATTGGTTAAATTCCTGTTTATTTCATGGATTAGTCATACTTACCAACAGTGAGGGTAATTCTTAGAACAACAGAAAGTCAATACTGGAAGAAACATTGTGGCTCATCTCATCTAGTTATTTTTTAGATTAGGACATTAAAGCCCAGAAAAAAAAAAAAAAAACTGGTCAAGATCATATGCCTTCCTTTTTTTGCGTTAATTGAGAGTTTTTATCATGATGTCTCAACTGCTTCACATGGCAGATGTGTTTTATACCCTTTGTATTCCTCACAGAGACCAGCATGGAAGATGGTCCTACTCTGTTGGGTGCTCATATATACTTGGAGGATAAATAATCTTGGCTATTTAATAAACATGAACTATTAGAAGTGTTTTAAAAATAGTCTCTATAGTCCTCAGAAGAACCCTACAGTGTATGCACAAAACACGTTACAGATGAAGAAACTGAGATTGAGAAGGCTTAAATAACCGAAAAAAGATTGCACAAATAATGAATCACAGAGATGGGATTTCAACTCAGATCTTTTAGTCTCAAAAGTGCATGCTTGTTTTTTTCTTTTCTTTTCTTTTTTTTTGAGACAGAGTCTCATTTTGTGCCCAGGCTGGAATGCAATGGCATGGTCTCAGCTCACTGCAACATCTGCCTCCCAGGTTCAAGTGATTCTCCTGCCTCAGCCTCCTGAGTAGCTGGAATTACAGGTGCCCACCACCACACCCAGCTAATTTTTTTGTATTTTTAGTAGGAACAGGGTTTTATCATGTTGGCCAGGCTGGTCTTGAACTCCTGACCTCATGATCCGTCTGCCTCAGCCTCCCAAAGTGCTGGGATTACAGACATGAGCCACTGCGTCTGGCCAAGTGCATGCTTCTTTCACAATAACAGACTCACCTGCAAACACTATAGGTTTTAAGAGGCAGTTATTACCCGTCGTGAAATTAAGAAAAAAAGAAATTAAAGTGTTTTTTCAAAATGCAGTTAGAATGATTAGGACTTCAATAGAAGCAACATGGTTCAGTTTGTGTCTTTCTATTGATAATTATGTGATCTGGATCCTAATACTAGCTCAAGATAGCTGAGGACTCACAGCTTGTAAATAGCTTGCAATAGTCTCAACAAACAAAAATAAGCTTGACAAGTCCCGAACCTTGGAGGAAGATACGAGTTCATCTATACTTACCCGTATGGGTTGTAATTCTCTTTCATTTACTTTAGAATATGAAAGTCAGAATTACAGGAGCCAAATAATTCAAGGGTCTTGAAAGCTTAGTCGTATCTTCCCTCAGAGTACTTTGACAAAAAGTAATTGCTCTCCAACATTAAAATTGAAAGCTTCAGTCCACATAAGGAAGAAGTGGCTCTTAGAACAAGGGCATGGTTTGTTCAGAGTGATAGGCAGAATACTGGTCCCCAAAGATGTCCCTATCGTGGAATCTGTGAATCTGTTAGGTGACATAGCAAAGGAGAATTAAGGTTGCAGATGGAGCTAAAATTATTGATCTGATGACACTGAGATGGAAAGATTATTCTTTACTATCTGAGTGGGCCCAATGTAGTCACAAGAGTCCATATAAATGGAAGAAGGAGGCAAAAGAGGAGGGTCAGAGGGATCTGTGATGATGGAAGTAAGGTTGGAGTGATGTGATGAGAGTACCCAACCTGGCATTGCTGGCTTTACAGATGGGACAAGGGGCCATGAGCCAAGGAATGTGAGCAGCCCCTGGAAACGGGAAAAGGCAACGGAACAGATTCCTCCCCTAAAGTCCCAGGAGAAACGTAGCTTTGTCAATGTCTTGATTTTAGGCCTTCTGCCCTCCAGAGTTGAAAGATAATAAATGTGAGTTGTTTGAAGCCACTAAGGTACAGTAATTTGTTAGAGCAGCAATAGGAAGCGAATGTATCCCGTCTCCATACTTACTCAAAAAACTGAATTACTTATAAGAGCAGTACTGTGTTAGTTAAGATGTCGGTTTGGCTGACAAAAATAAAAACAATGGCTTAAATAAGATAGAGATTTGTTTCTCTCGTGTAAAAGTCCAATCTGATAGGAAGTGCAAAGCTCCACTTTGCTCTGTAAGGCTCCACAGGGACCCAAGCTCCTCCCTCCTTCTTATTCTGCCATTTCTCAAGGTGATAACCCTAATCAGCATGGGTGAAGATAGCTTACTACTAGACCATGAACTAGAATACATAAAGGTGGCAGAAAGGAAGTTGTCCTTTTTTATGTAAGGGCATGAAGGGGGAAGAGACTAAGCAGGGAAATAGTAGCCAGCCCCATTTCTGGAAGTGGTGGATCAGAGGTCAAATCCTGGCATTCTTAAAATTATACATGCTTAATATCTCTGGGTCAGGCTGATGACACGTTCACCAAGTAACTGGAAGATTCTAAATTGCTGCCACTACCCTGGAAAATGTAGCCATCCACAGGACCCTAAATTGTCCCCATTAAAATTTAAGATATAGAGCTATCAGATGGCATCACATAATGCTAAACTGTGGCCAGGACTGGAAGGAATTTATATTGTACAGCCCTGTCCCTCAGAATCTTGGCCAGCTCTCTGCACATTCTCACCCCTGTCATTTCATTAACCTTACAAAAACGTGGGCCTGTATTTCACATCATTGACTTTTTTAGATCTCAATTATCGTGAAATAGCAAGCTTTTTCTGTTTTATCTCCTTTAATCATCACAACAATGCTCCAAGGGAGATACCATTATTATTCCTATTTAGCAAATGAGGAAAGGCAGACACAGAGACATGAATAACTTACCCAAGTTTACGTAGGTAATAGGTAATGACATGAGATTTGAATCACCAGATAGTCTGGCTCCTCCAATCTTTGCAAAGGGAAGAATGGATACTGAAGGAAAATTAGCAGTCTCTGCCATAAGTTCTTGGACTAATGTGAGCTAAAGAAGACTTTAGTCATAGGTAATTTTTCACCAAAGAAAATGTAAACACAGTCCAAAAGATTGTATGCGCTTGTTCAGAACTGAAAGCCAATATGAAAGCTCTTCTCAGTCACTGTGCTGTCAGATAAGCCCCTGAATGACAAGAGCTTATATGGCTATCCTTTAGCATGAGGTTAAGAAATTCATGCTGGAATTTTCTTTTCCATGCACGAGGCTGGATATATTAATCAGTTAATTTTTTCTATGTAAAAAACTACACCAAAACTTAGTAGTTTAAACAGTAGCCATCTATTAGCTCATAATGTTGTGGATTACCAATTTGGGCTGGGCTCAGCTGGCTGGTTGTTCACTGACCTTGGCTGGGCTCACTTTACATGTCTGTGGTTTGCTACCATTCAGCTTGTAGGCTGTTTCTGCAAATGGTCTGCCATTGGCCAGCAACAGGAATGAAGGGACTACATTCATGACATCCCTCATCCAGTAGGCTAGCTTGGGCTGATTCAGTGGTGCAGGAAGGTTCCAAACACAGCAACGGTGCAAGTTCCAGAGAACATTTCCTTCTCCAGTTTCTGCTTACATCTCATTTTCAACTGTTCCATTGGCCAAAGAAGGTCACACAGACAGCCTAGACATATGGATGGAGGAAGGCTTCACCTACGGATGGGAGGAGCTACAAAACTGTGTGCAAGGGTGTGGATAACAGGGAGGAGGAGGCTTGATGACCATTTGCAAAATCCACTGTAATATTAAAAGTCAAAATAACTTCAGCCCAAGAAAAAGGAGTGTTTCTCAGCAATATTTCATCTTGAAGGTGAGTTTTATCTATCTGAGGTACAAATTGCATCTTAAAATACAATTAAGGCCGAGCATGGTGGCTCACACCTGTAATCCCAGCACTTTGGGAGGCTGAGGTGGGTGGACCACAAGGTCAGGAGATCGAGACCATCCTGGCCAACATGGTGAAACCCGTCTCTACTAAAAATACAAAACTTAGACAGGCATGATGGCAAGCACCTGTAGTCCCAGCTACTCAGGAGGCTGAGGCAGGAGAATCAATTGAACCCAGGAGGCAGAGGGTGCAATGAGCTGAGATCACACCACTGCACACCACTGCACTCTGGCCTGGGCAACAGAGCAAGACTCCATCTCAAAAATAAAAAAATACAATTAAAAGCACTTGTCTCTAGATAACCACCACGTGAAAGAAAAAAGCAGAGAATAATGCAGGATCATTATACTGGGAAGAACTGGGTTCCCATTAACAATGGAAAGCTGAGATACTCTTGAAATAATGAATAATGATAACTGGATCAAGATCTCTATTCTTTATTTTTCCCCATTTAACATATAGACCCACTATTAAAATCTCAGGGTCACGCTCACACATTCTGAAAATGCACTTTAATGGCAGGGCTACCTGGCAAGGGTGGTAATGCTTCGGGCCTCTTCCCGGTTCAGACTGCAGCAATCCTGTCTGGTACAACTTGCCAGCTCCATTCTAATCGCCTCACCCCAGTGGCTGGAGTCACCAGATGTCAGAAAGGCAACCCACTAATAAAAGAAAGAATGCTTACCTGGGAACCCTGACTGCCAAGCTCTGAATGTTTCAGTTAGATGGAATGAGAAAAATAATTGCCTGTCAAAACAGTTAATTGCATTCGAGAAACCTTGTGTCCATCTTTCTTTTTGACAGGAGGCCTCATATTTCTTCTTCTAGGAGGACTCTCAGCTGATGTTGGTTTTTTAGTCTGTATGAGTGATGGACAAGCTGTCACTACCCGTTAGATTTTGGGTGGTCTGAGGGGACCATCCCAGGTTCGAGGAAAGTTGGCAAGGGAAAAAGGAGCATCTATAGGAGCAATCAGTGAAGTACTTGAGTGAGTGAATTTTTGTTTATTTACATACCATTCTCCTCCTCATGAAAAGGAGATTTTAGGTGGCCTCCAAAAATATAAGTATGACAGAATTTTACAAATAAATTAGAATAAAAGGGAAATAGGGCAGAATTGCTAAAGTGAAATGCTAATTGGGTACAGGTTTGTTTGTTTGTTTGTTTGTTTAAGGCAGAAAAGATTTCTTTTCCTCTTCCATTGTTAGATTAATGGCTACAACAAAAGACTGAGCGAGGCCGATTTGTTCCGATTCATCTCTGGCACTGTGTCTTCACAAATAAGGATGTTTCTTTTCTCTGGGTATCGGAAGGGCACTTTTCTAGTGAGAGTTTTCTGACCTGCTTCAGGGTACAAGGGCAGGAGAAAGTTGAATAGTGACCTTCCTGGTTTTATGGCATCCATCAAGGAAGAATGGGTGAGGGACAGCGAGAGAGATTTTCCTGTTTCTGCTGTTTTCTCAAATGCCAAGGTGCCATATTCTGGGGTAGCATGTCCTGAACCCCATCGATAACCTATTTTATGAGTCCCAGTGTTCATGAGATAAAATTTAGCCAATTCCTCCGGAGAAGAGAATTTCTTCCTACTCTTAGGCTTTGAAATATAATTCTCCAGAGAGTCCACATAGTGAAGATACCTGTAATAGTGTGACCACGTGCCTTACCAACCTCCTGTTGTAAATACTGGGCGACCAGCTTCATAGGTTAGGGAGTCCCAAGGGTTAGGCCTCCTCAGCCCAGTTACCTAAAGAGGCCAAGAAAGTCAAGGCCCTGTGGGTCCAGATGTTACAGCCAACTTCAGGGGCATAGAAAGATCACCAGTAAGGGTTCAGCTGCCCTCTGGATTCCTGAAGGTTTTTAGAAAAGTGCCAAGAATTATTTTAAGGAAACCTAAAACTGGGTTCTCCTTTAGAAAAGAGACATTTGGCCAGGTGTGGTGGCTCATGCCTGTAATCTCAACCCCTTGGGAAGGCAAGGCGGGTGGATCACAAGGTCAAGAGATCGAGATCATCCTGGCCAACATGGTGAAACCCCACTTCTACTAAAAATATGAAAATTAGCTGGGCGTGGTGGTGCACACCTGTAGTCTCAGCTACTCGGGAGGCTGAGGCAGGAGAATTGCTTGAACCCTGGAGGCAGAGGCTGCAGCGAGCTGAGATCGCGCCACTGCATGCCACCCTGGGCAACAGAGTGAGACTCTGTCTCAAAAAAGAAAAAAAAAGGAATGAGACATTAACACATTTACATAAATGCCACATGCAAGTGTATGCCACAGGGCTGATAAAGACACCAGGGAGGCTGCCCCACCTAGGCCTAGCTGGGACTGGGGCATGTGCTTTCCCAGGGTATGCCCAGCCAATCCTGATGAGGTTCTGGACCGGATTTCTTTACAGGAAGCTGAACACACAGGACTACTTGGGAAACAGAGAGAGAATAGGTGAAGTAACTGCAGAAACATTCTGATCCCCTGATAACTCCAGCTTTCTAGTTCTTACGGAGTCAGAGAGCATGCTGTTCAGGTGTAGATGCTAGAGTTGGACACATCCAGATGTCAGTGTGAAAAGAAAATAAAATTCCGGGACCCTAAACTCACTACACCAAAGGGAAAAGGTAAGCTTGGAAGCTGAGTCACACAAAAAACTGTCTTTTGTTCCCAAATAGACAGCTACAAGATAAAAGGACACATATCTCTCCAGGTGGCCTCCCTCACCTTGACAATGTGAACTAACAGCTTATCTTCATGGGCATGGGACAAGAGGAGACTGGAAATCATCCCCCCGACCTTCCCCAAGAAAAATGCATATTTAACTTCTGCTTCTGCTATTTACTTATCCTATGTAAAGAACAGATTTACTCAGCATGAGATAAATACATAATTATTTCTCTACCCTCTCCTTTTCACATACAACATGCAGATTCAGTGACCACTAATTGAAATCTCACAAGCATGTGACCATATCCTCCCTCTTTCTCTTCTTTCCTCCTTTCCTCTCCTGCCTACTTTTTCCCCTTTAAATATTAAATCCCTGAAACTCCTCTTTGGAAAAAATACAGGCCATGGGTCCTACTGTGGCTTGTGTCTCCACTTCCTGGGTGCATTCTCAACCTTGGCAAAATGAATCTCTCCACTGATTGAGCCTCACCTAAGTCATTTTCTTCAGTGTACACCAGCATTACCACTGGTGGGCTGAGTGGCACCAAACAAGTGGCATGACCTACCTGACATAAGCTATGTAGCCCTAGACTCCTTATGATGGCAGGAGTGGCCAATCTGGAGTGGCCTCTGTGAAGATGCTGGTTGCAGTGGGGGAGACACAGCTAGGGCTGTGTACTCCATGGAGCCACCCAGAGCCAGGAACAGGCAGGAGCCACACCCTCTTCTGAGTTGAAGGGGTGGGAGCCTCGCCTTGCTGGACATAGATGCAGCCTCTCAGCTGTTGCTGTGGATCTGGGCATCTCTGTGCTCTGGGGGGCCTGGGAAGACCCCCTGCTCCTGCAGGATTGGAAATGCCTGCTCCTGCTGCCTGGCCTCTCCCTGTTCCCAGTGCCCACTTCAATTTTGGAAGAAAGTTGTGGCAAAGCCTGGGCTCTGTCACTACTGGCCAAGTGTGTGTGCACTTGGGGTAGTGCTGACACACCAGCACCCTGCTGCCTTGGTCCCCTCTGGACTTTGGGCACTGAAGAGCACAGGTGGGGGACCAAAGGGGTGCTGAGGATGGCTTGATGAGGGCCTGCAGGCACCCCTCAGCATGAACAGCCTGGGCACCACGGGTTACACGTAGATGGCAGCAGGAGGCAGACAGGCTTCTGGGTGGAAAGGGGCAGGCCCCTGGTGAAGCCCCACCTTCAACCAGGGAGGGCCTGAAGCCTGGGGGCTGGGCTGCCAGTTCCACGAGCAGCCAGGAGCGAAACCTCTGGTGCTTTTTCCGGGCCACCCATAAACCAATCAGCATGCACTTCCTCCCTTCGGAACCTATAAAATCCCTTGGACTCAGCTGGACTCAGACCCAGGGAGATGTCGGGACAACTTGCCTGCAGATAGGAGCTACCCACTCTGGGTCTCTTCTCTGTTGATCTGCTAAGGGCTGCACACTCATCAGGATGACATGCCTTTGGATAGGCGCTATCCACTCCAGGTCTCCTCTCTGGTGAGGGCTGCACACTTGCAGGACGACCTCTGCCTTCAGATAGGAGCTACCCACTTTGAGTCTCCTGAGAGAGACTTTACTGTCACTCAGTAAAGCACCTCTTCATCTTGCTCACACTACAGTTGTCTGCACACCTCATTCTTCCTGGATGTCAGACAAGAACTCATGACCCGCTGAATGGCAGGACTGAAAGAGCTGTAATACAAAAGGGCTAAGACACACCCCCTGCTTGCCATGTTGTGGGCAATAAGAAGGAGGGAAGGAGAGAAGAGCTGCAGGCCTTTGGGGACCCCAGACCTAGGAGCTTCCCCAGCCAGGGCTCTAATACCCTCTTTTGGGCTCTGCAGTTCCTGGTGTCTCCAAGCTTGTGGGTGCCACTGTGTTCCCCAGTGCCTGCAGTGGAAGCCACTTGTGGTACACCTGGTCCAGCTGCAGCCTCTCAGGAAGTCAGTGCCCATGCAGGCACCTGCACCTGGAGCTGCCTTCCCTGCCACAGCCAATGTTGCTGGCTGTGCACAGTGGCCAGACCTCACAATCACTCACTCACACATCCCTCACCACACCCCATCTGGCTCACTCTTGGCAGGCATGGGATCTGGGTTGGTAGCATGAACCAGGTGCTGCCTGCCAGGCCAAGTGGGCAGAACAAGTCTAGTGGGCCCTAGCAAAACGTAGGCAAAGGCATCACTGGCCACAGAGCTTTCTGGCTGGAAAGGCTACACCTGAAGGATCCTGTGACACTTACATGACAAAGAGCTATGCATTTGCTAGTACATGGCTGCAAGTTACACAGCATTCAACTAACCCAAGCTTAACCAAAAAGGATGACATTCATCTCACACAACTAGGCATCCAGGAATCTAACATCCAGGGCTGGTAGAATGCTCATCAGAGGGCTCAAAGATTCAGGCTCTTTCTAAATTCCTTTTCTTTAGAACTTTCATCCTCATGCTGCTCCTCTGGGCTTTGTGTCTGAGTTCCAGGCAGGAAGAAGGCAGAAAAGACCAAGGCTTCTGAATAAGGCTTTGTTATTTTCTCCAGAGGAGAAGAAACTTCAGCTTATATCTCATTGGTCAGAGTCTGTCACATGGTCATCCACAGCTGAAAGGAAGGATGGGAAGGCTGTTCCCCCTGCTCCTCCATTATGGTAGAGGAGGGCAAGGGAATGGGCATGGCATGTGGGTAGCCATTCCGCACTGCATCTCCCAAGCCAGGAACAGCGTTTCTGTCAAAGCCTTTTTGAGGAGTGTCTTTAAAGCATTTAGCCCAGTACCTGCAACATAGAAAGTACATAAATATTGCTATTATTCATGCCACAGGGCAGACCACCTGAAAATACGGTCTTGGCTAGCTGGACCTAGAGATTTGTCAACTAAATGTACCAGATTTCCCAGGTCAGTCATATTTTGAGTCATTCATTGCCTGAAAATGCATTAAATAATGAGCTGCGATTTAGGGTTCAGAAAATCTGATCAACATACTGAGAAACAGTTCTGGTGGCAAGGGTTGAAGTGAAAATTGTTTGATATGGTTTTCAGGGAATCAACGTATAAGCCTGGGAAATGGAAGAAATAAATCCATGAGGTATTTCTATATAGAAATGTAGCAACATAATAACTGTGCTCTGAAAAAAAAAAAAGCGGAGTTTAAATCTCTTGGGGAAATCTAGGCTTTATGGAATGAGTACAGTGTTTTTTCTTTGCCTAGTAAAAATTATAGAGAGGAAAAAGGATTTTCTTACAGAACTTACTATTAACTTATAGGAGCTAGGATTCATAACTCTGCTCCCCATTCTCCTCCAACCTAGAAGAGACTGAATCTGTGCCCCAGGGATGCACACGGAGGAGCCATTTAGGATGCTACCTGAGGGGAGAGGGTGCTGACCACAATTACTTGTGGAAGCCCAGCCAGGGGTGATTTTCCTGGAGCTCCCTCCCTAAGGTCTAGCCCACGCTATTTGGTGGTTGGAAATCAAGAAGGAAGCATGGCTAGTTAATGTTTCTATCAACCATCTACAAATAGTGTGAGCTGCCAGCCTTGCTCTGTGTAGCACATGAATTTCAAAGGAGAGGACAAGGGCCGCAGAGACTGGCACCGAGGCTTGGCATTCTGGGAATCTCTGTGTGAAGGCAAAGTCACTGCTAAACTTAGAAATTTGATCTATTTCCTTATTTGTGACAGTGTCGTTTTTAGTTCCCTGTGGAATTCCAGGTCTGCCCTGCTAATTCTAGAAAGCTGAAGGAGGGTTAGGAGGAGGTCATATAACCAATACATAATGCACAGGTACTAATTAAAGATCAAACCCGCAGGATGTTAAGGGATATTTCATTGTATGGGCCAGCCAAGTGTCACAGCCCAAGGCTTCAGCAAAGTGGAAGAGCCCTTTTTAAGAGCTCTGACCTAGAATCTGCTCTCTTTCTGTCAAATGCCTGAGCAGGTCATATCACTTTCCCAACCATTAAAACTATGCAAAGAGAAAGAATGCACAGAACAAACGCAGGAAGCCATCCTGGTAATAAGCACCTGCAGCTTTCACTTTAGGGAGATGCACCGAGAAAGGCAAATCCTCTTAAATGCCAAGATTGAATTGACTTTATACTGCTAATTTAGGAATAGAAGTCACCAGCGTCTGCCCTTCCTGAGGTCCTTCAAACCAGCTCAGCCCATCCAGGTATTACAATCTGCATGCCTCTAATGGTGAAGTAGGGGCTGCAACATGTGACTTAAAAATATGACAGCCCCCACACCCCTCTCTCTGGAAAATGTAGGAAAATATCATTTCAGTGCCTACTTGCATGGACAGGTTTATCCCAGAGAACACAGAGGAGACTCACTGGGACACAGACCCAGGATGAGGAGAAATAGGATCTTGAAAGGACTGGACTGGACCTTCTCACATCTCGCTTGAGGGCTCAAGAGATTCCTTAGCAAGGAGGGAAGGCTGAGCCTGCAGCCTGTCCCTGTCTATTTTAGCCTGGCCTATATGGCTACCCATGTAACTGCCTAGCAGGTTCACTTTGCCTGCTGCCTGGACAGAAACAATGTATCAAGACAGAGGAATCGCAATAGAGATAGAGTAATTCATGCAGAGCTGGCTATGTGGGAGATGGGGTTTTATTATTACTCATATCAGTCTCCCTGAGCATTTGGGGATTGGAGTTTTAAGGATAACTTGATGGGTGAGGACAGTAAGTTTTAAACTATAAACAGAAGTTACAGGCAAACATCAGTCAACACCAGGGGCAGGGGAGGCTTCCTGGTCATAGGTGGATTTAAAGATTTTCTGATTGGCAATCGGTTGGGAGAGTTAAGTTGTTATCTAAAGATCTGGAGAAGTGGGATGTGACCTGGACGTAGCCACTGTGGAAAGCATCTCACTGCCCAATCTTGGGGACAGTGTCAGGTAAGGACTGCACTCTGTCTCTCTGGGCATTGCCCTGCTGGGAGACCATGCTTCCTCAGCTACATGGGATCACTTGGACGTCAGTGTGCCCCAGGTGCTTGATGGCACTTATGGCTAGCTGTACCAGCTTTGAATATCCTCCAACATTTATGGAGTAAGTAAAATAAGGACTATACCTCTGTATTCAAGGCACTGGTGTCAGGTTTTTTGATACTTGCTCTCCGACCCATTCTTGACTGATAACTATCTTCTAGTAGAATCCCTTTTTATTGAGGCTAATGACTTTTCACTGGGCATAAGTTTCCCTGAAGACCCATACCCATGAGTGCCTCTGCTTCAGCCCCAGCACCTATGCAGTATCTGCACAGACCAGCTCTTGCCTGTTGTGTACTGAGTGAGTTCACTTTGCAGTTGGCAGTGGCAGTGAGGAGAGCTGAGTCATTCCACCACATCATTCTGGTAGCATACAAAGCCATGAGTCAGCACGGACCCAGGCAGCCCTTCTCATGCAACCCAGCAGGTTAGCTTCAAAACACATTCTAAAATTTCTTTTTTCTTCTTTTTCTCCTTTCTCCCCAGTTTCAAGATGTAACCTTGAAGCAAATTGCAGAAGCCCTTTTTTCTCTTAGTTTTACAACATAGCCTTGAAATTTATTTTGAAATTCTCCTCTCTTTCGTTTCCCACCATACACTCGATTACCCTATACACATTTATCTAACTGTTTGCTTGTTAAACTCATGCCATGCACATTTACCTAACTATATGCTTGTTAAGAAATTCCAGGGGCAAATTAAAAACAAACCCGGTATAAAAGCCCAGTTGTAGAATTCCCCCCAGTTAAAGATTGGATGCTCTAAAGGCTGTCCATTGTGGAGATGGCACCAGCCTGTGCTCCAGGTGGACCACAACTCAAGATAGGCATTGAAACAAGACAAAGAGCCCCTGTACCCCCACACAATTCCTGCGTGCCTGCCATATCAAGATTCCCTTTTTAAACCCCTGCACTCAGCCCAAACTTTGGAAATGGTTCTCTTAGAATATGAGCCTTGGCCGTGTCCCCACTCCCAGTGCTAGCTTTGGAACTAAAGTCACTTTCCTTTTACTGCACTTCATCCTTGTTACTGGCTTTGCAAGCGGCCAGCAGCAGAGCCTGTACTCAGTTACACTCAGATCTGCTGAGTCAGCATCTTCTGTTGCGGGTCTTCAATTGAACCAGAGGAAGCTGAATTTGGGAACACTGATCTCAAGGACAGAATGGATATTCCTATTTCCAAGTCAAATGATCATCATTTGCCTATCAATAGATACTACTGGCTGCAAACAGAACACAAATTTTCTCTTTCTTCCTTGTAGTCACAGCCTCAGTTGTGCTCAGGTATCCATTCCTTGTTCTGCCTCCTGCCTCAGGAGGTGCAGATGCCACCACTGGCTCCAAAGAAGAGCCAGCGGGTGTGAGGACAATGATGTCATTTCCTGTTGCCAAGGTTGATTCAAAAGTAGACATGCGACCCCACTCCCAAAAATAAGAAAAGAGATAGCCAGGTGCCGTGCCTCACACCTGTAATCTCAGCACTTTGGGAGGTGGAAGTGGGCAGATCACAAGGTCAGGAGTTTGAGACCAGCCTGGCCAACATAGTGAAACCCCATCTCTACTAAAAATACAAAAACAAAAAAATTAGCTGGGCGTGGTGGCAGGCACCTATAATCCCAGCTACTTGGGAGGCTGAGGCAGGAGAATCACTTGAACCTGGTAGGCAGAGGTTGCAGGGAGCCGAGATTATGCCACTGCACTCTAGCCTGGCGACAGTTTGAGACCCCACCTCAAAAAAAAAAAGAAAGAAAGAATTTTTTTAAAAAAGAAGTGAGATAAAGATCTCCAGGAGTTTCTCTCTCCTAAGAAAGCACTTTCAGAGGAGACCATAGCTCTTTTTTCATCAGCTGTTGGGTCTAGATATGATGTCTGGAATAGCTGCAGCCATATAGCTACTGGCTCAAGGGCCACAGAGCAGAAAGAGGGATATAATTTTGATATGATTGGACTGTTAAATCAGGTACTAATCAATAAACTAAAAACAAAATTTGAAGTCCTCCAAATGACCGAATGGACTATCTCCTAGCCAAGAGAACCCCAGAGTAACCTTGAAAACTGAGTTATCTGCCATGGTGGATAAGGGTTCAGACACACCTTGTTATACCTCCTCCCTTACTAATCGCAATTAGGCTTTCTTCTCTAAGGGCTTGACAGAAACAAGCCCTTTCTAAAGACTCCACCATTGATATTGACAAACTGCCAGATGCTACCCCTGCTTTTTTGACTGATAAGAGACCACTGGCCAGGCAATAGTTCTGGTTAGTCTATGAAGAATGCACCACAGTACGTTTTTGTGCCCTCTGCTTCACTTTTGGCCACCAGAGGGCCAAACCTCCTCCCTCAGGTCATGCTAATACTGCTATTTTTTGTATGTGGGACCCAAGAAGGGGCATGAAGCTCAACTGCTCACCTGCATGTTTCTCCTTTCACAGTTGACTCTTCCTAGAGCTTATTAAATATATATATATATGTGGCCACCCTGCTCAGCATAAATTCCTGTTCCCTTTGTCCCTTCCTCAGTGTCAGGCTGGCCTGCCCTGGCCTGGCAGGGGACTCTGCTTCCCAGCCTGTCAGGATGGCCACCCTGCAGCCTGCACCCTTTTGTAAGAAACAAATTCCCTGATTTATAAACGTCAGCATTCTTCAGTTGACAGATCCTTAAGCACTCTTCCCTCACATATACACCCGCTCAGGCCTAGAAAATGTAGTTATCATAGAATGGCTACATTTCCATCTTGAGCACCTGTGCTTGTCAAAGACCCACTAACATCTCAAAGCTCTTTTCAAACTGCCTCCTCCACCGGTGGAGCCCATCACAATCTCTCTCCCTCATTGGATTTTCATTTCCCTTAAAATTTGTATCCCTGTTTATAGTCATTTACACACACATCGATCTTCCCTTCCTCACTGTGAGATGCTGGGAATTAGGGACTTGTCAATCACCTCCCCATCTCCACCCAACATCTACCCCAGGTGTGGCAGAGCGCGTCCTCAGTAGATGCTTGCGGAGCTGATGAAAACCCAGCACTGAGTGGCACAAGGTGTGTGTGTGGGAACTGTACACTGTCTGTGCTTGTTGGCAGAGTTTTCCTTTGCCATGGTAAAGTCCCAAGTTAACATGCAACCGATTTTCCCTAAAGCAGCCATGGAGAGGTATGATGAAGTTGCTCTATTCAGTGTTATTACACCTCCAATACCCGGTACTCCTGAGCAAAGACAATTTCACTAGGTAATTTCAGGGCCAGGACTTCTTCTTTGTTAACATCACATTATTTGCATTTCAGGAATCTGCATTTAAATGGATAAAAACCACAATTTAATTTGGAACAAACCTGGATGGAAGAAACATACTCTTAAAAAAAAAAAAAAAGAAAAAAAAAAGGAGTAAGGGGGTGGGAAAAGAATCATCCTGTGGAAAATTTAGTCACAAATTGGATTTTCCTTTTTCTGGTACTTTAATTTGCTTCTCCCATGCTTTTGTTATTTGACTTAAAAACACACACACACACAAAAACCTTTAACTGGTAATAATAGTGCCTACAGGTTAAGAATTTCCTTTTAACAGTATCAATCATAATGGTAGCTACAGTGTAGCTATTTTATTAGCAAATTAGGTAATTTCTAATCAATCAAAATGAATTTATTTTCCAATAGCTATTTTATTATCTTCATATTTTTTCTTTGCAGAGCTTCTAGAAAGTTTTTGCCCCAATCAACCACATTAACTTATATTTTCTCCTCTCTTTCTTTCTCTCCCTCCATCTTGCTCAATTACTTAAAAGAAGCATTCTCAAACACCTTAACCTTTGGGTCTCAATAATGAATAAAAGGATATATTATATATTATCCAGGATAGCCTTTTCTAAAAATGTAGTTTGACATGGTTTCCTGTTTTCTGGACGGTAGCCAGCAGTGGTAAGTAGGTACAGACAGGTATCACATCTCTATAGTCTATTTTTTTAATGGTGCTTTTTAAATCTCTGACTAAATTTGTCATAGAGGTTTCAACATAGGAAGCAGTTAAAGCTTTACTTTTCTTTAAAATATAAAGTGAAGCCTTCTACCTGCAAAATAACCAGGAGCAAAGTGGGGAGACGTCATCCAACTTTATTTTTCTTTCCCTCCTTTTTTCTTTGCCTCAAAGCAATGACCCTCCAAGCGCAATGGGGGCTACTGTGACTGTTCCTGACACCCAGGTGTCAAGGGCATGTGTTGGCTGAGTGGTAAAGTGCAGGAGAGAATGTCAGTGACAGCT
Organism: Sapajus apella; assembly: GCF_009761245.1. Lineage (NCBI taxonomy): Eukaryota > Metazoa > Chordata > Mammalia > Primates > Cebidae > Sapajus > Sapajus apella. The sequence continues at coordinate 14,394,007 of NW_022436989.1, read as the reverse complement.
GCTGCTCCCAGGGGCATTTACCTGTGCTGCATAAAAGACCTGATGGTGCTGGGTGGGGGAACCTTCGGTTAGCTGGGACTCTGGGCTAGAAGTGTGGGGCCCATCCATGGCACTCAATGAAAACTTTCTGATTTGGGATATTGAGTTGAATGAAGTCTTCCTCTAAAGACACATCATGACAGCACAGGACAGAAAGATATTTGCCACATCAAGCATAAATCCTGTTAACACATAAAGTAGACAGCAGCCATTTGCAAATTAGCAAGAAGGGGACTTTCTGGAAATGACCAAGTGGTAAAGACTCAACCCATAAAGACTTGATTTTCAGGAAAGGGAGAAGCAAAGAAACAGTCCTGAAGGCGGAGGGGCCGTGGCAAGGTTTGGCTTCCCGGGGCTGGAGGAATAGGATAGGCCCTGCGGGACACACAGAGAGACCCTTCCGTCTTTCACTCTCAGCTCTTGTCCTTATTCTGAATTTTCCTAAGAAAAAAAGAAGCATCAGAAGTCCCGCACATCGTCCTGTGAAATCCCCAGTTGGCCTGCCTCTCTGTTTCCAGGACAACATCCTTCGATCTGTCCTGTCATTGGCTTCTCCCTCCCCGCTGAATAAATGGACAGCAAGCGCTCTCTTCCTCACAGCAATAATGACAGTACAATAACAACAAACCCTCCCGATCCTGTGAGCGCTTCCCACTGTCGTGTCTTTTCTTTGCTTCCCTCAGCTGCATTCCTGAGGCTAGTTATGACTGACAGCTGCCCACTCCACTTATCTCCTTCCATCATCCCATAAACCCACCCTGACTAGGCCTTCATTCTTCCCAGTCTTCTCAGTCTGCTCTTGTCCAGACACCGGACCTGTTTGTTGCTAAATCCAGGGGTCAGTGTCCCAGTCTTGATGACTGTTGCCTCCTCTAAAGACTTTCTTCTCTGGGTCTTTAGGACACCTGCTCTTTTGGTCTCTGTGCTATTGTGAAGCATATATTTGGTCTTTGTCCCACTTCCTGGCATATAAATCCTAAAATCCCTGGAGTCTCCAAAGTGATATCTTTTTGGATGCTCATGAGTTGACTAATGGCTGGCAGCCCCTACGTAGCTTCAGGAAGGGGGCTGGTCACCTGAAAGACCACAGCAGGATTAGATGGGTGACTCAGTCCCATCCCAACCTGGGCTTTTGACAGACATTGAAAACAAGGGGCAGGCTTAAGGACGGAGCCCTCAAACGGTGGGATCTGATGCTACCTCCAGATAGACATGGTCAGAATGGAGTTGGATTGGAGCACAACCTGTTGATAACTGCTACAGAGTTGATTCCATGCTTGCTGGTAGGAAGAAATCCTCACATACTGGGTCACAGAATTCTTCTGTGTTGATTATTTTTGATAAGAGAATAGAAAAAAAACACTTCAAATGTGTTTTTCACACTCAGTGTCTCCTATAGTGCTTGATGGGCTGCTCCTTCTCAGCCTCAGCGTCATCTGTGAGTTTCTCTTCCTCTTTCTAATTTTCAAGTCCTGGCTTCTCAGGACTTCTCGGTGCTTTCCAAGTTCACCCCTATCCCACGGCTTTAAAGGCATCTAAAGGAGGAAGACATCCATACTAATGTCTAGACCTGCCTTCCAAATTTCATGCTCACACACTACACATCTCCCCTGACATTCTATAGGCCTCTCAAATTTTGCATGTCCAGAGCCGAACTCTCCATTTTTACCACAGACATGTTCTCCGCACAGTCCTTCACATCTCAGTCCCCATGTCAACCTCATTCTTTCTAGTTGCTCATGTAAAAAATGAAAAAGTTCTAGAGTCCCATATTCCACATCCCAACCATCAGCAAATCCTTTCTACTCTGCTTCAAAATCTATCCAGAATCTGACGGCTCACACTCCCTCTGGCCTGCATGGCTGCAGTGGACTTCCAACCAGTGTCCCTGAGTCCTTCCTTGTCCCTATCCCCTCCACTCCCGAGAGTGGCTCTTGTTCTCAGTCAATGCAAGCTGGAGAGCTGGGGGACGTTACAGCTGGATTTAATGAGGGCGACACGGGGCAATGGAAGGAACATGTCCCAGCGAATTCCTGACTGCTAGAGCAAAAGGAAAGCCGCCTCCATGGTGACATTTCCTGCAATAAACAGCTCAAATTCTAGTTCCTTCCTTCTCTTCCATTTGTGAGTCTCTGACCTGGCAAAGGAAGGTTACCTAAAATGTATCCATTCTTGCCTTTCTCCTTTTATGTGAGCCTGAAGATTTGGACAGTGAGCCATCCAGACACAGACAGGGACTGACACAGGTGCAGACCTCGCTCCAGCAGGAAGACCAAACAGAAAATCACCAGACCTGCTAAAAGATAATGCGGTTAATGTTAAGAAGCACGTTCCCAGCGGTTAGAACAAAGGTCTTTGAAAATACTACTTACTATAAGAAACACAAGAACAATTTGGAAATTGTCAACTTCAGGTCCTCAAGATGATCTAGGAGAACTTTACATCTACAAATCTGGAGAAGGAAACTTTCTGAACTCATAAAACGATGAATGGAGAGGACAAACAGGATTGTTAAATTAAGAACAGCAGGGAGGCCGCGAAGGACAGGAATGGTGCTATCAAATATCAAATAGGTGAAATAAACTAAAAAGAGGAAACACTGTCAGAATGCTGTATTAATCATGTCTTTTATTTTCTGTGTTCTAAATCTTTGACATCTGAGTCCTTGCTGACTCTAGAGTAAGCTTGCCCAACCTGGGGCCTGCAGACAGCAAGTCGCCCAGGATAGCTTTGCATGCAGCCCAACATAAATTTGTAAACTTTCCGAAAAAATTATGAGATTCTGCAATTTTTTTTTAAAGCTCATCAGCCATCCTTCGAATATTTTATGTGTGGCCCAAGACAATTCTCCTTCTTCCAGTATGGCCCAGGGAAGCCAAAAGATTGTACACTCTTGCTCTAGACGGACTGTCCCTCCAGGTTAACAAATTCCTAGAGATACTAAACACCTCAGCTGTGAGCATCCATTTCTTACTTAACTCAACCAACACAAAGCCCACAGTCTATCCGCCCACCTGCCCTATTACCCCCAGGGCAAGACACCAGACACTGAGGATATTTTCTATGCCCTAGAGCCTGCTGAAATTTTTCAGGCTAGTAAATCCTAAGCCTGCTTGCTCTGCCTCACCCATTCCTTCCTGTAGAAATAATAATAAAAGCTCTGGTCCCCACTTCACCCGTCTTCCTGTCCTCCTAATCCACCCTGGTGCTTCCCCATGGTGTGTGGTATGCCCCTCCTCCTGGGAACTGTGAATAACAAACTGCCTCTTCAAGGGCAAAATCTTACCCTAATGTGTTGGCATTGCTATACTTCAAACTTTCTCTCAATACACTATATTTTAAAGCAAACACATTCACACAAAATATATTTAAAACTGAACAGTAAAATATAAGCAACATAGAGAATCCTAGAAGGTAAGAGAGTAGCTGTGATAAATAATAATTGGAAGAAAGTTTAGACAGTAGTGTCAGTTTTAGCACCAGAGAAAATTTTTTTAAAGAGATCAGTGTTTAATCTTAGCTGGAAGAAGAATTTGAATTTCAAGAATAGACTCAAAATTAGGTAGATGTTCAGGCAGAAATGCCTACAGAAATACAGAGAATAAAAAAGCTACCTATAAAAGAATGAACAGACATCTCTTCAGCACTCTGTTCCAAAACAGTGAACCGACAGTGAGATACCTGTATCCAGCCAAAGTGTCACTTATGTGTGATGTTCACTGAAAGACATACTCAAACTACGCAAGGACCCAGAAAGTATATTACCTTTAAGCTCTCCTTAAAATAATCATCTCTTTCTATACATTAGCCAAGTGATAAGTAAATGTAAATGACCCAAAAAAGAGAGAGAGAACTATGTTAAACATAATATATGTTGAGCATCCCTTATCCTAGATGCTTGGGGCCAGAAGACGCTGGATTTTTTTTTCAGAGTTTGGAATATTTGCATTATACTTACTGGTTGAGCATCTCTAATCTGAAAATCTGAAATGTGAAATCCTACAATAGCATTCCTTTCAGGCATCATGTTGGTACTCAAGAAGTTTCAGGTTTTGGAGCATTTTGGATTTCAGACTTTTGGAATAGGGAGATTCAACCTATGCTACTGAAAGGGAATTATTAAGCCCAACCAATTCCTTTCATTCTGTTATAATTGATGCAAATGTCAAATAATCATTGAAAGAGATGTTGCAAAGTAGCCTAAAATTTTAAATAATTGTGATTGATTGTATTATATTCCTCAGATGAAATTCAGATACATAGAGTGAACTACAGGGCAGGGAACGCAGCTAAACCCGGAAAAGGACTATCCGTGTCCACGTAGCTCTGCCCGGATAGCAAGGTCATGTAGTCAATGGCTGCGGTGGGCCCAATCCTGGGCGCATGGTAGCGGGCGTGGGAGGATGGTAGTTACCAGTTTAGGGAAGAGAGATGCCTCAAAAAATAACAACTAGAAAAGAGATAGAAAATGTTTTATTTCAGATGTTGAGAAGAGAAAAAAGCTAGTTTCTGATATACTTCTTGAGTGTCACCGCTAGTAGAATGAGAGTAGAATGAATAGTGTCTGACTTTCTAGGCATCCAAATGTTCAGTTGTTTCTCAGGAACCTTTTGTTGACTTCAGAATTACTGAATTTAGTAACCCTTCCGAGTATTGTTCAATGACCGCCTGACCCATGAGGCCACTTTGGGACTCTGACTGTTGTGATTTCAGTACCCAAAATGGACAAAACCAGGTAAGCAGCACCCCTTGCAAAGTATTGTTTTAACAAGATTTATTCCTATCAGGGTCTGCTGCCGATGACTGGGCCCAGGACTAATACAAGTACATGGTTTTTTTCTGACCCTCTGGGGCAGACATTTCCCAGCTTTCTGGAAATTGCAACGTCCTGTTGTTGATTTGATTCCCCAATTCCTCTCCAATTCCCTCCACCCAAATTAAATATGGTTTATTTATTTAGTTTTGAATGGATGGGAATTTAAGTTGTTATTGTTCTGGAAATTTTTAGAGACTTTTACAAAACCCTCTTACATAATGTGAGCTATTACTCGGTGCTGAGAAGTATAGCTTTAAGGCAATATTCAAAAGAACGAATGGATGCAGAGCCAGGAGGGGGAAAAAATAAATCAACAGAGGAGTGTGACATAGAATCAGGATGGGTAGAAATGAACAGAGAACTTAATTAAAAGTTCTCAAGTAAAAGACAATGGAACTCCCAAATGTCCCCCAACAGAACCTATGTGGGGGTGGATTTTTATATTCATGTAATTGCCAAGGGGATTGAGTTTACTCAATTCATTTATTCAAACAGAAATATTTTTGAAGACACACTTGCAATGGTACAGGCAATTTGGTAGCCATCAAAGAAAAAAATAAACATCAATAAAATAATGTTTATTCCCTTGAGAAACTCTCTTACAGATTGTATGAGGGAAAAGGGAATGGGAAACTGAGTCAGAGAATACTAAGCAACTATGTTCATGAAGACAGGATGAGAACCCAGGCCCCAGTCATGCCTGTAGACTCTGTTGACCCAAATTAGGCTTCTTTTCTTGTTATCAATATTATTGGGTGTCAGAAGAACAGCTGCCCTGTTAATTACCCTTGTTTTGCCAAACAGCTTGGGAGTCTCTCATTAAATAGAAGCTTTCAAGGGATAAGCAGGGAATACCCAAGGGAGGCCCTGTTGATGTATCCACATTTATCTAGAAAATAACTTGATTAAAAGGTGTTGATATTTATAAATTGATATTGATATATATTATATAGTTCGATATCATATAGGTATATATATTGATAGTTTATAGATGTCTTGTTTGTGAAAGCGACTATAACCTGAATATTTTTTAAAGAGGATTTGAGAGTTGTATGGAATTTTTTGTTATCAACTTTACTGCATAGGAAACAATCTACCTCATCATTTAAAATGACATGTGTGTTGGTTTTGCAGACCTTTGGATTTTTTTTTCAGGTTTAATTTCAGTTAACAAAATTTAAAACATGACATTGCTTTGCAGACATTGTTGTATACCAATATGTGTGGCTTCTTGTCTTTTTAAAATGTTTTTGACCACCAAGTAGCATTCTTCTAATACCAAGAGTGTGCTGTGTATCTTGTCTCAGTAAGTTTTAAGTAACATTTAAAAATATCAAAGCATGTTACTTGACCTAATATTTTAACATTTGAGTTGTTCCATTAAATGGAGCATCTCATAAATTTCAAGTATTTTATCCTTGCAATTGTTAAGAGTTAAAAGGTAAATGTGTCATCTTGCCAAGGACCTGGCTCAATGTGCTGGAGTGAGGATCTTGAACAGAAACTTCTTTTTCTGTTATTACTCATGACAAAGCTAAAACAACCAAATATATTCTGTGAAAATTGGCTTCTTTTAATGAAAGATCAGATCACTCTTTCAGCTGTACACATTTTTAAATAAAATTGTATTGAACTTAAAAAAATGTGTTGATATTGATCATACAGCTCAGGCAGGTGAAGGAAAAGTAAATATTTAGGAAGGTGAAAGTAAATAGAAAATATGAATTCTCACTATCTCACAGCTCGTAGCCTATATCCTATAAGATGAGACTGGCAGGGTGGGAAGGGGAGGGAAGTTTAGAGCTGGGTTGCAAGGGTGCTCTTAGATTCCATTTAGCAGGGGCACAGCACTGAGCACGATGTCTGCCCAATACCTGGGGCTCAAAAATGTGGCATGGCTGGATGGCTGTCTGGATGGACGGGAGGGATGGCCCTGCTAGTTAGTTCAGATGTGGGTTAGTAAGTAGATAGCCACCTTCCCAGGAAGAATTCTGTAGCCCAAGTTCTCCAGTCAGCTATTTGCCAGAACAAATAAAGGGCTCCTTTAAGGAAAATACCCTAACCCAGGTTTGTAGATTCCTATCTGAGCCTTAGGCTATTTCATGTTTACAAGTTCACTTTCTATGCTAATGATTCCTTCTGATAGAAAGGATCACTTTTGTGATCAAGGGCTCAGACTTCTTGATTAATGGGCACAGCCCATCCAGACTTCCTCCCAACTTGTATCCCTGCCTTCATTTCCCACTCTTTCTTGCTACAGCTACTGCCTAAAACTACAACAAAGTAAACTTTCCCAGTAATCTCTCCAATCTAGCACAATCGAGATCACTTTTGTGTATCTCTTCCATAGGTATATGCCTTAAATAATTACACCAGTAGTGCTTATAGCTGCTTGTACCTTGCACTTATATTTTTCAAAGTTATAACTGCTTCTAGTTTAAAATATCTAATCATTCTAGAAAGAAAAATAGCAGTCTCCTGCCATGCTCCTTCTTCTCCCAATTCTCATTTCTGACTGGCAACATTTTTAACCTTAGCTGTTTCTTACACTCTGTTTATTGATAGTTTTAATAGTTTAGAAATCATTGCCATTTACTTTTGCGGGGGGTGGGGGAAGGAGTCTTGCTCTGTCACCCAGGCTGGAGTGCAATGGTGTGATCTCGGCTCACTGCAACCTCCGCCTCCTGGGTTCAAGCAATTCTCCTGCCTCAGCCTCCTGAGTAGTGGAGACTACAGGTGCATGTCACCACACCCAGCTAATTTTTTGTATTTTTAGTAGAGATGGGGTTTCACCATGTTAGCCAGGATGGTCTCAATGTCCTGACCTCAGGTGATCTGCCTGCCTTAGCCTCCCAAAGTGCTGGGATTACAGGTGTGAGCCACCATGCCTGGACACCAATTAATGTTTTAAAAAGGGTTTCCACACTCTTAATTCCTATATCTCTCAACATGTTTCTCTTTCCACACTCGTATTCCCTTCTACCCAATTAGGTTGCACAGGAATATTTACATTTAGTGTCTATATTATGACCCTATAAATATTTGTGGCTATTTATTGAAACTTGATTATATTTCCTTTCTTGGACAAACTGCATTCTTCTGGAGGTAATATGTGTCCCTGCTGGTGGCATACCTCTCTCAACACTTTAGTAGAGAATACCTATCAGCTTCTTTCTTATCCATGGAGACCTCCCTCCTGCACCCTTCTGCCACCTTGTCCTATATGGAGAGGCTGCCCTCCAGGTCTGTTGTACAACAACCATCTTCTGAGCTCTCTCACTCCATCCTGGAGATGGCTTCACTCTCTCTTGTTGGAGCCCTTGATATATAAATTAATACCTTTCTAGATTTATTCCTATGTTTCCAAAGAGTACAAACAGTAGCTTTTTAAGAAAGTATGTGTGGCAACGTTTTTCTTTTTGTTTTTCAGAAAGTATGTTTTGAAAGTTTTTCTTTATGTTTTTCAGTTATTGAAAAACATATCTAAAAATGTCTTTACTGCAGAGGCCAGGCCATGAGTCCAGTGCCATCAAGCCCACCCTGGACCAGCAAGAAGATGAACAAGATTGAGATGAGCTCTGATTCAAGCTGGAACAGACCTGGGAGTTGCAGGACTTGAGGAAGAAACTAGACATTTGAGAGCTGTGGCCCTGTACATGGGAGAGAAGGCACAAGTGGAGGCCACTCTAGAAGGTGATTTCTTTCAAATGAAGACAGGTTGTATGTATGTGGAGCAGGAGGAGAAGGGCAAGGATGAGATCAGTAAAGAGGAAAACCTCCAGCCAAGGATGTCACTTTCTGAAGAAACCAACCCAAGGTAGGAGAGCGTGAGCATGATGAAGTACATGGAGACAAAGGAAAAGCAGAGGAAAGGGCTCCTGGACCACAAGAATAGAAAATCAAACTGAAGAATGCAGAGGACTGTCATTACACACTTTCAGAAAACACACATTTGCTCCTCAAAGAAGGCCGAGGAGATCCTTCCTACCCAACGCTGGGTGCATCCCAAGGTGGATGTCTGCATTGGTGCTGAAATAAAATGCATTTCCACCAAGGAAGCTAAAGCCTGGCTGCTAGCAGAGCAGCAGAATAAGAGACATTGAGACATCCTGTGTGCACCAACATGGCTGTGATTATGTGGGGTACACATATAATCTCTTACTTCCCATGTCTCTCAACATGTTTCTCTTTCCACACTCATTCCCTTCTACCTTTTGATCCCAAGGACTCAATGTCTCCATAGGGAGAAGCAAAGAAGAGTCCAAGGCCTGGCCCTAGAAAGGATGATACCATGAAGCCTAAGAAGTCCCTTCCAAGTCACCAGTGTCCTCCTAAAGAGAAGGCCACCGATGCCCATCACCATGAAGAGTTCAAGAAAATGAACACCCTTGAGAGCTGCTGAAGGGAAAATATGCAGGATGGGATGTAACTAACATCCCTCCCCTATTAAAAAAGACTTTCTCGACCAAAGCCTACTGATTGGCAGTAGCAGACAGCCCCCAAAATCCACTTCATTAGTCCTGCTGTTCACCTGCTTGATTTCTCAAGCACTGGATAGGTAACCTTTTGAAACAAAATAGTATTCAGTTTTCCTACTTGGAGGCAACTTCATTCTTATGAGCATGAATATATTTTGTGTATGTATTACCTACTGTGTTCTTATAATGAAGCAAGCCAGAGAAAAGAAAGTGTAATTAAGAAAATAACAAGGAAGATAAAATATATTTATTAATGATTAAGTGGAAATGGATCATTACAAAGTTCTTCATCCTTGTTGCCATCACGTCGAATAGGCTGAGGAGGAGGAAAGAGGAAGGTTTGGTCTTGCTGTCTTAGGAGGGGCAGAAAGAGGTGAAGGAGGTAGAAGGGGAGGCACGAGAGGCAAGTATACTCGTTGTAACATTTATTAAAGGAAATCCACATTTAAATAGGCTTGTGCAGTTCAAACCCATGTTGTTCAAGGGTCAACTGTATACACACACAGTACCACTCTCTTTTCACTTACTGTAGTCCATAATAATTTTTGATAACCGGCAATGAAAATCATCCCACTTTGTTCTTCTCTAAGATTTCTTTGACTATTATTTGCCTTTTGCATTTTCATACAAATTTTACAATCACCTTGCACAATTTCACAAAATCCTACTGGAATGTTGACCAGAATTGCATTGAATCTAGAGATTAGTTTGAAAAAAAAAGTTCACATATTTACAAAACTGGGTTTTCTACTTCTTGAACTTGGTTTATTTCTGCATTTATTTATATAATCATTAATTTATCTTAATGATGTATGCTACGATTTGGATGTGGTTTCTTTGGCCTCACCAAGTTTCAGGTTGAACTTTGATCCCAAGTGTTGGAGGTGGGGCCTTGGTGACGGTGTTTGGGTCACCAAGTCATTCTCTTTGTGCATGTGGCACAAAGAGAGCACCATGTGAAGAAGATAAGTAGAGAGATCAGAGTGATGCATGTACAAGCCAAAAATGACAAAGATCGCCAGAAAACCAGGAGAAGTCAGGAGAGAAACATGGAAAAAATTCTTCCCCACAGCCCTCAGAAGGAATCGATCCTGCCAACACCTTGATGTTGGACTTCCAGCCTCCTCCACGCCCAAGGCAGCTGCCACAAATGGGTCTCTTTCCCTCTGCACCTCATGAGAGTGGTCCAAGCAGCCACAGTCATTTCATCATGAGTTGGCTTGAGTTGAAATCTCCTTGTCATCTCTTCCTTAATGAGTATATAAACCTCTTTTTAGTAGAGGACATGCATAAATTCCATAGCTCATCTTTAAAAAGAATCACTAAAGCCCTATGAGCTAAGATGTCCTTTTCACTAATAGATAAGATTGAGGCTCCAAAAGATGGGTAGCTGTTTTTGTTTGTGCAAAAGCCTTGCATCCTCTAGTAGTTTCCCCAGCACACAGTAGGTACTCAAAATTATTTACAGAATGAATGAGAAGAATTAGTCTTACCAAATAGAGCTAATGATGACAATAATCAATGATAGGTCCAGCCTTACTCATGGATAGCATAGGTGGTCATGGGCATGATGTATGTATGAGTTCTCCAGAGTTCCAATGAAACAACATTTTGTGTGTGTGTGTGTGTGTGTGTGCATGTGTGTGTATACATATGTATGTATATATATATATACAAGAAATGTTGTTTCTTGTATACCTGTATATGTGTGTGTGTATGTGAATGTGTTTATATATCTCCAGAGAGAGAGAGTATCTCCAGAGAGAGATTTATTTTAAGGAATTGCTGCACTGACAGATGTGCCTGTTTTTGCTGTCTTGGGATTTCTTTTTGTTATTTTAAGAAAAACTCAGTGAGCTTGATTTTGAATACTGCTGCTTTGGCCATGTTAGTGTTTGAGGCTGAAAGTGTTGAAACTTCCTATAAATTGTATCCTTAGCAATGGGTCATGTGTATTGCTCCAACATTATGTTGGCATACATTTAAATGAAAGATTGATGTTGTTGAACTATAGTTGCTTGTATGATTTGTGTTTGCCGTTGGCCTGCCTTTACATCTTTTTGTGAATGGTTGAGACGACAAGAAATGTTGTTTCATTGGAAGAGAAAAAGAAAAGAGAAAATACTCATTACCAAGCTCGGTATGATAACTCATGCCCGCATTCCCTAATGTGCTGCCTAACATGAGAAAGGGGAGAGGAGGTGTGTTTCTTGTCACAATTCTTCTATTTCATTATCGAAACATTCATCTTTTGAGGGAAAAAAGAAAAATTTATAATGCTTTCAATAAAGTTGCCTGTATTAATCTACTCGAGCTTCCATGATAAAGCATCATAGATTGAGTGGTTTAAACAATAGACATTTATTTTGCATAGTTCTGGAGGCTGAAAGTTTATGATCAAAGTCCAGCATTATTCGGTTTCTGGTGAGGGCTCTCTTACTGGCTTGCAGATTGCCACCTTGTCACGGTGACCTTGGGTGGTCTTTCCTCTGAGTGTACTTGGAGAGAGAGAGATCTTTCTCTTCCTCTTGTAAGGCACCAATCTTGTGTGATTAGAGACCTACCCTTATGATCTCATTTAACTTTACCTCCTTAAGGCCCTATCTCCAAATACAGTCACATTCAGGTGAAGGTTTCAATATTTTGGGGGGATACAATTTAGTCCATGGATGTGTCAATTACATTATAAAATAATACTGTTTTTCAAAGGCGTAAGTAACTGGCAAGGGATAATTATGTATTCACAGAGTTGAAGAAAAAGGGGGGTGATGTGGTAAAAATTGAACATTACTTGCCACTTGCCTCTCTTTTTTTCTAAGAGACAGTGTCTGGCTCTGTCACCTAGGTTAGAGTGCAGTGGCACCGACATAGTTCACGGTAGCCTCAATCTCCTGCTTCAGCCTCCTGAGTAGCTGGAAGTACATATGTGTGCACCACCATGGTTTGCTAATTTTTTAATATAAATTTTTGTAGAGACAGGGTCTCACTATGTTGCCTAAGCTAGTCACAAACGTCAAGCAATCCTCCTGGCTCAGTCAGCCTCCCAGAGTGCTGGGATTACAGGCATGAGCCACTGCATCTGGCCTACTTTCTTTGCAATAAAATTTAGACACAGTTTTAGGGCTTCTTTTTAGGTAAAAAATATTGGGGTAAAATCTTTGGATTAATGACTTAAGTTTTCAGGAAATAAGATGCATTATAAGACAATGTACCATACATCTCACACTATGCTATGTGAGGGTTTAAAATGCAGCAAAAATATGGACCTTTACTTCAAGAATTTAGAGTTTTACTGGCAATATTGAAGTATGAGGTATGAGGTATGAAAATTCTCAAAGGAATTTTCTATGTGTCTATTCGGGAGTAGTAATTTGATTATTTTGAATAAATGTGCCTGATGAGTTAGTATATTAGTCAATTTTCACACTGCTGATAAAGACATACCAAGACTGGGAAGAAATTACAATTTCACATGGCTGGGGAGGTCTCAGAATCATGGCAGGAGGTGAAAAGCACTTTTTACATGATGGTGGCAAGAGAAAATGAGGAAGAAGCAAAAGCAGAAACCCCTGATAAACCCATCAGATCTTGCGAAACTTATTCACTATCATGAGAATAGCATGGGAAAGACTGGCTCCTGTGATTCAATTGCTGCTACCTGGGTCCCTCCTACAACACATGGGAATTCTGGGAGATACAATTCCAGTTGAGATTTGGGTGGGGACACAGATAAACTGTATCACTTAGTTAAGCAAAAAGTCTGTTTTTCAAAAATTTCTTGTCTTGATTGGTTACAGGCTTAATTGACCAAATGAATTCATCTTTTGGCACAATGATGGCAAATTCTGTCAGTCCAGTGATTGGTCAGACATTCTGTTTGCACTTTTTGCAAGAATATTAGCTTTTCTTTCTTGAAAAATCAGTGTCTTCCTTAGCAATAAGAGGATGGAGGGGACTTTTATTTTGAATAATGCCATGGTAAAACACTTGACAAATCTTGGGTCAGATTCATTCTCCCCATGTGGAAGGCTGAATCAGGAAGCAAAGCCAAGCAATGCTGAATGCTCATGAACTCTTCCAGATCACTCTTCTGGTCTTATTCATTACATTGCTACTTCAGGCCTTTGGTTTCTGAAGAGATCCTGACTCACTCTCACCCAGCTTTAATCATCTCCTGAAAGTGGGCAGTGGGCCTGGAGCTAGGGTGAGTCAGGACATGTTAGCACTCCTCTCTACCCAAGGGATACTAGGTACAGCTCAGTTGATAGCTCATTTCCTTGCTGTGGCTATAAAGGGAGGGAAGATGGTACTTTATTGTGAAGGACTGCTCTTCCAAAAGAGGGGCAGCTGCTAATGACAAAATCAGATTCTGTGACACTGTTGTCACTTTGCTAAGTCAGGCACAGATAGAGGCAGTTTTATGCATTGATGTGGTTAGAACTCGCCAGAAACCAACCCAAGAGTGTGCTATCTTCCTTTCTCTTTTCTTCTGTCTTTTGGGCTACATAACATCTACCGTTTCCATCTCTGGAAGCTGGCTGTGTTAAGCAAAGCCATGTTTACTTCCTAAGCTGTTCACCAAATGCAAACCTTCTTCAGAAAGGCAGGAGGAGCCAGGTGCTGTGTGGGGAACTCTTCCTTCACTGCCTGGCTGAACTCAGAACCCCTCCAGTGCACTGCAGCAAAGAATACTTTGATCTCAAAGTCATTTTCATCTTGATCTCATCTGTAAGCTGTGAAGACTCTTCCTGGGTGCCTTTCAATGCAAGAAGTGGACCTTGGCATTTGTTGTAGCAAACTGAAAAATGACCACAAATCACCCTCTTCCACGTTGATGGGGACTATTTGTTTAATGGCTTTGCTTATGCCATTAAAAGACCCCTTTGGAATCAGGAAGGGGTGAAGATTTGAAACACTTTCATCCTTGGTTCAGGACAACAGAATTTGAAGATGCCTTTACCGCAGTGATGTGGATATCAAGAGTATCCAGGGTGAGAGGTCACAGAGTCATCCGCCTGACTGCGTCTGCATAAGCAAGGATAGAGAGGATGAGACTGAAAATTCTTCTGCTTCATTCATTTCTGTATTTCTGGGTCATGCCCTGCACACAATTGCAAAGATGAACTGCAGTGAATTAGAATGACCTAACATTTCTGTGACATCTGATTCTGTTGTATCTGAACATCCCAGAGAAAACATTTCAAGGGAAATGTATATTTGGAAAATATCTTGTGAATGTCTTTAAGCCAGAAAATAAAAATGGACTTTTCAGAGTTAGCAAAGATCCACTATTGAACTGATGAAGCCTCTCTGGTGATTTATAATGCATTGATAGTATTCCCCGGATAACTGTTAGAGCCCTCCATTACCACCCAATGAATAGAAGCCATCTCACGGCGGTGTCAGCGAGGTTGAAATTTGATAAGAATTCACTAGCCCAGAGAAATGCATAAGAGAGAAACGCCAGGTGATACATCTGGAAGGGACTACTGCTAATGTCTACAGATGCAAAATCACATGCAATCGGGGTAGTGACTTATGGGGGACCATGAAACTCACCGTGGCAATGTAAGACTAGCATTCAGGTCTCTGAATACCCAGCTCTGTGTTTAAGGACTACACTGACTATCAGGAAAAAAAGGTCTGGTTAATGTGCTATTGGTCATTCTGACAATGCCTTACTAACTGTCTGAGATAGACCAAGACTTCTTCAGCAGTCAGGAAGTCAGAGGAGCAAGGAAACAATTTAGTTCTACAGGGTGGAGACAAAATGCCTTCCTTTCAATAGGTTGCTAAGTTCTCCATTTAACAAGAGCCAAAGAAAAAGTTCAAACCAAAAGCATCTTATAAACAAAACTCATCCTTTATATAGACATCTGCACTTCTTCAGTGGGGGCTGCGGGCCATTAGGGCCACGTGCTTGTCACTACACTTGCAGCAGATGTTTGCTGCTACTTTAAGATCTCCCTATGATGTGGTTATTGTTTAATTCTTCTGTAAGGAGAGTTTTGCTCAAATTAAACAGGATGGCTTAAATGTGAACCAGGGTGCAATGTCCTGCTATGCATTGGTTACAGTGGCACATCAAAGCTCTCAAAAAGGGGCCTGGGGTTTCTTTAAGCTCACCAGAGGCCCTCAAAGCACTATGCCATGGTGAGTGAGAGAGGCTGTGTCTCATTTTCATATCCATTTATGTTCAACTACATTGCAGGGTTGTCCTGTTAGCCCTATTGTACCTTTTGTTCAAAAGGCCAGACTTTGCTTTGAAGTGAGCTCACAGAGCATGATGACAGAGGGCCACTCGGGCAGGGCCTGTGGCCAGAGGGCGGTAGGAGAGGCTGTATTCTTCATGCCTGACCAGGTCTCCCTACTTCACGTGAGCAAATGGACTCACTTTAAGAAAGGATTATTAGAAAGCCAAATGTGAGATGAAAAATGACTGTCCATTGTGACCCATGTGTGCTGAGACTGAGAGGGAAATCAATGGTCAGATCAACAAATATTTTATCAATTACCTCCTTTGGTCAAGAAGCGAAAGACTGGGCCATGTTTGCTCTCCTGGGGGGATTATAACTTGAAATCCACTCTCTTATCACCTAGGAGCTGGACAGAACATAAACATATTAGAAATTAAAGCCTGAAGGTTGAAACAATATTTCAAGAAGAGAATAGAAGAGGTAGAGTGATTCACTAAATGAACAGTCTGTATTTGTCACGGGTCCAGGGAGGAAGAGTTTGGTATGGCCAGGTAAAGCTTTCCTGGAGAGGAAAACCTTGTCTAATGGGAAGCAGTTGGTTTGGATTTTACTAGATGGTATTAGTTTCTAGGTCACATCCTTGTTTGTGAAAAAATAAAGGCTTGTTATTAAGGAGTTAAGAGCCACCTGACTGCCACAGACATTAACTCCTTTGTGATGGGATCCAGCGTAAATGAAAACATATGATTAATGATGGGATGGTCTTATTCTTAGGTGGCAGCAAGACCCACAATTTTTCACATTCACATACGTGATTGCATGGATTTTCTAACTAATAATCTACTGCCCACAGCAATGCCTAGACAGTGGATCTCCACTCACTCTTCCTTGTCACTCAGAAAAAGATCCACATGATTCTCAGGTTTAAATCTCGTCAAGGTTATGATTCAGGTTCTCTTGGCTGCAGGCTTGACCCTCCTCTCCTGCTTCCAAATAATTTTCCAGGTTCACAGAAATGGACATTTGTGGAGTTCTTGCCTTTTTCTCTCTTGTGAGAACCAGCAAGAGCCTACCCTTTCCCAAACTTACATTCACTCATTTATTTTTTTATTAAAGCAATCTTCATGCTTTAATTTCTAATACGGTTATGTTGTGTCTAGCTCCTAGGTGATAAGAGAGTGGATTTAAAACTATAATCCCCCCAGGAGGTCTTTTGCTTCTTGACCAGCTAGCTATGTGTCAAGCACTTTACTAGGCACTGCAGATGCAATAATAAAAACCTTGGAATGCACAGTGAAGTGAAGGGATACAGGTAAGCAAAGAGGTGACGATGATACTGCTGATGTGCAGTGTTAAAGGGAGGACACAGGAGGGGGCTCTGGTTCCTGACCTGGGGTGTAAGGAAGGTATGATAAAGACATGCCAGAGACAGGACAATTTACACAGTTTAAATTGGACTTAAGAGTTTCATGTGGCTGGGGAACACTCATAATCATGGCAGCAGGCAAGGAGGAGCAAGTCATGTCTTACATGGATGGCAGTAGGCAAAGAGAGAGAACTTGTGCAGGAGAACTCCTCTTTTTAAAACCATCAACTCTCATAAGACTTACTGTCATGAGAACAGCAGGGGCAACAGACTTGCCTCCATGATTCAATTACCTCCCACTAGGTCCCTCCCACAACACGCGGGAATTCAAGATGAGACTTGCGTGAGGACACAGCCAAACCATATTAGTATCCCAGGACGCAATGTCAAAGCTGGACCTGAGTAAGCAGAGCAGGAAGTGGTCAGGCAAGGGAGACACAGCAGAGGGCGTCCGACCACATGGGCTTGCATATGAAACCCCTGGAGGCTTGGAGGTCCTGTTGTAAAAGACCAAATGCTGTTTCAGAGGATGGAGCCGAAAATGAGGACAGAGAGAAGAGCAGGGGTCAGTTGCTGAAGGCTGTATGAGAATGTCAAGAGTTTTGGCTCTCATGAGGGCACAAGAGAGTCTTAACTGCTTCATTGCAAGCTCAGGGTGACTTGCCATTTAACACTCACTGGGTACATTCATCTCTCTCAGCATTTTAAAGAAATGACTGTATCCCAGTGAAGCCTTAGCAGACTTAGAGGAGAGCAAAGGTTTTCTCATTTTACAGGTGATAAAACTCGTGATACATGGAGGTGCCAAGGCTCACAGAGTTCAAACAGGAACCAAGAGTAGAATGTGAACAATCAGCAAAAGTTTGTGACAGGAGAGGGGAAACGTGATAAGGGCACAATGAACGTACTGTCCAAGCTGAACTAAGCTAATGCACAGCATAAATTCTTTAAATGATTTTTTTAAACCAAACTCTTTGCTTGAAACTTAAACAGGAATTTACTGTGGGACATGAAGGTCAAGGTATTAGAGTGCCACTACAAATAGCTCTTATCCTGATTCCTAATATACAGCCAGACTAGGCAGTGTGTCAAAACCAAGAGCTCCCTTTGCTATGCAGAAATACAAAGGGAGAGCCCAGGATCAATCACTCGAAACCAGAGGCAGATAGACAGTGGCCTCTCCCCTTGGGTGTACAAGGAGGTCATAACAGCATCCACCTCCTCACATGAGGACATGTGAGTTAATACATGTTGTGGTGTATTGGGCAGAACCTGGCATACAATAAGTGCTAGATTTGTTAGCTGTTCTTTCCTGTGCGTTCCCTTAAAGATAAAGGTATCCAGTTTGAGAAATGGGGTAGTGGAAGAGTCTTCTAACAGCACACAGCTTTTCTGTCATCTAGCAGCGCTATAATTGTGCCTTTAGGCAAATGGAATCAAGCTTGACAAGGAAGACACTGTACCAAGTGTCCCTGCAATACCCAGCACTTCATCCCAGCAGCATTCGCCACGCAGCTCCAAAACATTCACTGGTGTTAACGTGAAAGTGCAGAGCGCTGGCTTCTGGTGTGGACCATCAAAAACAGGTGGCCAAATTAAAATGGACAGAATCTATCCCATGTGAAGAGCGAGTACGCTGAAAGTGTGGTGTCTGGAAATTACTGTAATTTTTATTGCATTTGTAATTTCATGTTAGATGTGATTTAATTAGATACATAATATTTAATTCAAGTCCCTGGGAATCCAGATATCTGCATTACACATAAAAAGAAGGGAGAAAATATTAAAAAAATTTTTTTTTACATAAAAAGCCACCCTTTTCAGTGACTTACGTCAGTTTGTTATTATTATTGAGGCAGAGTCTTGCTCTGTCGCTCAGGCTGGAGTGCAGTGGCACAAACTTGGCTCACTGTAACCTCTGCCTCCTGGGAGGTTGTTTTCCTGCCTCAGCCTCCCCAGTAGCTGGTATTACAGGTGTACACCAACATGCCTGGCTAACTTTTGTATTTTTAGTAGAGACAGAGTTTCACCATGTTGGCCAGGCTGGTCTCAATCCCCTGACCTCAAGTGATCCACCCACCTCAGCCTCCCAAAGTGCTGTGATTACAGGTGTGAGCCTCCGCACCTGGTCAACTTATGTCAGTTTAACAGGTCCAGGCTGCCTGCCCTTCATTTCCTGACTGATCCTTTATAGCAATTTCTGGACCATCAATTCAGTGAGGAATTAACAAACAGGAGACTTCACCCTTTTGTAGAAGCCTTTGGCATTTAGATGGGCCCTCCAGGGTGTAACTCACACAAAAACAACAGACTAATACAAAAGTTGTTGTAAGTGGAAACAAACATACACACAAATGTATACCACATGACATTCTAGAATAGGCAAAATGAAACCATTTTGATAAAAATCAGAACAGCAGCTGTTTGGGGTGTGTGTGGATGGGGGATTGTCTAAGAAGGGGTACAAGGAAATGATCCTGGGTGATAAAAATGCTGTCTTGATAAACATTTGTCAAAACTACTTGAAGGGTAGGTATCCTTTATTTTAAAAGTGTCTATCTTAGTAGCATTGCTATGTGGATCAAATGAGATAAGCCTGTAAAGCATTAAGCAAACAGCCTGACACATAATAAATGTATTTTCCCAAGTAATAGAAGCATCTGCTTCCTAAATAGAAACCATAATAAGCTAAAAAGAAACAGGTATTGTAAAAGTTACCTGTCTAAAACTTCTCCCCAAATCTCAAAGCCAAGAGTTATTATGAAAACAACTCAAAGAGCTTCAAAGGAAATCAATTAAGGGGAACAGGAAAAAGGAAAATAGCCTCTCTCAAAGAGATAGGAAGAAAGGAAAGATTAATTTTCTTTCTAACTTAAAATAGTGTCCTTGTTTGTATAATTAAACTACCGCTTATATGTAAAACCTAGCGGATGGGCAAAATGTACATGTTCGAAGTTTGCAATTTAACAAAACATGTTCTAAATGAGGCTAGAAAAGCATTAATTATAAGTTGTTTTTTAATTACAGGAGGAAACTATGAGGGAGTTTAGTAAAGTGTTTTCAGTTTTCTAAAGAGGGCTCTAGGCTTAAAGTTCATGAGTACCTTAAAAGGAATTTATAACCACCTAAACCTATACAGATGCCTAGATACTCTTGAACCCAGAGACCACTGGAACAATTCAAACCTTCTGGCACAGAGAACTAAGTTAGCCTTTAGAATGTGGAAAGGAAACTTGAGAATGTTTACCTCGCCCAAAAAGAACTGAGATTTAGAGCAAAGGTGCAAGTTTCTGCCATGTTCCTTGGTGTAAAGGTGATTCTAAAAAGTAATTTGAAATAAACTCATAGAGCTCTTTATTTCTAAACCCTCTGCAATGTCTATGTATTTCTAAACCCTGTGTCCCTTCTTCCAACTTTTGTTTTCTTTAGTTTTTCTAGCAGGGTTACACAAATGGGCTCCCCAAGGTGTACCCAAGACTAGTCCTGGCTCTGAACCAACTATGGCTTGGTAGTAATTTACTGTCCTGCCAACTAGTCCCTGGGACAAAGGGTGTCATCATAGGCACATAAGGTGTTCCCTAACCCAGTCAGGTACGGATTACATGCAAAGGCCGACGCTCTGCAAAGCAGAGTGACAGTAGCAGGCAGCAGGCAGACCAGCCACACACAGCTGCCATCCATTGTAAATGAGACGGTGCTCTTTGTGTCAAATGTCTGTACGGCTACACTGCTGAGCTGTAAACTTGACTTGTTCTACAAGTGGGAACGCTGACAGAGAAATCATTCCACTTACACAAAATGCAATGATTTGTAGACCCTGCATCTGTCTTTCCTGGACTATGCCGGTATGGACTTGCTAAATGACTGTTTCTTGGTCCTTGATGGTTAGACACAGAGGAGGTGGTGGTGAAATGTTCTTTAGGCCAGAATCACAGTGGAAACTGTTGTGATTGAACTGGATTTCCTGAATTCACTGAGGATGACGCGAGCCTGCTGGATCAGGGAGTCAAGATGAAGCTCTGAATCTCAGATGAGGATGGGTGGTGATGGGGCAAGCAATGACCAGAGTAGTCTGACCTGCAGTGTCTTTGGTGTTGATTGTAGTGTTCTTAGAACTGAAGTAGTTGAGCAGCTTACTGAAGTCTTCATTTGTATAGGCAAGAAAGCTTTACATCTGGGGAACAGATGCCTAAATTTGGTCACCACAATAGATTGTTGCAGCCTCTCATCCAACTGTCAGACTTGAGTTAGTTCAGAGCCTGGACTAGATTAGAGTGAGGCAAGAAGGCACATGGGGTGCAAAATTTCAGAAGGTATCCACTCCCAGGGTCATGTAGGTGCCCGCAGGCATGACCCAACAGTAATCATCTCCTTAAGTTACGTGCAAGAGTCCCTCTCTTACCTTACCCTATACTGAGGCCAAACAGAGCCCCTTGAATGAAAGAGAGGCCAAGCCCTCAAGTTCTGCTTCATGGCAGAAGTTTACGCTAAGTCTCTCTTCTAGCCTGCTCCAAAAGAACCTAGGGTCATTTACAAGAGTGACTATGTGTTGAAGAAGGGTAAATAATAAAACTTTTCAGGAGTTACTGAACACAGGCTCTAAATGGAAATTGATTTCTGGAGCTAAAACACCACTCGTAAGAAGAGGGGCTTGTGAAGGTCAGGTGATCAATTACATTTTTATATAAGCCCATTTCATCATAGACTTGGTCAGGTCCACCCTTTGGTAATTTCCCTAGTTCAGACTGCAAAACTGGGATATACATACTCTGCAACCGGCAATACAACGACATGGGTTCCCTGACCTGTGAAGTGGAGACACTATGATAGGAACAACCAAAAGACAGCCACTAAAGCTGCCTCTATTTAGCAAGTAGTAAACTAAAAGCAAAGCTACATTCATGGAGGAATTTTAAATACTCATGCAACCTAATCAAGGACTTGAAAGATGCAAGATAGTGATTCCTACCATGTTCTATTCCACTCACCTATTTGGTCTGTATAGAAAACAGATGAATCTGGGAGAATGACAGTGATTATTGCAAACCCTGTCATGCTGTGACTCCAAGTGCACTTACTATTTGAAATATAGTTTTATTGCCATATCAAATCATTACTTCCCTAGCAAGTGTCCACAGCCATTGATCTGACAAATGCTGTTTTCTCCACACCTGTTATCAAGGACTGTATGAAGCCATTTTCTTTCAACTAGCAGGGTCAAAAACATAGCTTCACTATCCTATCTCAGAGCTATATCCACTCTCTAGTCCTGTGTCATATATTAGTCCTCATGGAACTTTATCATTTTTCCCATCCACAGAACATCGAGCTGGCCCATCACATTGGTAATATCATGGTGATTTTTCCCTGGTGACCAGAAAGCAACAACTGCTGGGAGATAACTTTTTTTCCTACTTCTGCAGGTCTTGCAAGTAGAAGAACTGACAGCCTTTGTTCTAAACTATCTTTTCCAGTAAGTGTGTATAGTGACTAGCCTTGAAGATAGACACAGTGTCTTCCTCTAAAGCAAAAGTTAGCCATGCTTACTGTGCAGTATAATAATATCTACTTCCGGAGGAAAGGGCATTTATGTTTACGGCCCATTATAAAAGACTCGGGTTCCCAAAGCTCAGGGTTCTGTTCCTGTAATGGAATCCAATGTGTGTAAGTGTGTCACATGACCTTCTTCGCGTTGCCCTGTAGGAAATGGGGCTGGGGAACTGGTGCAAGAAATGCTGACATTTTGGTTACCATTATTGCTATGAGGAATAAAGTCCTTTGTCTTTGATCAGAAGTCTCATGTCTTCTACTGATCTCTATGAAACTGTGGCAAGTAAATTGTTAGCTTACAAGTAGGGTAAAATCTCAGAAGCTTCAGACTCCTTGACAGAAATTACTCTAGATACCTCAATATGGCACAAAAGATGGGAAATCAATCCCACAAGCCAGGGGGTATAACAACCACCCTGAATAAATTTCTAGGAGAACAGTTGTTTCACTCTGTCAAGAAAATCCCTTCTAAGATGAAGGACAAGTGGCTGCATCTGGCCTCTCTTACTACTAAGGAAGAGACAATACATACCTCATCTGCACTTGCTACCCTCATCCATTTATTACCTAATCTAAAAAATGGCCAGTTTTGGATGGGACCAAAAACACTATACATTATAGTGTTTTTGGAATTATAGAAAGATTTATTCACCACCATTCTGTTATTTAGCACAGCACTGCTTCTGACTATAGGATTCACTTTTCAGGACATGAAATGAGGCAAATAGACTCCTGCTCTGGAACCCACTCTTCTTACTGTGTTTGAAGTATTTGGCTTCACAAAAAACAAAATGCCTTTTGGAAACTCAGTAGGATGGCACACAGTGTGTAATAAAGACCTATTTTTCCCATAGCTAGAATTCATGAGGTTGGACGTCAAGAGTGGAAATGGGAGTGACATTTCTCACTCTTATTCCTAGTAAAATATTTTTTCTTTCATCCCTATGAATTTAGTCTCTGCTGGTCAGGACACTTTGTTCCCAGGGGATAAAGGTTTCCATGAGAAGGTACGTCTGTGGTTCTATTAAAATGGAAGCTAAGAAAGCCAGCTGGCCACTTTGGGCTCTCCCTGCCAATGAATTAATAGCAAAGAGGAGAGCTGCTGTACTTCCTGGGGGATGAACGCTGACTATGGAGGGAAGACTGGGCTGTCACTACACAATGGAAGATGAGAAGTATGTCTGGAATGAAGGCAAATCCCTGAGGCTTCTCTCAGTACCTGAGTGCCCTGAACAGTGGATGGAAAACTGCAGCAACCCATTCCAGCAGGACTGTGGATGATCAGAACCTTACCAGATGAAACACATGAAGGTCTGGACCACTTTTCCAAGCAAGTAATCACAACCTCAGCGGAAGTACTTGCTGAGGGAAAAAGGAATTTGAAATGGGTAGTAGAAGGCAGTTGTAAATATCAGTTATGGCCATGTGACCAATTGTAGAAATGAACAACGCAGTTTCAGTATTATTCCGTGAGTTTTTGTTTTGTTTTTGAGATGGAGTCTTGCTTTATTGACAGGCTGGAGTGCAGTCAGTGGCATGATCTCAGCTCACTGCAATCTCTGACTCCAGGGTTCAAGCAATTATCCTGCCTCAGCCTCCCAAGCAGCTGGGATTATAGGCGAGCACCACCACACCAACCTAATTTTTGTATTTTAAATAGAGATGGGATTTCACCATGTTGGTCAGGATGGTCTTGATCTTCTGACCTTGTGATCCGCCCGCCTCAGCCTCCCAAAGTGTTGGGACTCCAGATGTGAGCCACCACGCCTGGCCATTCCCTGGTTTTAATATGTATACATTAATCATGATTTTCTTCCTTTCGTCCATTCCCCTACTATCTAACATAATATGTGTCAACAGTGACTAACTCTTATCTCAATACTTAGGT
The DNA here is from genome assembly GCF_009761245.1 of Sapajus apella. Taxonomy (NCBI): domain Eukaryota; kingdom Metazoa; phylum Chordata; class Mammalia; order Primates; family Cebidae; genus Sapajus; species Sapajus apella. Next base: position 14,369,673 of record NW_022436989.1, on the reverse strand, counting down.
TACAGAATACCAGATGGGAAGTTTAGCTTAGGTGGAAAAGAATGATCACCCAAAAATGGATAAAAGGACTTTTTATCCTTTTTAGGGAGGAAGGTTAGCACGTTTGTTTCCTTTGTACAAGAAATTATTGCATCATTCTGGGCAGACGAATGATGTCATTATCATCCTTGGAGGTCCAGTTTGGTTAAGTGCAGGGTACGTGGAAGCCACCTAGACACTGGGCAGGCTATGATGACTGTGGACAGTCTCAACCCAGTGAAGGTGGGGTTATATTTTCCAGAATTCCTTCCCTCTGTACTTCTGGGTTAGCTTTGGCCACAGAAAGCATCTTGTGCCGGACTTAAAGGCAGCAGTAGAAGAGCAGACGTGTGTTTTATCCTTGGAGAGCCAGTTCACTCCCAGGGGTCTGGGGCAGCTTTGCATGTCTTTACTGATCAACCAAACAGCCCTTTCGGTCCTATGGGGACACCTGGAATCTCGGCTCCTCTTTCAGCAACTCCAGGCCCTGGGCCTCTGTGTGCAGCTTTGAGGCAAAGGTGCCAGCATCTCCCAAAGGCCACCCACATCACTGAGACAGGAGATGGTGTGAAACAGCTCCAGTCTGTCCTTGTCCCATTGTCTCTACCAGCTTCCCTTCCCAAATGCAGTCTGATGGACCTTTAGGGACAGCAGGCTCCACGCTGGACACAAGAGGCAAGCTGGCCCTACCAGCTCTCACAACTGTGTAGGTTATGATAAATACCTGATTCTCTCACCCACAGAGGCTCAGTTTCTCTGATCAAACTATTTCCGGCACAGAAGGCAAGACTATTAATGGAGTTATCTTTAAATAGAGAGAATTTCTTAAGAGAGGAAATAGACTTGAAGGAGTCAGAGAAGTAACCCATGTAGTAGTGAGAGGTTTTCCAAGGACACAGAGGCAGAGCACCGGCTAAGCTCCTTCGCCTGGGCAGGCCCCTCAGCGACAGTGAGTGAGAGCATCTGTCCATGGACGTGAGTGAGTGAAGGGCTCTTTACACAAGAGCACAGGAAGACCAGCTGGCTGTGACCTCAGATGATCTCCCGACACATAATCACAGCAATGCACTGACAGGAACTGAAGATGAAGACAGGTATCATATAACTTTAACTCAGAACAAGCTACTTTAAATCGTCACCAGATCACATCACCCATGGTGATGGTTAACTGTATGTGTCAACTTGGCTGGGCCAAGGTGCTCAGATATTTTGCCAAACGTTTCTCTGAATGTTTCTGTGTGGGTGTTTTTTGGATGAGATTAATATTTAAATTGGTGGACTTTGAGTAAAACAGGTTGCCCTTCATAACGCAGGAGGGCCTCATTCAATCAGTTGAAAGCCTAAATAGAACAAAGAATTACCTTCTAATTCAAGAAGGAATTATCTAGCCTAATGGCCTACTCAGCAGATTTTGTGTGAGCCAATTTCTTAAAGCAAATGTCTCTCTCTGTCTCTCTTTCTCTCCAACCTATCAGTTCTGTTTCTCAAGAGAACCCTAATGAATGAACTCAAAGTAAGCTACAAATTAAATTTGAATGATTGCTGTAATCATCTTGTGAAAAGCATAGTTATATGGGATTGCATTTCTGTTTTAAATTTTAATTTGTGGCCATGCGTGGTGGCTCACACCTGTAATCCCAGCACTTTGGGAGGCTGAGTTGCGTGAATCACCTGAGGTCAGGAGTTTGAGAGCAGGCTGACCAACATGGTGAAACTCCATCTCAACTGAAAATACAAAAATTAGCTGAGTGTGGAGGCAGGTACCTACAATCTCAGCTACTCGGGAGGCTGAGGCAGAAGAACTGCTTGAACCTGGGAGACAGAGATTGCAGTGAGCTGAGATCGTGCCACTGCACTCCAGCCTGGACAACAGAGCAAGACTCTATCTCAAAAAATAAATTAATTAAATGAAATAAATTTTAACTGTTAAAGGTAAACATGTTTTTAAATTAGACAATATTTTATAATCCTCTTCTACTACCCTCCCTTTAGCTCACTCTGATCCAGCTATACTAGCCTCTTTCCCATTCCTTAAATATACCTCAAAGACCTTGCATTTGCTATTCCTTCTGCTGGGAACACTGTTCCCTCAGATGACTGCATGACTTGCTCTCTTGCTTTCTTCAGAACTTTAGTCAACAGTATTTGTGGTGAATCTTTTCCTCCCTTCGATTCACCTGAAGCAGAGTTTTAAAAGAGATGCAGTCTGTGCATGTACATCTGTGCATGAGAGAAGGTCTCCTCTCAGCTCATCCAGCATCTCCTGTGCCACATGCAGACTTTCAGCTGCTTTCTCAGTTCAGTGCACAGAGCCCACTTAAAGGGTTATAGCTTTGCCTTTTCTTTAGTAACAGCCATTTTCAGGGCAGCTACTGAGCCACAGTGGTAATGGATCTAAAGATGCCTCCATACATTTGAATTTCAGCAAAGCACTCAGTAGTCACATAGGGACATGAGATCAAATCAAGTTATGCATTAGAACAGGCCAGAAGATGTCCTTCCTTACTTGATACAACACACATGTAGGGATTAGTGTCTTTATTCCTGGCCATGCCTGAATCCCACATATAATGTGTTTGTGTGTGTGCGCATGGGAGTGGGGGTGTATATGTGCATATTTTCAAAAGCATTATTTATAATTTGGAAGACACTATATACAGAAAAATACAAGGACGAAGTTTAACTAATTTTCTCACAATTCCCCCACATGACCATTACTATTTCTGATTACTTTTTTCCAATTGTTTTTATGCAGCTGTTTTAAATTTAATTGTATTTTTATACACTTGTAATTACATTGCACTATATATCCGTAATATCCTATGCTGTTTTGTGCACTCCACATTATTTCATAAGTATCTCTCCATCCTATCAGTTAGGCTTTTTTTCTGATTGCCAAGGACTCTAACGAAACCAAGACTTTATAATTTCACATGCCCCGAGGCAGGGCTGGCTTTGGGTGAGTGTAATTTGGTGGCTCAAACAATGACTAGGAACTTGGCTCTTTTTATCTCTGCTTTGGCTGGAAATGTGCTACCTGGCACAGAAAGAGACAAACTCTGCCTCTTATTCATAAGGTGGGCAATTCCCCAAACATAGGAAAGGGTTTAGATGCTTGGCAGCTAAAATGAATCTTAAATTTGTACTATGATATTTCATAAGACTGTTGTGAAATGTTGCCTGAGATAATACGTGTACGTGCTCAGCCCAGTGTTTGGCAAGTAGGAAGTGAGCCTGACAAACTTTCAGTTTTATACTAACGATGATAAGAGAAGGAGAGGCTGCTACTTGAGGATGATTAAACTCATTAGCCTCACTTGTATCTTGACACACTGGGGAGAGGCAGTGAGCACTCTTAGGCTCAGGAGCCGGTCACTGGGTCAATTTAGAAATACAGGAACAGAGTGACAAGCTACACAATGCCATGGCAGTACGAACACCAAAAACTGTGTGTTTCTACTGGCTGTGACATCTATACAGGACGAACCACTGGTTTGTTTAACAAAGAAATTGTAAGGAAAAATAATGAGATAGAGGAGGTCTTTTATATTAAAGAGATACAAAATGTATCAACAACTTGCAATGTATGAAACTTAAGCAGATCTAGTTCAGTGCACAAGGGTCCCAATTCCTCCATATTCTCACCAATACTTGTTATTTTCTGGGTTTTGTTTGTTTTGATAATAGCCATCCTAATGGGTGTGAGGTATCCATAGTTTTGATTATTATACAGATTTTACTTGTATCATTAACTAATTGTGTTACGTGCATTGATGTGTCTTTAAAATTAGATAAGTATTTTTTAGGGCAAGGTCCCTGTCACATACATCTTTTATTACCCAAAAATGCCTACTAAGCACTCTGAACGTGGAAGTGATCGGTATGATTGTTTGACACTGCAATTATATCCATTCAGAATGCTAGTATGTGTGGTAGATTGCTACTATACTTTTGTAATTTTTTTTTCACAAAGACCTTTAACACAAAGGAGAAGTTTTAAAAAACGTTCCACTGAAAAATAAACTACTGAGTTTAGAAATTCATTTAATTAGCAAGCATTAATTGAACACCTAGATGCTGGTAATTCAGTGGTGAATAAGCCTGATTCAGTTCCTCTCTCATGAAGCTTTTTTTCATTTTAGCTGAAGTGGAAGTCATTAAATAAATTTAAACAACTCACCATTCAATTATAGCCATGATAAGTTCAGGAGGCTCTGGGAGCATATATCACGAACGCTTGGTATGGAGGCAAAAGCAGCTCCATCTTGCATGCTTATCCATCCGCCATGTTGACTTCTGATTAACACTGATTCCAGGAATACCTCTAAGCCTTCTACTTCCACCTACTTACGGTGAATCCTGCTCTTAGGTCAAAACAACCCTGATGTTGTTATAAACACATATTTGCCATAAATCCTGCCCTTAGGCAAATTCCTTATGCTATACAAGCTTTGGGTCTGGAGGTAACATGCGGGGATCCACCATCACATCTTGCAGCCACCTGAGACATGGCTTCTGTTCCTAAGCCCCTATTAAATGCTTCTTGGTGGGAAGCTGGATTCATCAGTCTCTTTCTTTGGCTTCTCAGCTCCCTTGGCCTTTACAGGTAGGTCTGCACAGACCTGGTCACTATAAAACACTGGGTGTTTTCTGGGGGGTCAGAAATGATAAATAAATGTTAGCTAGGAGAAGATTATGTGGGGGAGATCCCTTGAAGCGGCAGAAATAGCACATGCAGAAGCCTTGCGACAGAGAGGAGAGTGGTCCCCTTGGGCATATGAGAAGAGTTTGCATCTCCCCCATAAGGAGCAGGAGCCCTAGGAAAGTCAAATGTTGGCCTAGTGCTCCCATACAACAATACCATCACCTCTACTCTGCTGCACTAAGGTGGTGTAGGGACATTCTTTGCACCTTGCTAGGCTGCTTCCAAGCAGGGTACCCAGGAGCCAGCTATCCTTAGATCTTCAAATGTTAAGGGTTCTTGGGACAGTGAACAGGGCGAGGCACAGTTCTCTTCTTTTCCCAGCAAGCTTTATGCTGCTCTTGCCTCAGCTTGGACTCTATGAAATAAGTTGAGGGGCTAGGAGGTTGGGATCTCACAGTGAGACAAGTCATTAAACAAGCGGTGGACACTTGATTTCTATCTCTCCATCTGTCCACACTGGGGTGATAGAACTTAAGGATCTAGAATCTTTGTTTCACTAGCAGTGTGAAGTTGTTCATGTGGGAGAACAACAGAACCTGCCCTAAAATGCCACAAGTTATTTATGAGCTAGATGCAAATTAATGCTTCACATATCCACACCACAGGCTTTGAGCCCACACATGGTGTTAAGAGGGATGATGAAATTCGACCCAGGAGAAGAATCAGTGCACACTGCCTCCTCTGGGAAGACTGATGATATTCAGTAAAAGGAAAAAGAAATGATTCCTAAAGTTCTTCCTTAATTTTCAGCTACAAAACCTTTATCCACTTGCTGGGCAGATGGAGCTAAAACTGTTTCCTTAACCAGGAATGTACAAGAGGGAATTGACGCCGTGTGGGTGCCAATGTTCCTGTGGGGATGCACACAGCTAATTAAAACCACAGGTCACTTTGCCTACACTGCACTGTGCAAACAATGCTGGGGACGATGCCGTCCAACCAAATTAAAAAGCAATTAGTTTCCCCTGCAGATGATTTATAGGGAAGACAATGCACCTTGAATAAATACCATTGAATTTACACCTACATCTAAAGACAAACACTTCATGATGTAGCAGATTTGGCTTCAGCTCAAGGCAATGTAGCCTCATACCCAAAGTGATTTGGGGGTGAGATGGTGAACCTGCTTGGCCCACTTGATTACAGATTGACCCAGGATTCTCCAAGTCGGCTTGCATATGAGGAAATATGTGATAGTAATTATTATTTTAGAAAGTCCTGGGGAGAATGAGATTAAAATCAGGCAGAGAGGGTCCTCCATCATTTTTGTTCTCATAGCTATTGTAAGAACTATTTTAGAACTCTTATCGCACCATGATTCTTGTTTTCCTAGAAGATGGAAGAGCAACCAATGGACCATGTTTGCAGTCCTCGTGTGACCCTTCTTGCTTTGTGATATGGCCCTCAATCAGTTTTCTGGACAAAAGTTAAAAAACTGCAACTGTGAACAGAGGTACAGTGTGGAGGTTGGGAGAAAAGATTCTGATGTCCAAATGACTGGGTTTGAATCAAATATCTCACACACACACACACACACACACACACACACACACGTAGTCATGTACTACATAATGACATTTTGGCCAATGACAGACTGCATATACAAGGGTGATTGGGCATGGTGGCTCATGCCTGTAACCCCAGCACTTTGGGAGGCTGAGGTGGGAGGATGACTTGAGCCCATGAGTTCAAGACCAGCCTAAGCAACATAGTGAGACCCTGTCTCTATTTTTTTTTTTAAAGATCACCATACGGTGTTTTTAGCATATCTCTTTGTATTTAAATATGTGTAGATATACAAACAACATTGTGCTATAATTGTCTACAATATTTGGTACAGTAACATGCTGCGCAAGTTTGTGGCCCAGGAGCAACAGGCTATATATGCCTTGTAGCCTGATACGCTATGCTCTATACACCATAGGTGTCATAGGCTATAACATCTAGGTTTGTATAAACATACTTTACCATGTCTGCACAGCAACAAAATTACCAAAGGACACAATTTCAGAACATATTCCTGTTGCAAAGCAATGCTTTGTGATTGTATATGTAAATATTTGTGCATGGATAGATGGATGAGTGAATGGATACAGCCTAGATGGCTGTGAATGGATACATGGGCAAGTCCTTTAATCTCTCTGTGCCCTGGTCTCTCCATATTTAAAATGAAGTGTTGTAATGAGTAAGTCAACAGAAGTTACAATGCTTTTAGACCAGAGCCTGGCACATGGTAATCTCACTGTAAATGTTACCTATTATCATTTGTTAAATACGTGAAAGTATTAAAAGGTTTGTGCTTAAAATGCAACACCAACTTTCTTGCTACACACTTATTCAATAAGGTAGGTAATCAAAAAGGGTGGGAAAGTAACTCTTTCCCATGGAGCTCAAATGAAGATATTCTCTTTTTGAATAATAAAAAAAAA